>NC_064861.1:2634229-2934229 GCF_024139225.1 Suncus etruscus | reverse complement strand
TGTGAAACCATGTTTCAAATCTTAACTTCCTCTTTTCACTTATTAAAGTTTCAAAATGTATAGATACTTTTCAGATGATACATGATCAGTTAAACAACAGCAACAAAGTAAAAACTTCTGAATGGAAAACTCCCTTCTTTACTTTTACAAGTACTTACAAAAGTCTAAAAGTATCTTCTTAATGAACACAATAAGCAACTTCCTACTTGTATTGTCTACAAGTTCCAAACAACTGGTTTGATTGCTATTAAGACCGAATTTTGTGCGTACAAAGTGACATAGCCTGCATGTTGGCCACTGGAGTGGCTGATGGTGGGAAACAGCAAAAACTGAAGGTCACTTCTCAGTTGTGTGGAGGCTGTGGCCACGCGGGTGGGCAGTCCCAGCCCTGAGGAGAAAGTAAGTCACCAGTTTATCACCAAAGAAACAACTTATCCTACTTTTCTTCTCTGCACCTATAGTTTCGAATCTTTCTGGAGATTTTCAACTTTTTTTTTTTTTTTTTGTCTTTTGGGCCACACCCGGTGACACTCAGAAATCACTCTCGGTTTGGGGGGGACAATATGGGACGCCAGGGGATGGAAACGAGGTCTATCCTGGATCAGCCGCTTGCAAGGCGAATGCCGTACCACTGCGCTGTCGCTCTGGCCCAAGATTTTCCATTTTTATGCATTACTTTTGTCCTTGTATGACACAGCTTTGTTCAGCTCTAAACATCTCCTGTCCAGCTTTCGACTTTATTTTTTTTCTTTGTTGGTTTGGGGGCCACACCCGGTGGTGCTCAGGGGTTATTCCGGGCTCTGAACTCAGGAATCACTCCTGGCAGGATCAGGGGACCATATGGGCTTCGGGGAATAATAGAACCTGGGTCTGTCCCATGCAAGGGAATGCCCTCCCTACTGCGCTATCGCTAGTAGTCCCACAGTCCTACTTTCTTGACTTCTCATCATCCACTGTAATTTTTTCTTGGGGGGGGGGGAGATGAGGTGGGAGAGAGAGAGACAGAGAGAGAGACAGAGACAGACAGACAGGGAGAGAGAGAGAGAGAGAGAGAGAGAGAGAGAGAGAGAGAGAGAGAGAGAGAGAGAGAGAAAATGAGAGAGAGAGAACATGAGAGAGAGAGAGAGAACATGAGAGAGAGAGAGAGAGAGAGAGAGAGAGAGAGAGAGAGAGAGAGAGAGAGCTGCTCTCTTCTGCAGTCCTCCCCCTGAGCATGCTGCATGCTCAAAGCCAGGCAAGGCACCAGCGTCCAGCACCCGGGAGCAGCTCCTGTTCACGGCAGCAGGGAAAAAAGTTAATTCATAGCCGCGTTTATGAGCGAGTTTTATTTATATTTGACCCGTGGTCGCAAGATTTATCTTTCCATTATGCAAGCATCCCCCGCCCCCTCCCACCCCGCCGGGCCCTCTCCCTCCCGGGTCCAGAAAGCATCCTGGGCTGCAGAACAGACCCGTGCAGGTCTGCTCGCTTGGAATGAAAAATGCGGAGAAAGAGAGAAAGGAAGAAAGAAAAGCAAGAAAGAGCCCGAGCGAAAGTTTATTGAGTCCCGGGAGGCCCGGCGAGACGGGCAGGCGGGGGCGAGGGCGGGGGCGGCGGGAGCGCGGGTCTCGAACCCCGGCGCGCCCCCGGGCGCCCCGCGGCCTCCCCGGCGGCCGGCCCCGACAAGTTCGCGCGGCGGCCCCCGCGCCCCGCCCGCCCGCCCGCACCGGGGGCGCCGGAGCCGCGGCCGCCTCGGCCTCCTCGGCCTCCTCGGCCGGCCGGGCCCCCCGTGACGCGCAGCCAATCGCCGGTGGGCGTGGGCGCCCCCGCGCCCCGCCCCGCCCCCCGCTCCCCTCCCCCGCACGGCTCCCGCACACAAACAGCGCGGGGAGGGGGCGGCGCTCGGGCTCCCGCCGCCTCCCTCCGCCCTCGCACACGGCGGCTGGAGACGGACCGAGCGCCGCGCCGCGCCGCGCCGCGCCGCGCCGCGCCGGGAGACGAGCACCGGGCCGGCCGCCCGAGCTCCCACCCAGACTCGCCGGCTCCCGCGCCCTCCGCCTCTCTGCGCCCGCACCACTCACCGGCTCGCCGCCGCCGCCGCCTCCCCTCCTCCTCCTCGCCTCTCCTCCTCCTCCTCCTCCTCCTCCTCCTCTTCCTCCTCCTCCTCCTCCTCTCCGCCACCAGAAAAAAAGCCATTCACAGGTATTTTCTTAATCCTCGTTTTTATTTCTCCCCCTCCCCGACAGTTTGTTTACAAGTATTAAAGTTGTCACTGGGAGCTGCCGAGGCACATCTGGATCTGTGTTTCTTTGTGTCAGGGGGTGCTGTGCAACTAATTAAAGGCAGACTGGCAGCGTCTGCAAATTCTAAGGCTCCCCAAATAAAAAGCGACTGGTAAGTGATTGTTCTTTCTCTTTGCTTCTGGCTTTTCTTTCGCTCGGAGAGGTGGGCTGGACGCGGGGTGGTCGGAGTAGCTGTCGATGCTGGACACCCACCCCCCCCAGCAAGTCGAAGAGATGCTGTATTAATTTATTAATTAGTCTGCACCGCCCCTCCTCCTGAATGTTAAATATGACCTTTGATCTCTCTGGCGCTGATAGACCAGATGTACCCTAGCAGCCTGCTACAGCACACTGAGAGGGCAGGACAGGAGGATGAAGTCAGGAATCTTCATACAGCTCTGGGAGAGGTTATCTGTGTCTGTGTAGCGTGTGACTTGTGTATGTGTGTGTTTTAAAAACAACACAGACAATAGCTGTATCCTGGGGTACCTTTTTCATGCTCCAGAGATGCATCGATTAAACAATAATGACCTGGGTTCTAGGCACAATCCTTTGCTACGGTTCCCGGGGGCATAAAACCTTGAGGGAGGAAGGGCAGTGGCACGGAAGGGAAGGGAAAGGAAAAGGGAAAGGAAGGCGGAGGTAAGAAGAAAAGCGGGGATGCTGTATTCAGAAACACCCTTGGAATACTCTGGAAGGAGGCCCTTAAATTATGTCTTTATTTGGAACGAGGTCAGGAGACTAAAATGTCGAGCAAATTCCTCCTGCACTCAGTAGGGTGCTGTCTAATGCGTGGTTGGCAGAACGAGTCTGGGCTGAGAAGTGGTTAATACGGTCTTGCCGTTAGAATGTGATTTGCAGGCACCGAAGCGATCTGCATATGCCGGTGCTGTCTTCCCTACCCCCTCCCCAGCATCAGGACCATTTAGCCAGGAGCATTTTGGGGGCACCCTTTGTATTGCCAGCAGACCTCAGGAGAGAACAGTTTCCCTAATGGAAACCACCGAGGTGGTTCCTGAGTGAGGGAGGGAGGAAGGGATTCCTGCCTGCTCCTAACCCAGGCCTGGGTGAGGTGCCTTATCTTGCTTGTTTTACTTTTGCCTAATAGGGATTTGTTTACACAAACCTCTCGGTTTAGGGCACCTCATCAGTCGGGGTTGAAGTTTTTTTCACTTGGAGTTTGGGCATAGATGGTTCATTAATCTAATTATAAGCATAATTACCATAATTGATATCCATTTTGAAATGAGTGTTTGAGATTCCTGGGTCCCCAGTTTAGAATCTCCCAAACTCCACATTCTATACCAATATGTGGGCTTCAAAAGATGTCACAGGAAGATATTGTGACCAAAAAAAAAAAAAAAAAAATCTGGGAACAAAGAAACCGGTTATATATGTTAACATATACTTTCTGTCTTTGCTTGACTTTCTAAAGGGGCCTGGTGCAGCTCTCCCTCTGTAATAAAGAACTAAAATACCTCTTCTTGAGGCATAATAATGGCCTGTAAGCAAAGAGCTGAATGCAAATACCTAGTTAACACCAAACTTTCCTCTTAAAAAGAGCAAAAAAAATAATCCAAAAAGCAAGGTGGTTATTTGTGCAGGTGACGAGCACCTGGAGGGGACACCCCGTGTTTTTTTTGAATCCAATATAAAAACCAGTGACTATTAAGATCCCCTCGACCAAAGAAAGAAAAAAGGCAAAAAGGTCCCATGCTTCCCTCCTTCTTGAGAAGGAAGAGCTGGGATTCTCCATTGAGGACTGCTGGGAATCTTCTTCCAGAGGCGGCAAGCTCTTGCTTGGAAAATCTGTGACACAGCTTGCATGCTTATTTTCTTTAAAGGACACGATCCATCTTTTTCCCTTTCTTTTAAGCAAGTAGAATGCCACCCGGGTGTCCCCAAACACGCACACGCGCGCGCGCGCCCTCACACACACACACACACACACACACACACACACACACAGACAGCCCCCTCCCCCGTCTCCGTCAAGCAAGCTCCAGCACCAAATGGCTGGTGCCGTGGAGCGCCGTCTTCGGCCCGTGGAGTTGAGCCCCTCGCGGAGCCAAGTGCGCTCGCGGCGCGGCGGCGGCCGGCGGCGGTGTCCCCGCGCCCGGGTTGGCACCGTGCGCGGCCGGGCCAGGCCAGGCCGGCTCGCCTCGCGCCGCGCCGCGCCGCTCGGGCTTTGTGTGAGCTCCCGGCTCGGCGGCGCTGCCGACTTTCCCGGGACTCGGCCGCCGGTTTCCCGCTCGTTTTCCTCCGGGCCTGGCCGCTCGCTGGCTCTCCCGCTGCCCTGTCCCTGTCCCCCTCGGGCCTCCCTCTGCCCCGCGCGGGGCGGCACGTCCCGACGAGGTTGCCTGCCCGGTCTGCGTGTCTTGAGCGCTCCCTCCCTCCCGCCCTCCGTCCGCCGCCCCGGCTCCAGGACGGTTCCCAGGAGGGCTGGGGCGGGGGCCGGGCCGGGCCGGGCCGGGGTCGCGTCGTGCCGGTGGCTGCGGAAACGACCCGCCGCAGAGGGCGGCCCGGGAGCGGGCGGGCGGGCGAGCGAGCGAGCGCTGGCGGGGGGAGAGGGGAGGAGGGGGCGCGGCGCGGCGCGGCGCGACCCCGCAGCCCGGCCCGCCGCGGGGCGGCTCGCTGGAACGTGCCTCTCTCTGTTCCAGCTGCGGCGGCCGGAGCCGAGGACCATGACGCTGCCGGGGACGGGGACGTCGCCGTCGCGGGACCCGCTGCCCGGAGAGGACTAGGCGCGCGCCCGCCCGCCCGCCCGCCCGCGCCCCCCCCTGCCCGCCGGCCCGGCCCGGCGCCCCGCCTGCACGCTGCACCCCTTCTTCGCGCCCGGCGCCATGAACACCAACGTCTGCGTGGAGCCGGGCCCGGGCCCCGAGGCGCCGGGGCTGCCCAAGGAGAGCCACCTGCCCGAGGGCGCGCTGGGCGGCCTGGTGGATTACAACTCGGAGATGGAGCGCTACCGCTCGTTCGCCTCGTCCTTCTACAAGAGCGGCGGCGGCGCCTTCCCGCAGGCCGCCAAGATCGCGCGCATCACCACGCCCATCTTCCCGGGCAGCGCCGCGGCCGCCGCGGCCGCCGCGCGCATCGGCATGGCGCCCTGGAACTGCGACAACGCCGCCACGGCCGCCGCCGCCACGGCCATGCTCTGGGGCAGCGGCGGCGGCGGCGGGGCGGCGGCGGGCGCGGCGGGCGCGGCGGGCGGCGCGGGCGGCGCGCGGAAGTCGGCCTCGGCGGCGGCGGCGGCGGCCGCGGCGGCGGCGGCGGCGGCCCTGCTCCCGGCGGGCGCGGCGGGCGCGGGCGCGGCGGGCGCGGGCGGCGCGGCCGGGGCGGGCACGGGCGCGGGCGCGGGCGCGGGCGCGGGGCGGGCCGGCCTGCACCACCGCGGCGACGCGCCGCGCCTGGCCAAGCCGGGCTGCGCGCCCGAGCCCGCGCTGCAGATGGCCAACTCCAACTTCCTGCCGGCGCTGGCGCCCGAGCACTGCCGGCCGCTGGCCGCGGACTGCATGCCCAAGCTCAAGTGCGGCGCGGCCGACGCGGACCTCATGAACCTGCCCGAGCGCGTGGGCACCTTCCCCGCGCTGCCGGCGCTCGGCGGGCTGTCGCTGCCGCCCGGCGTGATCGTCATGACGGCGCTGCACTCGCCCGCCGCCGCCTCGGCCGCCGTGTCCGACAGCGCCTTCCAGATCGCCAACCTGGCCGAGTGCCCGCAGAACCACGCGGCGGCGGCGGCGGCGGCGGCGGCCGCGTCCTCGGCGGCCGCGTCGTCCGGGGCGGCGGCGGCGGCGGCGGGCGGCGGCGGCGGCGGCGGCGGCGCGGCCACCCCGGCCAAGAAGAAGCGCAAGCGCTGCGGGGTGTGCGTGCCCTGCAAGCGGCTCATCAACTGCGGCGTGTGCAGCAGCTGCCGGAACCGCAAAACCGGACACCAGATCTGCAAGTTTAGGAAGTGCGAGGAGCTCAAGAAAAAGCCGGGCGCGTCGCTCGAGGTCAGAGGGGACGATTTCGTGTTCCCCGGGCTGCCCCCGTCCCTGCTCAACCCCCTGTCCAACCCCCTGCAGGGCTTCCTGTCGGGCTTCAAGATGCAGCCCCCGTTCCCCGAGGCCGCCTTCGGCCTGTGAGCCCGGCCGCCCGGACGCTCTGGGTCCCGAATGGGTCGGAGGCGTCCGAATGGGCTGGAGGCGTCCGAGGGCCCGGCCCAGGCCCGCCGCCGCCACCGCCACCGCCACCGCCACCGCCACCGCCCGGGATGGAAAAGTCGCCCCTTCTTTCCCTTCCTCCCGCCCGCCCGCCCGCCCGCCGCTCCCTCCAGATGCAGGTTCTTGAAAAGCCGAGGTCCAAAGGATAGGTAGCGCAGGCCCCTGGTTCTGATGCTCCCCGGCCTGAGGGAGAGGACGCGGGGACACAGACCAGGCTCCTTCTCGAGTCAGGCAGGATCTTAGAGTCCATGCACTCACTGTCTCTCTGTCTCTCTCCATATCTTTTCATATATCTCTCCATCTCTCTCCTCTCTCCCTCTTTCCCTCTCCCCTCCTCTGAACGCAACACACACACACACACTCACACTCACACTCACACACACACACACACACACACACACACACACTCACACTCGTGTTACTGCAGCCTACCTGGATTCAAGACGGATTTTTTTTTCTGCCTTCCCTAGAACCGTTTTTTTCTTGTTGAGTTTTGGGTCTTGTCTCCCCCTGAGAAAACGTTTGCTTCCTTTTTTAATTTTCTGCCTAGCTGTGTGTGTGCACTCGCGCCTGTATGTTTCTTGTGGGGGTTTTGTTTTACTTGGAGAAAGCAGTCTAGAGAGTGAGTACGTGCAGCCATTGGAAGGAGATGCCACCTCGAATCCAGGGCTTCGGTTAGTTAGTTAGTTGGTGCCTTTCAGAACCCAGAAGGCAATTCCAGGTTCCAATCCGTCTGACAGCACTCCCCAGAGGAAGGGGCTCCGCTCCGCTCCACTATCAACTTTGGGGGCCTTAGAGGGGGCCTTTGTGTTCACCGCGTGGTTCTAGACACGAAGCACCTTGGGGTAGGTTTACCCCATCTGAAGATTCCCTAATTGATAGGGGCCTTCTTCCCCCTTCCCGTAGGAGCTTAAATACGGTGTTCAAATTACCACAAAACTAATTGCTCATTAGGCTTTTAATTATGTTAAACACAATGACAGGTGTTTGGTGGGAGAGCCAAGGGTCCATCTGAGGAGGAAGAGACAAGGTAGAAAAGTGCTTAGGCCCATGGGTGCTCCACGGCATCAACAAGAAGGGCACATTAACCCTGTGATGGAGGTGCAGGGCATTGGTGGGCATATCTGTGGGCAGGGTATCTGTAGGGGGAGTACGGCCATTCTGAGTTAGCCTCAGGGTACCAAAGGGGTGGTTGCCACCTCACACATCTTGAAGTCCCAGCTTGGAGAGGTCCATTGGGGGCCCTCGGAGATCTCTACAGGTCACAACATACGTGAGGAAGAGGGTTGTCGGTTTGTTGAACTCATTAGCATAAGGCAAGCACAAAACATTTTGGAATTCCCCAAAAAGTCAGTATTCCCTAGTGTCACTCTTGTGATCAACCCTGAAAACTTCCACGTGTTGGTTCCTCTTCCTCAGGCAGCATCTCACAATCCAGAGCCCTTCTTGACCCTAGACCACTTGACTGCCTTTGGTTTGGCAGCCCTGTTTGAGGAAAGATAATAGCAATTACAAATATTCAGGCCCATGGATTTTCTTAGGCAGCCAGAATTCTTTCTCAGCTTTTCTGGATTACTAGTACTGTAATTTCTCCAGGTCTATAAAGCCCATGGGAAATTAGACCATCTGGCACTGGGATTTTTGGTTCCCACTCAAGCAGGAAAGTTCTGTGGTGGTTTTTGGCCTTGGAGTCTGGACCTGGAGTCTAGTAGGCCTCATCTTTAGCTCCACCTGCATCAGGCCAGTGCCTCCTTATTGGGTTTGTGTGTGTGACTAGACTTTATTTCGGGAACAACTACTTAGAGAAGTAGCGGACAGGCACTCTTGGTTTCCTGTGTCCATTTTTCTATGCTGAAGTTAGCATCCCAGCAGACTCTGCATTTTATTTTCTTATTTTGAGTTTTCCTACTAAATCCTGAGGCATTTGAATCACAGTATTCCCCAGTCTTCTAGTTTATGGGATTTAAAGATATCTATCTGCACACACGTCTTGGTGAGGAGAACCACATATTTATGGCACTCTAAAGCCCTGAGAAAGTTCTCTCAGACACCCTTCTCACCCTAGGATGGACTTCCAGACTGAGGCAATTCAGGGACTGTTGTATGATAGAAAGAACAAAATATTGTCTCAGGCCTGGATGCCTTTGGCATCATTGGTTGGGGTGGTCCCCTGGGCTGTGAGTCAGGCAGCCTGAAGGTGGATGTGACAGAACCAGGCTGGTGGGCAGGGAGACTGTTAGTGGCCTCGGGGGATTTGGGGGCATATCATAAGTTCACTTGCTGGCACTAGGTTGGCTTTAGTTTATGAGACATTATCATCACTCCTCTGATACTTTAGATCTCATGTGGCCCTTTGACTCTCTTCCCAAGACCTAGAGGCCTAATGAAACAAGGCAGATTCAAGTGGTTATTCTGGGATTCTGGAGCACACTTGGATACCCTCAGACACACATACACACACCTTCTTTGTAAAACTGCTTCATTATTTCCAGGGTTTCCAGCTTAATCAGATGTTGAACACATTTAATACCTTAGAAAGGCTTATAAAACTACCTCTTGATGATATATTCCTTAGAACCCCGCCTGGAAAACAAATTTTTTTTTCATGTTGGCTGTGTCATATTAAAACTCATCACTAATCATTCCAAGTAGTCAGGAGCCAGAGAGATAGTAGAATGAGGTGTGCGCTTAGCACCTTGCATGCGGTTAACCTGGATTCAATCCCCAGCTTCTCATATGATTCCTCCTGGGAGTGATTCCTAAGTGCAGAGTCAGGAGTAAGCCCTAAGCATCGTTGAGTATGATTCAAAACCCCCAAAAGTTCCCGATTCAAAATAGTAATTGTAGAGATCAGATAACCCTTGTTTGACAAAAACCACCTGAAACCTCCTATGCTAATATCAGCCTTACAGTGGTTGGTTGATACTTGAAGAAGCTTGTAAGTGTAGGTTATGGCGATCGGTTCTGGAACAGCTTCTGTCTCACACATGAATCCTCAGCTTCGACAGATGGAGCAGTTACATTTTGGACACTGACATCTTAACTATTTAAATCTCCCAGCCTGATGTGGCTCGGGACACCCAACTGTCCCTTGGGCAACCCCAGCCTCTAGTCCCTGAACATTGGGCCACCCACACTGGCCCACCCCCAGGAACAGCTACCCCTTCACTATGCTCTCAGTTTCCTGGCCAGCACCCAGGCTTCTGGGGACCTGAGGCTTTCCCCAGAAGTGCAGTGCCAGGACCTGTCCTTTCCACCTTTAAAACTGATCTGCCAGATATCCTGGGAGGGCAGCTGTACTTCTTCATGCACATTCTGCTTCTAAGTTTGGGTGAAGCTTCCAGGCACCACCCATCATGATAACCCAACTTGGGCATAGTCAGAGCAGCAGGGACATGTGTTAATGTGTGTAGTTTACATTGCTGAGCTCAAGGAACCCTATTCATGCCCTTTGCCCTTCTCAGCTCTGGACAAAGATTCACCTGTAGGAGGGACTCCCTGCACCCCAAAGAGATGCTTGAAGAGGCATGCCATTAAATAGTGCATCCATCACTAACAAGACCTCGGAACCCACTTAAGGTCAAAAGTTTCATAGCTCATCATGACACTTCTTTCCATTTGTCATTTTCAAAGATAAGTTTAAGAAAAAAGTTAGATTCAATTAGAAATGTTAGTAGAATTGTTTGAATCTAAGCATGTAAATATCAAGGTGTCCCAGCAAAGAAAAAAGTTTTCTTAGTAAAACTTGAACAAAATAATGAATATGTCAACACTATAGAGTGTTATCTGGAAAAATTCTGGATTTCATAATGGATAAAGAAAAGAGACTGAAAAGTTCAGCTTTGATTGCCATGAAGAAAACTTGTGGCCAGGGCATCAAGTTATTGCAAGACCACAGTAAAAATCTTTCTTTCACTGGATTTATTATAAGTCAGGTTTTCAATAATCCCTAAATGAATCTCCCACCCCACTAAACACTACGAATCCAAGCAGTCTGTGAATGGCAACTAGAAGTAGGAGAATGGAAGCAAGTAAAAATCATTTCAAGTGATCCTAGAAGGATATTTGTGATTCAACCACCATCGAACAAAATACAGAACCAATTAAATGACATACTTTTGGAGTTCAGTTTCATCTGAACAAAATAGTTGACTATTTGTTGACATGAGAAATGAAGGTGATGTGATTCTCTTCCTTTTGATTGGCTTAGTACTCCAGTGATCCAAGTGTTGGTAGCCAACCATTTTCCCAAGGAGTAGTGAAGTATTTAGCATAGTAGGACTGGAAGGTTGGTAACTACAAAAAGTTTAATAGTCCAGTCTAGCTCTGGAAAGGGGACAAAGGCAGGTTGGAGAGGGGGTCAGTTTCCAGGTGAAAATTCTCTAGGAGTGAACTGGTTGATTTTTTTTTTTTTCAAATCTCTCTTTAAGTATCCAGTGTGCTTAGAACGTAATGTTCACTCTCAGATACCAGAAAACAATTGAGATTTCAGTTTTGCTTTTGAAAAAGCTTAACAAAATGCTCTCATTTTCTATGAACTACATAGGTGTGGACACGGCTTTTTCTTTTATTTTTAGATTAGTTTTCTTTTTTAAAAAATGGCAAAATGATTCCAAAATGCTGGTAGGAGCTGTAATTTTTGTGTGTGTCTTCCAGACCCAAATAAGCATGTCTGATGGATGATCTTGGCCTGGCCTATAGATGATTCTAGCAAAAAACATTATCTACACCCACTTCCTACATCATTTCCTCCCAGCCTTGGGCCCTCATGCCTCACCCTTCTCCATCTTACCTGTGGGAATCAGCATTTCTCTGAAGGTTGTAGGTGGTGAGAGTTGGAGGGGGGTTGGTGCCCTCCTGCACCACCCCAATGAGGCCTGTTAGGAAGGGAATTGCTCCACGGGACACGGGGCCAGTCTCTTTCTAGTGAGCAACTTAGGGCTTCAGTTGTTTGTTGAGTTACCTGTCTGGTTATTCACATGCGACAGCCATTTAATAATGCTGAAGACTTGGCTCTGCCGGGGCTAACAGGATCCCAGCAGGCTTGTTAAGTCTCCACGCAAATGCTACCAGAAAGGTTTCTCTCTTTGTCAAACTTCAGAGTTTCTTCATTTGTTCTAAGAATATATAAGAATCTTGAGCCAGGTAAAAAAGTGAGGCTGTTACATTTACTCCTCCACCCCCATATTTTATTCCTGACCCAAAAGAAAATGACAAAGCATGCAATTAACTTTACCAAGAAGTCACATGAAAGATGTGTTTTCTTGCTACAAAACCAGTATAATAGATAATAGAATACTAATCATCAGACTTGCATTTTTTTTTACAGTAGAACTTGTATTGTGGCCAAATCCTCACAGTGGAGGGAGAGAGCAGGAAAGGATCACAGGTATCAGCTGACTTAATTTGGTGGCTGTTAGCATGTTAGCATAACCCCTCTGCATCCTCACATCCATATACCTCAGAGGCTAGATATATGTCAGCCTGTTCTGGGAGAGTGAGTGGTTCAAGTGGCAGAGCATACACATTCCCTGGGCACAGCATGCCCCTCTCTCCACCTGCATTGTTGGTTATATCCCTCTCAGTAACTCCAAACATGTTCATGTCCAACCTCCAAGATGTCTTATAACTTACATGTGGTTGCAGGCGCATGTGTGCTAGTCTCTCCTTCCTGTGCTAAAGTCCCCAGGACAGATTAGAGGAGACAGTTGTATTTTCCAGAATCTTGTTACACAGCCACTTAGGGTTCTCAGAAGTTAAAGCCCAAGTAGACCATCTTGGTGAGCAATATGCCCTGAGTATTTGAATGACCCAGTTTGCCAGCGACCCCATTCAGTTTCAACTGGCCTGCTCTCTGGAACCCTTTTCTTTAGAGCCTCATTCTGTAGCAGTATTCTGATGTGGGGGAGGGGGTTCCCTTATGGATTATGGAGGAGACCACATCAGAGAGAGCTAACCAGCATCCTCCTTCCTCCACTTTCCACTTTTGACAAAGGGGTGTGGGTGTCACCTGGTAGACTGGCATCTCCACTGGTTTACTTTTGTCTTTGTAGAGTCACTCCTTGAGAGTTAGTGAGTTGAAGAAAATCATTTTGAGAAGAATGGCTCCATGATTCTGGTTAGAGAATGTACTTTAACAGATGTTGGACAATTGTAGAGTTCTTTCTGTGTGTGTGTGTGTGTGTGTGTGTGTGTGTGTGTGTGTGTGTGTGTGTGTGTGTGTGTATAGAGAAATCAAAAAACAGCTGGGCATGTAAACTGATTATGTGGTTCTTTTGGGGGGAAAAACTTCATTTTTTAGAAGGAATACTGATGAAATTCAGGTGAGTGTATGCGTAATTGTTACTCTAGAAACAGTTTCTAGATTGGGGGAGGTTCTGAATGCTAGTAGTGATCAACCTGTAAAGATGTGAGATGCTAACTCATGAGGTACCAAAAACAAAAGTGGAATGGGTTGTTCCACCCAGCATGAGGAAAGGTGTGCTGGGGTACACATGGCTTCAGCAGCTATGGATGAAATCCCACTATGAAGGGCATTGGAGGAAGGATTCTGCTTTCCTGGCATTTATGTTAGGAGTTCAAGTTAGGTTATGTTAGGTTCAAGTTAAGTAGTGTCTTACTTGACCCTCTTCTTTATTTATGCCTTGAAATTTGATAGAGTAACTCCAAAGTGTAACTAACCGAAACTGCATCCAGGGATTTTGTGTGGGACTTGGGAACCAGTTGAGTCATGTATGCGGCTGGTCCATGTCTCTGGTGACATTCTTAAGCAAATGTCAGATTGGAGCAAGACTGCTGACTAGGCTGTTTCTTGCTCTAGGATTAGAAACAAACTCCCTGGTGATTTATGGTGCCACTCAGACAAAGCTTAGGTAGGGTGGCAGAAAAGGGGGCATGCAAGACAGATCAGGGAGATGAAAGTCATGGGCCTCTGCATAGTTCCGCAAACCTGGCATATTCACAAGGTAGTTTTTTGTCAAGCCAAAAAGAGACAGGTGAGGTAGAGCTTGGAAAGAATTGTGAACTGTATGCATTCACGTGAGTGCACGCCATGTTCACTGGGGAGAGACCCCCTTCTGGATGCTGTGCTCTGTGGGGTGCCAAGGAAACCCGAGATAGTTCCCAGGGGGTATGGAATAAGATAGAGGAGCTTCCCAAGGAGAGGGAGCTGGGGAGAAGAAATTGGTGGCTGAAATCTTATTTTATCTTATTTAACGTGGGAGTGCTCAGAGGGTGGTGTCATTTCCATCCATGAAAACCAAACTGGGCCTTCACGGTTCCAGGCTTCTCTGAGGGTTGGCTCTACTGGGAATTACAGGGAGGCACTCTCCTGTATGGGGGAGGGACTGTTGTGGCCTGTGCATTTGCATTGTGAGTATAGCATATGCATGATTCATAATGCCCAAGTGTGCTCCATGAAACCAGCATGTTTTGCATGAAGTCAAAGTATGTACCATGAATCCCATGTGTAGGCTCATCACCAGGATTGTCCAAACATGAAAAAGAGGGGAGCAGAGTCTCAAAGTTAATGGCATAGAGACCCGGTGAGGGAGCTGTGGGATGGACATGGTCACAGTCAAGAGAGTTTGAAGGACATTCGTGATAGTGGCTGTCTCATTGGGGAAGAAGTGTAGTGCTCTATAGAAAGGAGCAACACACACAAGATGAAGAGTGAGCAAGGCATAAGTGTTTCCATGAAGAGAGCCTGACCTTCTTGCTGAGTGTCCTGGAGCACATGCATGTCACATGCATGCCGTATGGGTATGCCCATGCAGAGGTTTGGCCAGAGGCATCACCGTGGATCTACCCTGAGTGTTCTGAATACTTGCACTTCAGCCAGAAGGAACCCAGACATGCCTCCATTCCCAGTGCTGTTTTCAGTATCAAGAGATCCTTTGACTCAGTCCTTCTCCCAGGATGCTTTGTGTCATACTTCACTCAGCCAATAAAATGGCACCTTTCAAATGACATGACTGGAACTTTAGAAAACACCAGAAGCAGTCTCATGTTGTGAAAGTCTTTAGGAGGCCTCACTGCACTGTCTTCAGTCTTCCTGGTTGTAGAGGAGAAAGACTGGACACCATGTGTTCTCTGCCTGGATATAGTTCAATTGCTTACTAATGTAGTATTAGGTTTTCTGTTGGTGCTCCAGAATTTTCCAAGAAATAAGAAAAGACCACTTGGCCTGTAGTATAACATATTTCAAGCATCAATTATAAATGATTCCAAAGCCTTGTTCGACCTGAATTTGAGCAAAGAGCACTATAAAAAGGAAGAAGGAAGAGGAGAGAAGGGAAATCCACCTGAAGTGTTGCTGACTCTAGAGACCTTGGAAAGGAGAAAGTCTAGGCCAGTGGTCGGCAACCTTTATTTTCAACTGAGCCAAATCTCGCCAAAACCACGATTGAAATTTATTTTGAGAGCCACACAGGGCGAACACTGACAGAGGCTCCTATAGGAGCAGAGTCCTGAGCAGAGCCCGGCACACAGAAGAGCCAAATTAAAAGTATCAAGAGCCACATGTGGCTCGCGAGCCGCAGGTTGCCAACCACTGGTCTAGGCTAAAGGATTTATCCTTAGTCACTATCCATGGGCGACTTTGAGTCTTGGTGTCTCAAGGGTTTTGACAAAGTGCTGGAAGATGGTCTGGAGACCCATAGTCACCTCCAATATTAATTCCTTCATGTACTAGAAAGGAAAAAATCATTGCAGATAAACCAGTTAACCACCCCCCAACCCAACTATTATTTAATTCTCTCAAATTTGCAAAACAGTGCTCAATCACTGATAGCATTGATGGAGATAGAACAGCCATGAAAAGCAGATTATTCTAAAATATTAGTGTCTTTTATAGTAGTTCTCCAGAGAACTTCCTGGACAATAAAGATGAGCATATTTGGATGAGAGTCCAGGAAAAAAACGATGGGGAAATGTGGCTACATCTTAGAAATTCTCTTTTTGAAAGTTTTATCTCGCTAGGTAGTGATAGAGAGGGGAAGGAAGCATATCCTAAGTGCATAGGAGACAGGCTGTGTGGCCCAGCAGGCAGATGGGTCCCTGGTGGTCTCCAATCCCTGAGGAAGAGACAAGACAGCTTATACATGAGCTGAATAGTGCTGAGTATATGGAGCAGTGTGATGGAATTAAATTAGTAATTGTTGTGTCAATACCTTTTAATTTTGTTATTTAAAAAAAGAAAATTAAGGAGAAAACCAAAAAGAGCAATTATGAATGTGTACGTTGGGATTGATTACAGTTCTTTGTTTTTATTTTGGGGCCACACCTGACTGCTCAGGGTCTGCTCTGTGCTCAGTGTGCCCATGAACCTGGGGACCAAGTGGGGTGTGGGGAATCGAACCCAGGTTGACTGTGTGCAAGACAAGCACCCTCCCCACTGTGCTATCGCTCCTGCCCCTCAATTGCAGATCATCCCCCAAGATTTTGAAGAAATCTAAAAGCTACAGAGAATTCTCAGATGCATAGTTTTAATGACAGATTATTTTAATGGTAACAGCTAGCTGACTGAAATGTATGGACATGCTTTTATTTGCAGGCGAGATAAATCTCAGTGGTTGGATTGTTATCAGAAAAGTTTCTCAGCCAAATGAAGTTTAGTGACAATATCCTCAAATACTACAGAGCCTGCCTATTTCGCTATTTTTGTTTGGTTTTGGGGGGTCACACCCAGCAGCACTCGAGTTACTCCTGGCTCTGCACTCAGAAGTCACTTCTGGCAGGCTCAGAGGACCATATGCATGGATTCGAAACACCATCCGTTCTTTGTTGGCTGCATGCAAGGCAAATGCCTTACCGCTGTGCTATCACTCAGCTATTTCACTTTTTATATGATAAAGAAAACATTCCTGAAATGATCTGATATGTAATAATCAGAGAGAACGGGTGTGGCCCAAAAACCAAAAATAAAAAAATAATCAGGGAGAAGAACCATGATTTCAGTTGCTTACAGTAACCGGATTATTAGTTGAATATCAATAAGGGGCCCCAAATCAGCTTGACCATTTTCAAAATAAGTTCTTTATAATTTTAAGACATTTCCCATTTCCGCATATTTGGAATAAATATTTTTTCTTTTCACTAAAAGGAGACACTTAGCTCATGGTTTTAGAATTCATTCATGTTGTCAGCATCCCTCTAACTTAGTCATAAAAAGAACGTTAGTATTTCAGTAGCTGATTAGACTTGCTTTCAATTAAATTTTTTTTTGCATTTAATAGGCATTAACAGAGTACTTTGAGGGGAGAGAGAATTATTTCCTAAAGTCTTTGCCATATTTACTACTAGATATGTGTAAGCATATATATTCAGATCCACTTATAGCCACAGACTCACACATGATATACAACTAAGATAAAGTAAATGAACTTGAAATTTGGATTCTTTAGACCAGGGGTCTCAAACTCAATTTACCTGGGGGCCGCAGGAGGCAAAGTCGGGGTGATCCTTGAGTGCAAAGTTAGTAGTAAGCCTTGAACATTGGGGTGTATGCAAGCAACTGAAACAAAACAAAACAAAACAAAAAAGATTTCTCTAGGGCAGGGCCACAAAATTTTATACGGAGGGTTGCAAACAGCCCGCGGGTTTGAGACCCCTGCTTTAGACAGTATAATATAACCTGAATTTTGTTGGTTGGTTGATTGGTTGGTTTTTTAATCTATTTTATTTTCATTTCCTTTAATACTCCCTTTTACACATAAGGTGAAAACTTGTCTATAATTTTTAATTTGTAGATTGTGGAGCACCACTGAGCAGAAAAGTCTACCCTGGTACTTAGGTATTTTCCTTTTTTTAATATGTCCGAAAACAGCTTAATCACTCAGCCACCCTGTATACAGTAGACACCCTCATTGGTTGGGCGAGATGTTCTGAGTGCTCGCATTCCCAATCTGGCCTGTGTAGAACCAGCAATGCCCCCTTGAGCCCTCACACTCTACTGTACTCTGAGACTTGGGCCTTTGCTCCTTCTTGGGCCTTTGCCCCTTCCTCTCCATACCGACCGGATGGCACTGCAGCCCACAGAAGACTGGCATGTGGGGAGGCTGGCAGTGGTGGTGTAAGGGTGGGGAGTAGAGATCAGGAGTCCTCAGCACCCCGAAACAAGAGTTAGAACAGCATCTGGCTGGGAAAGCCACACCACCTCCTCCCTGTGACTCACATTCCAGTGGCCAAGGTCAGTGTGGAAACGCACAAAGTGAGATGCTCCAGTGACCTCCCCAAGAGTCTGGGTCTGAGAAGTGGCCTTATGAGAAATTTGCTGCCTCTTTCCTTTGAAGCAGGGTTCTGAGGTCTGAGCAGTGGTAACATTGATAGGTATTTGGAATTTGTACTTGGATAAATGCCCAGACAAGTATAGAAGAGTATGCCAAAGATGTACACAGTCATATGATAAGTAAATTGAAGTTCTGAGAAGGAATCAGTCCACTATATATGGTGCATATATGTTCCAATGGCACCTAAAGAGAAAGTAAGGTATATGTAATTTAAAAAGTAGGAACTATATATACTTATATGAGTGCATATTTTTAATTGCAGAGTTAAAATTTTTATTACAATAACAGTAAACTATTAGACTTAAGATTATCATTTATAAAAGTTATTCTCTCCAATTTACTCACCAGTATATATTCTCTGCTTGCTAATGATTCTTTTTATAGTTCCTGGACTATTTTTTGTCAGGAAAATATTTTTTAAATAGGGTATAGAAACTATTCCTGCTGAATATGTTTTGGGAAAGCTCTATTGTTTGCTTAGGTATCATCACTTGAGACCATACTATCCAAAGAATTGTTGTCATCTATATGTGTGTATTTAAATTTTAAATATTGTATATATAAGTTTTCATGCCTCCACTTAGAGGAGGTATTGAAATTTTGTCAGTAAAAATGTAAAGCGCCTATATAACTTGATACTTTAGAATGCTCTGTGAATCAAATCAGGACAGAAAGGGTTTTTGTTTTGTTTTGTTTTGTTTTTAACCATAAAAATCTCTTTTGATTTGGTTCATCCAAAAGATCCCAAAGTTTGAAAGTTTCAGATGAAGCCAAAATAAAACATGAGAAACTTTCAAAGGCAAGCAGTGTGGCCTTTGGAATCTTTCTTGCATCCTTATTCTCACTTCCTGTTTCAGACCTTAGTGGCCCACTAAGGTGTGCAGTTCTGCTATGAGGAACTCAGCTGGGGTGCAGGAGTTGAATGTAGTCACAAGAGAAGGAACCTTCCCATGAGGCAGCTCTGGACTCCAGGTGGCCTAGGGCACTGAGGGCTTTACCTTTGGTGGAAAGAGCAGCTTCTAATGAGAGACCAAGAAGTAAGATAGGGGAAAACAAATCATTTTTTTTTCCATTACACTAGTGTAGAAATAATGGTACCCCAAAATACTGACTTCACATGGAAATCATGGCATTAGACCCTCCCTGTTTCACAGCAGGATTCTGATGGCCCGAGTGAATCTCTGAGATTTGGCCTTCAAAAAATTATATTGAAGACAAATTTAACTTTAGGTATAGAACTTGCTAGTCATAATCCCAGTGCATATTATTATACATTCTAAAGTTATATTCAATGCCCAGAGTAATGTTTAATTTGCTCTTTGAAGACTCATCTAGCTTTGAGTGGTCTTACATGATGGTTTCCACCCCCATATATTCTCAGAGGCAGAACTCTAGAACCCCATTTTCAGCTTTTGACCTTGGCATATTTTTCTCACAGATACACTTGGTGCCTGATCTCCCTGTGGGTACCATTTTTAGCAGGCCCACAAAGAAAAATACCCTGCTCCAATTCTGACTGATCTTCGTAAGGATTCTTTTTTTTTTGATTACAAACATGATTATAGTTGGGTTTCAGTCATATAAAGAACACCCTCCTTCACCAGTGCAACAGTCCCATCACCAATAAGGATTCTTATTTATTTTAGGTTGTTTAATATGTTTATGGCTCATTTGGCAAAAAAAAAAAAAAAAAAAAAAAAGCAAATGCATTTCTTCCACCTAAGTAGGGAATTTTATTCTTTTTTTAAAAAGCAAACTTTATTTGGGTGTGGATTTGCATCATCCTTTTCATTGAAGGAAATTACAGTTGTCCTGGAGGGAGATGAAGGTGTATTTTTTAGCATGAAGCTGATTGGGGTCTGGGGGTGTCTGGAGAGCTGTGGTTAGGGAGCCCCAGGCTTCCTTGAGCGGGAGAAAGGGATGCCTTAGCTGGTGTGGGATCTGCTGATGCTGCCCCTGAGGCAATTCCAGCTCTCCCTGACTGCTTCCCTGCCCCCCCCCCCCCCACCTGGACTCTGGGGACTCTGGCCAGCCTGTCACTCAGGATAATGATTTCCTGCAAGTAGCACAGCCATGCAGAAAGTCACTGTAATCTCATCAGGAGTGATTCCCCAGCTGGGCCACTACATTCCCCTCACTGGAGGGAGCCAGCCAGGGTGGAACTACCCACAGAGGAAGGCTCAGCCCTTCCCCCTCACAAATCCCAGGGCTCCTGAAAAACGACCTCATTAGTGGGCCCATTTAGAGCTGGTCTGGCTCCAGATTAGCACAGACTTGCCTGAAACTCTGTCCTAGACAGCATTTCCCCATGACAACAGGGAGGCTTCACCCCATAGGGCTGAAGAGAATCCAGCTGGGGCTGGAGCCTGTTTCCCCTGGGTCCAGGGAAACCTGGCCAAGGAAAGCTATGCCTTCCACCCTGCATGGTGCCTGTTGATAACCTGGCACCTTACTGACACATTAACAGATGCTCACTTCCCAAAGCTTGCTTGTTCCAAGCTAATCCTGCTGGGCTTCATGACCTCAAACATCCCAGAGTAAGGAAGAGGCTCTTCTAAAGGTGTTCCCAGTTGGCAGCTGGCACCTGCATGCCCTCATGGTCTCCTGTCTGCCCCTCATTGCTCTTCTGTGATAGACTGAGAGCACAGGAAACAGCTCTCAGTCTGGCTCATATTTGCAGCATTGAATTAATTCTTAGCACTAACAAGCTCTGAGAAGTGAATCTCTTTTCCCCCTAAGATGCCCTGTGATGCTAAGCATAAACCTGCTTTTTGCTAAACCTCACCCTGAAACCAAGCAGTGGAAAGGGCCAGGTGGGGTTTGTTGAGTGAGACCAAGATCTAAGGAATTCGTGTCATTTAAAACATGCACCCCATCTAGAGTCTCTGTTTACCTCCATCCACACACGTGTTTACCAAGATACAAGATTCTATTAGTGTCTGCTTCCAGTCTGGTTTCCAGTTGGCATCTCTCTGTCATATATTCTAGACATGGAAATGTGAGTACATGTGACTATGCACATATTGATTTCTCATTTGTAAATCTGTAATTGCATGAATATGCCTGGATCCAATGTATCTTGTTAAAAATTACTACATTTATATAAGTAATCACACTTATATAAAACGTCCTCTCACTTGGCATCAGACACCAAGTTAGCATCTGGTAGGAATGTCTTAAGTTTTCATTCCCTGAATATGTGTGTGTATGTGTGTGTAAAGTAGGAATATTAGAACCATTTTGTTGTGTTTCCTATTACTCCATATAGTTACTTTAATGATTCATTAATTGGAATGAATAACTGTAACTTAGGTTTATCATTCCAGTGTTAATTTCAGAAAGTGGTAAAGGATATTTTTTGTCATCCCCCCCACACCCCGATTTTTTTTTTGTAAAGGATATTTTTTACAGAATAAATCCATTACTGGGGATGCAGGTCTGTGTCTTGAGCTGGAAAGAGGAAAGCAGGTTAAGTCAGAGGAAAGATGAGCAAAATATTGATGCATTTATTCTTTTGGGAATGGTGGACCTTTTGTTTGTACTTTTAGAAAATATTTCCTAAGTTAAATATTTTTGTATATATGCAAACTTGATTAGATAAACTAGTATCTTATTCATTTTAACATACTCATTTTGAATTTCATTGTGTTGACCATGGAGAAAATTTTTTTTAAAAAAATTTAGTGCTGCTAGTAAAAAAGCAGTTAATTTATTTTTTCATTTAAACTTCAATGGATGTTATAATTAATGCACTTTTTTATGATATTGATCAAATAGGACTGTTAACCAAATACATCATGTGTGAGAAAATAAATAAAAGCTAACCACTAAAAATAAAATAGTGTTTATAGTAGAATTTTTCACATATTTCCTGGAATATCAAGTACAAGTACTTTTGTCTTAGGATATGTTTATACATGTGTGAAAATGTGTGTGTGTGTGTGTGTGTGTGTGTGTGTGTGTGGAGAGAGAGAGTGAATATTTATCTTTTTAGGCTTTCTGGTCATACTCAGTATATCAGCTATCTCAATTTTCCCATAGCCTCCATCTTATAATCTATACAGGCTAGTTGGATGGATGTAAGGAATAAAATTAATGCATTTTTATTTTCCCACTAAATATTCTTTTTTCACTGTTGTTTCTTATATTCCTTCAATATACATCCCAATGCTTCAGTTTTAGAAGGGAATGGACATGGTGACTTGCTGAAACACGAACAAAGAAGATTCAATCTTTTTACTGCAGGCTTGAGAGAGAGTTCAGTGGGCTGATGTGTGCTTTGCATGTAGGAAACTTGGGTTTGATTCCCTGTATCCCATGGTTCCAGCCCTGAAAGGAATGACTCCTAAGAACCCAGTTCGAAGTACCTCCTGAAATTGCCAGCTGTACACCTCAAAAAAAAAAAAAACACAATTATTTTTTTAGAATGAAAAAACAGTGTAATTCTAATCTAACCCTCAAAATCTCACAGTAACTGTAAGCATCATATTAAAAGAATATAGTTGGTGCTCTTGGTAAGAAGAGATCTAGACTGCATCAAGCATCATTGGCCTCTATCAGTTGGTTTCACACACACAATGTTCATTTGCAAATAAATGCAGTCTTGACACACTTTGTCAGCAGAATCCTCACTAGCGTGTGTAGAATATGTGTAGTATGGGTTCTTGAGAATCAATAGTGCAACTTTACTGCAGTATTTCTGTTGGCCTCTGCCCTAAATGTGGTCTTCAAACTGAAAGCATTTCTTTATATGTGTGTACTAGGATACATCTGCCCTGGGCAGAAGGCATTAATGTCTGCCTACTGGCTGGCCTTCCTATAGATTGAATCGCCCCTTAATTCTGAATGCTGGTTCCAGACTCTGCTTCCTGTATATGTATATATAGTTCAAATAATTTCAATAATTATAGTTCATAAACTAGTAAAGGTTTCAGTAGCTTAATTTTTTAATGTTCTAAGAGCGAACATCTTTTTTTATTTTTGATTAAATGTTAAAATGTACGAGTCGCTATATTGTGGATTGCTGATGAAAAGTATTGCTGACATGTACAGGAGAGAAATCTGATTTGATCTTGGTATCGAAAGAAAGCTTACCTTGTTTTCTTGCTCTTTTTTTATAGAGAACACCTGTTCCCAGCGCCGAAGCATTCCGATGGTTCTTTTAAAGCAGAGAGTAGTAGATCTTATTTGCAAGGCATTTGGAAGTGAGAGGCACACTCATGTCTTGTTTTAAGAAACTGCTTAGTCCACCACTGAAGAAAATATCCAGATATTATTTTCATTTTATGTATAGGGGTTTCTTCAAAATAAAATGAAAGGAAAGGAAAAGAAAAGAAAAAAAGACATATAAAATGCATCTGGGTGATTGGGAAACTGGTTATTCTGTTTCCTTCCAATACCCTGACTTTCTTTGATGTAATTTAGTGATCCTAGTGAAGTTGTTGTCTATTTTGCAAGTGACTGTAAAAACTAAGTTTGGGTAAACCCCTGCTGTAAAATCCTGTATCTTTTTAAACTTACATATCTATACTTCATCTTCAAATCTATGTGTCTCAGTACTGTAAACTGTACAGATAGCCAGCTTGTATTTTGTGTGTTTAGACACAAGGAGACAATCACGTCTGAGCATCTATGGAGATTAACAGTTTGTACATGACAGTATGGTTCTGCGAGTTAACCCTAGAGCAATAAATGTTAGCTTTAACGCCTTTTTTTTTGCCACTTTTTTCGGAAGCAGGAGCAACAGCGGCATGTGGGCCATGTGGCTTCCCGTAAGACTCTGTGCCAAGGAGTAGGAGACTAATGATGATCGTGCATCTCCAGTTTCCTCCCGTCATGGTTCTAAGAGGGATGATGTTGCGAACGTTTTGCGTCCCCTTTGGAGCACTGTATTAGAATAGTGGTTATGCACTTGCCTTGCTTACAAACGAGCTGTACAGAAGGGTAACCCTCCCGAATCCTTAGCGTAGTTGACTTGTCTTGAATTGCACTGTCAGACGGGGTCCCTGGGGTAGTTGGAAAATGCAGAATCAGTTGTATAAATTCTTTTGGAAAAGTGTTTTCTAGTATACAGAATAAAGGATCATATTTTAGCAGGAGAAACTCATGACTAACTTTTATTTCCCCAGACCCTCATGTATGGGCTGTATGTATTTTTGTTTATGTTTTGGTTATTTTTGGTAGGAAAATAGCGATTTAATAAAACATGTCCAAGTGGGTTTCATTCCATGTATGATGTTAAATGGGTCATTCTGTTTGGAAGCTTGACTCCGTCAAAGCCTTGAGTATCCAAGTGTGGTTAGGTATCTTTTAAGTGAAAACAAGTCACTACATCTGTGTAAGTGAGGTTTCTCCTCAGCTTCTCTCAACCTCAGGGGATGGATGGGCACTTCCATCACTCACAGGGCCGTCACCTTAGTCTTTCCTTCCCCAGATGAAGTACTGCTGGTGAGCACAGGCCCCTACTTATATACTCAAAAGCATCAGGCCTCTGACCTTCCATGTTGAATTTGGTTTGCTCTGGGCGTCCCAGACCCCTTAGGACCCCCACCCCCTTAGTCCAGAACATGGTACTGAAGAATCGTATTTCTTTGGCATATTCTTGCCAGATTACAAATACTCTTTTCAGCTTTATGAGTAAAATGAAATGTAGCAGAAACAGAATTCAAATTGCCACATTTGGTTCTTAACCCAATAGCCCAGTGGTCCTCAAACAATGGCCTGCCGGCCACATATTGTATTTGTATCTGTTTTGTTTCTTCATTGCAAAATAAGATATGTGCAGTGTGCATAAGAATTCGTTCATAAGTTTTGTTTTTACTAGAGTCAGACCCTCCAATGGTCTGAGGGACAGTGAACTGGCCCCCTGTTTAAAAAGTTTGAGGACCCCTGCAGCCCATTAGCTTAGCCTGTGAAATCCATTAGCTTGCCGGGGGGGAAAAAATGTTAGCAAAATGGATATGCAAAGGAAATAACTTGAGAAGAGGAAGGATGATTAAAGGGACTGTAAATTTTAGGGAGCCCAGCAGCAAAGTCAGAGTAAAAATAACTAGTTGTAGTTTTGAGTGGGAAGTCTTGGCTAAGATTTTTTTTCCAAATGGAGATGGTATCTCACATTGGACCAGACACTTGGTGGAAAGGTGCGGGTGCCCTGGCCACGCCAAGGACACATACATGACGTGTCCCCAAAGTCTGCAGTGGGTTTAAAGGAGACGCAAGATGTTTGAGGCCCAGCCACGCATAGGGAAGAGTGTGAAATCACCACACGCTATAGGGTGTGATTTAGTTTCCGTTAGTATTGGAAGTGTGTTCTCTTTGATGATATTTTTGTGAGGGTTTCTAGTTTGAGTTTCTATTTTTCTGGGGGACCAGTGAGAACCACACGTAGGTACTTTCTCGTGCCATTTTTATTTTGCTTATTCCTGAAGCCACTTTGCTAATGAATCACAGTGAGGACTTACTCCCGGCTGATAAGCTTGTCTTGCTTTTGGGAAACCAATTACAAAAGTACAACTCATTCTAGGAAAGCTACATCAGCATTTGCTCCCACACACAGATGTCATAGTGATGGACTGAGGGGTATAAAATAATTGCATGTCTTGATGTGTTTTGTTTGTTTGTTTTCTTAATAACGAATGAACCTGTATATTGTAAAATGTGGTGTTTTACATGTCAATTCAATTTCTTAATGAAAGAAAAAAATCTGTTGATTACCAAAATGGCAAAGTGTAGCTTTTCTTTAATTCAATGCTTTTTTTTTTTATTTTTATTCTTGCTGTTGTTTTTTCCTACCACCTTTAAAAAAATGTGTTTTGGATAAAACTCTATATCATGTAGATGCACATAAAGTTCTCATTGGTGACACTCAGGAAGGAGATTTCTTTCCTGGTCTCCCTCTAACTCTGTTTCCCTGGAAGTCAAGCAATCCAGGGTCTGGAAATCTCATAACCCTAACATCAGGCTTCATTTTTCATGAGTCTAAAATACCAATGATGGACTTTCGCATCCATCTCATATTCCCTGCCTCAAAGATACAGACTAGAAAAAGCATAGCCAAGATGGTTTTGAATGAAGCCACAACTCTTTGAGACCACTCCTAGCCCATATCACATTCACTTCTACCAAATAGAAACAAGGTTCATATCACATAAATTTCTACCAAATCCACTGTCTGAGACTCCAGTAGGGCTCCCGCCTCCTCCCAGTGTGGACATGGGTACCTCACATTGTCAGCATTTGAGGAGAGCCTGGACAGTACTTAGGGGGGGGGGGTGCCTAGTGCAGTGACTCTATGACCTTGTCAGTAGCCCTCAGCTCCGTCACAACATAAGCCTCTCTCTTCCCAGGCCTTCTGACCAAAGTGACTTTTGGGTGGCTTCTGGCTGTCTGGGTATCAGTGGAGGCCTAGTTAGAAAGAAGTACAAATGCATCTGTCCTTGGAAGAGGAAAGCACAAGTAGTGCCCCATTCTCCACTAACCCCCTTCTCCCAGGACAAGCATCTGTAGATGTCTCCTGCCTGTTTCTGTCCCATCCTCACTTCCTAACATGCAGAGAGGGTCGTGGGACAGTGGCTCTGAGACGGCCCGTCTGCTCTTTCCACACACAACCCCTGGCCTATAAGTTTTACAAGTAATAGGAAAGCAAAGCAAGGCCCTCGGTTGATAATATCTGTAATCAAATAATGGGAAAAGAAGTTAAATGAACGCACTCTTTGGGGTCAGCTCCACTCTGTAGATATCCACGGTGGGCCTTTGATCAAGGCTAGATTCACAGTGATATCAAACAGTTGGTACTCATGTAACAGCTAAATGTTTCCAGTTTTATTTTTATTAAATGTGGCAGCTTCACACTGAGCTCTGGATTCCTACCGAGTTAAGACGGCTCTCGAGTTAGGGGCGATTTCTCCTTCCCTCCCCACAGGGCAATCACAGCTGACCCAGAACCCCTGAGCTGGTCCATGGGCCACCCATTGTGTCCCCTGTTCCAGCGTACAGTTCCCAACCCCACTTCCCAATAGAGATTTGTATAAGGTGTATGTATGCTTGTGCAATGATTTAAAAAAAAAAATCAGCTTTGGAAAACAGTGTATTTATTAAAGAAAATTACTTATGGGGCATGTACAAAATTGTTAAAAAAAATCTACAAAAAATTAAAAAAAAAACACACCCCACATTCAATTTCCCCAGTAAAGTTGTTTTTGTGGAATTTCTGTGTTGTTAAATAAAGATCTTTAGTATTCAGAATATCTCTATTTTTCCATGAACACATTTTTATTGGTGGGACTTTAATGAGCATCTGAGCCTGAAAAATACTGTTTTGTTTATAAAACATTTATAATTCTAAACATCCCTTATATCAGCAGAATTGTTGTGGTTCTTAGTCTTTTATAAAACATACCAGCTTGGGTGATTTTTGCATTTTTTTTATTTATATATATTAGTGGGAGTTTTGTCATTTTGCTTTTTCTTTCCACACTGGGCAGTGCTCAGGGGTTCTTCTGGCTCTGAGCTCAGGAATCACTCCTGGCGGTGCTTGGGGGGCCATAGAATGCCGGGTATCAAATCTGGGTCTGCTGCATGCAAAGCAAATGCCCTCCCCAATGTGCTATTGCTCTAGCCACTCTTTTCCTCATCTATTTTTGTCTTTCTCATTTACTTAAAGAAAGGAGAAAAGAAGAACATGCTCTTTTCACCTTTCTGAAGGAGATTTTTGTTGGAATCTTTACATGTCATCCAAAACAAGAAGAAATGAATATGCCCATTTTCTTCTTTCTTTCTCCACCATAAGTGGGCCAGAAAAGCAGCCCTAAATCACTTTGGCTACGAGTGAAAGACCGAGGCCTACTGCTAATACTTAAGAGCATTAATGTGCAGGGACTTTGTACAACATGGAAATCTCTCTACAGCCACTCTATCCATAATTGCAGAGTTGTTTTTTTTTTTTTTTTGTCTCATTCTTTTTCGTTATGAAAGGTGGGCTTCACCCATGCTGCTTTGGAGGGAAATGTGGTTATTCCTTATTTCATTGCTTCTCAGAACAAAGTATAATTTTGTCTTATGCCTTATAAGCTACCAGAAATGTAGAATAGTTTTCTACCTGGAAAATCCTTTAAGTGGTTGAGAACACAAAACGTCAAACAATGGAAGGAATTTATATCAATAGGAAACTATTGAAATGATCACATTAGGAGTTTTCTGTATATTTTATCAATTTCAGGAGATGTTCTGTTAGTATTGGGTCACAAATCTAAAAGATCTTGGCCACCACAACAGAACAGGATTATATAGGATGAGAAAAAAGAACCAAGAAAGTCAAAGTAGGAGAAATCCTGGTGTGTAATGATTTTTTTCAGGTGAGTTGCTGAATTTTTATCATGTTTTGGAAGAAGCACCAGCCATATGGTGAGCATACAAAACTGTCTCACAGATGCTTTACTTAGGCTCTGCAGGGATACATACACTTGCAGGTTTCTATATAATATGAGGAGAATTCTTGAAAATAGTTAGAGCCAACCAAAAGAGAGCAAGGAGAAATTCTAAAACTTATGTTGATTCTGTGCAAAATCGGGTCAAAACATGTTTATTGGTCAAAATTGTTTTATATGTGTATTTTATGTAGAAACTATTATTTTTCATTGCATTTCCACTCTCAATTTTGTCTCTATGTGAAGGGAAAAATGTTATTTAAAGTAAAAAAATGAATACAAAGTAGCATAGTATATGAAAATTTTGCTTATTTGGAGATGTTTCTAACCTTTTATTTAAATGATTTGAAGATCCATTTTTGTCCTTTGTAAATTCAGGATTTGGGGGAAACTTTTAAATCAATATTTCTTATTTTTCAATGTATTTATATAAAATGAAAATGTCAACCAAATTATCTTTTTAGTCTAAGTCTGCTTTGTTTATTTGCAGTATGTGACTTATGACAGAAATTCTGGTTAACAGGTGTCGTTGGTTCCTAAACTGGAAGAAGGCTACATATCTCTCTCCAAGAACAGTACTCTTAAAAGCTACTCTTTTTTTTAAGGTACTACATATTTATTCAAATTTCTTTTTTTTTTTATTTTATAGAGAAAAGATGCAAAGAAAGAGGACAAGGTAAAGTTATAGTGGGAAGACAATCACCCATAAACAGAATTCTCAGAAGAAATCCCCTTGCTGACATCTTAATTTTGAACTTTCAGCCAAAAACACATTGAGAAAAATAAAACAAAACACATGCACAATTACTTTGTCCCGCAAGTCCCCAGATTGTAGTACATTATAACATTTCTTAGTAGTACACAAAGCAATCTAAAGCCACAAAATTTATGTAACTTCTTTAACCTTGAAGGCATAGTATTTTTTAAGTGATAGACCTTGAGACTTCCTGATCTGAAGTTTAATACTATTAGTCTGCTTTTGACTTTTTTAAATTTATTTAAAGAAAGTATATCACATAGTTGATACAATTGATCATAATACATTTGTTTCAGGAAGAACAAAGGCAAAGTTATTTAAAAAAATAGAAAGAATAATGAGATGGAAGAGAAAAAAGGGTTCAGTAGCAAGTATATTTCTGAAAATCATTGAATGACCAATTAACTCATTAAAGGTTTAATAAGCTCTTCTCTTTTTTTTTTTTTTTTTTGGTCACACCCGACCACGCTCAGGGGTTTCTCCTGGCTCTATGCTCAGAAGTCACTCCTGGCAGCCTCAGGGGACCATATGGGATGCCGGGATTCGAACCACTGACCTTCTGCATGCAAGGCAAATGCTTTACCTCCATGCTATCTCTTCGGCCCCTCTCTCCTTTCTTTTTTTTAAGGATAAGAGTTAAAGGAGTCATAAAAATTATTAATAAAAAAATAAAAGGAAAAAAAAAGTTAAAGGAGTACAGTAAAATGGTGTTAGAGTGGCAGTTGTTTGCCTAGGCCCAGTGAAACATGGGGAACATGGAAAAGAAAAGCTTTGGCCTAAATACAAGGAAACCTTACCCCTGAAATTTTCTGGCATAAGACCAACTCTAGGCTTCAGACATACTAGATTATCCAACCCAAGTCATTGTCGCCAATACACTTTTTTTTTCCACACAAGCACTGTTTGGTGTCAGGTTTCTTTAGTTAAAGATCCTGGAATCTGTATATATCCTACATCAAAATCAGGATGATGTGGAGTGTCCTCTAGTTTCACCTCACAATTAAAGGGCAATGCAGAGAGCCCTGTCCTGAAAGCAAGTGGTTGTTATTGTTAAGTCTTCTGGGTGTTAAGGAAAGTCTCTTTTGAATAGGTCGATGCCAGAGCAGTGGTAGGGTCTTCCCTGGTAGAGGATTGCTTCCAGATGATGTTATAGACAACTGTGGGTGTTTCATAGATCGCATCCTTGGTTCAGGGGTGAATGGACAATGCCCATTCTTCTGAGGCCTAAGCCAGATCATTATGACAATGTTCAGGGTGTAAGGTCCCATTGCATTACAAGATTTGTGTGTTCCTATCTCTATTAGATAAGAACATGTTTGTATGTGTAGTATTTTCCCATTTTAATGTGCCTATGCAAAAGAACAATGCCACATGACGTTATTGGTGCATACAGAAGCCGCTGGAACAAGTCCAACAATCCCCGTAACTTGGTTCTAACATAAGCTTTAAACTGAGGGACTCTTCTACCAGAATTCCTTATTAAACAGATCACAAAGAGAAGAACAGACAAAATAGTGGAGAAAATAGTCACTGTATAAGAGAATATTTAGTAAGAGCTATAACTGTTAAGGAAATACATATAAGATATTCAAAAGATATATGCATGTCCCTTTTATGTCTTTTGAAATAGTTGGGGGGGTATTAAATCTGGTGCACCACTTTGGTCTATGATTAGGCCTGTGCAGTACTGAAGGTAAAAAGGGTAAATGTGGGGTAATGATGGGGGTGAGGAAGTGAAGGACTAGAAATGAGCTTGTAGGGTGGTGGGCAAGGGCAGAATACAGAATACATTAATCATAGGGAATATTATTAATATATCCCCCTACTGTTTTGAAAATGGAGATATGTGAGGAAAAAAAGTTGCCAGTGACTGCCCCAGTGCAGCTCAGTAACTCCCAGCACCCCCAAGGTAGGGAGAAAGCCTTTGGCCTGAGGTCTCCCCAAAACCCATGCCTGCAAGAGCTAGCCTCCGAAACAAAAGGATTCAGTATAGAACCAGAAGTCAGACATCTGCCCACCCTCCTCCCCTTACCCCTCCCCTCTAGAGCAGGGTGAGGGGCGGGGAAAACCTGGGGTCCCCTTTAGAGTCCTCCCAGCACCCACTGTTTTGGCTGCCTGGGCTGGCACCCAGGGATGGCCTCGAGTCGGGGGAAGAAGGGGATGGCTGGGGGCCTGCCAGGTTTCACAGCAACCCCACCAAGTTAGGGAGACGGTCTTGGGCCTGGGATCGCCCCAAACCCCATGCCGGCAAGAGCTAGCCTCCAGAACAGAAAAGGATTCGATATAGAATTGGAAGCCTTAAAAGCTACTCTTGTGTAAACTACACGGGAAGCATTTTTTCATACAGGATTGAATTACATGCCAAACTTAATAGCTATATGGTAGGAAAATGTAGTTGTCTGTCTTGAATTGTGATTGGATGCTTAAGCCTATTCTGAAAAGTCTGCAGGATAATCAGGCTCAGCAAAGAACACCTGGGAGGGGAGGTTGTCAGAGAAGGGCATGTGTGGGGGACTCCTTACCCTTTGCACCTTCTTGAGCACACAGAACTGATAAGGGCATTTCTCCAACCATATGGCTCACATACCCTTTCCATGAATTGTCTTCTAATTTTATTTATTGCTTGTAAAATCTCAAGTTATCATTTGTATTTAATGAATAATGTACATAGATTGATAGATACATGTGTTTATGTGTGCATGTGTCCATATGTGTGTGTGTGTGTGTGTGTGTGTGTGTGTGTGTGTGTGCGCACGCATATGTAGATTCTGAGGCCAGGCCCCACCACATCTAAAGACTCTAGGCTCCTGCTTAGCCTAAATGTGGTCACAGATGCAACTGACCTGGGTTACTTACCAGTGTCCAGTACTGATCTTGCTCTCTGCCATTCAGGTTAGGAAGGACGCTCCAGGGACTTTCTAAAAGTTTTCATGTTTTTAATAAACTAATTGAAAATTGTGTGTACACTCTGCTCTCTATAATACTTTTCTTCACCCAGTTCACACATTCTCGGACTTTGTATACATGATTGAGGGCACCTGATGTGACACATGGGTGACCCAGTCATAGGCTCTAGACTCTGAAAGTGGAAAGTCCTTTATCCCCACTGAGCACATGATATCTATAAAGCAACAGTTGAGAAGAGGGCCCAGAGAGATAGCACAGCGGTGTTTGCCTTGCAAGCAGCTGATCCAGGACCTAAGGTGGTTGGTTCGAATCCCGGTGTCTTATATGATCCCCCATGCCTGCCAGGAGCTATTTCTGAGCAGACAGCCAGGAGTAACCCCTGAGCACCGCCGGGTGTGGCCCAAAAACAAACAAACAAAAAAAAAAAACAGTTGAGAAGAATATTGTGAAAAGTCTTAGTGTTGGCCAAATTCTTCCATATTTAGCCAGCATGATTGTGTGTCTCCAAACATGCCAAGCACTCAATGACTGAACCCTGGTTTCTGGCAACTGTTGCTGTGGATTACCAGTGAATGGTCGAACTACAGATCCTGATGCATTGAGGCTGTGGGAAATGTTCACTGTGCATACAGTGGCATTGGATGGCTGGAGAAGGATAAGAGTGATATAACTTTCCAGTTCCTCTCATGGGAGAGAAGGCCATGGGGTGGGTTCACCCCTGAGCCAGAGACCAGAAGACAGGACTATTCATGTAGCACTTAGGGATGCCGCCTCTATTCCCCACAGAACCGCATGACAGCTACCTTATCACCCCCTTCCTGCAGCATGTGGGAAGCACACACATCCCCCAAGCTTATGTGCTTCAGCTGAGCTTCACCTGGGACCCTTGGCAGATCTGCAGGGAGTTGGTCCAGCCCTGATGGTTCATCACTGATTTCAGCCGCTGGACCCACATCTCATCCTTTTACTCTGGAGGGGCCCATCTTGCTGCCATTGTTCACAGCTAAGACTCTTCTTTCCTCCTCTTTTCTCCCAGATACTGGATTTTTCTTCAAAATTTGGCTACAGCTGCCCCTTTGGGCAGGAATCTGCCTCTCACTCAGGAGACTGGCAGAGCCACCCTTACAAGATCTTAGTGTAGCTCACACATTGCAACTGTCATTACTGATGTGTGAATTTGCCCAGTAGGAGACAAGCACCTACTGAGGCAACTAAAACATGTTCATCAGCAGATAGCACAACATCTGCTTTCAGTGCATATCTATTCTCCAGTGGAAAGAAAGTCCACGAACACGGTGTGTGTCTGTTCTTCCATGGAAAGGAAGGCCATGAAGAAGCAGTGGCATGCAAGTGGCATCAATGCATTGCATGCTCAGCTTAGAACTGAATAGAAAAGTAGGAATGTCAGTGGACTGAAGGGCTGAGACAGACTTCCATGGAAACTGAGAGATAGGTTATCTGTGAACGTGACATTTGATGTAGGGTCTGCAGGAATCAAGGAAAGAGGGAAATTATCTGAGGACCCTGCAGGCAGCCTGCCAGTGATGAGGCCATAGCAGACCTAGGGGTAGGGGTTAAAAGAGAGGAGGGAGAGTGTGGTAGGGCCAGTAAGTAAATCTAGTTTGCATAGTATCTTGTCCCAAACTTGGACTCAAAGAAAAGAAGAGTTGGAGAGAAACAAACCCATTTGAGGTTCTGGAAGGATCCCTTTGGTGTCTGTGTTGAGAGCAGGCCACAGAACATCAAGAGATGGGAGAGGGAGTCCAGTTGGCCTTCATCTGTTTGGAACCAATAGGATCACCCAAGTGAAGTGAGGGGACGGAATCAAGTGGTGTGTCAAGAAAGGTTGGCTACAGCACACACTGTGAGATAAGAGAATTTAGCCCATAAACAAGTGAGTGCTAGTCCTAGAAGGGAAAGAGTTCTTTGAGAATGGCATTCATGTGACTTTGCAGTCATTGGTATGAAGAATTAGAACTCAAAGATGCCACTGAGTGAGACAAGGGAGAGCAGGATTTTTGGCTTTGCAGATACTCAGGGTAAGCTGCTTCTTAGACATCCAAGTAAAAGCAGAGGAGAAGATCACTTACAGACAAACATAAATACTGTACTAGAGATTGAAGAAACTTCTCAAAGGAGTGAGTGAGACTGGGGGTGGGGGAAGGGGAGAGGATTGGAGTAGAGCCTGTATCTCATTTGCCAATGGAAAGAAGAAATGGACACCCAAGGGGAATTCTGTAAATAACTTCTCCCATTTCCCCTGTTTCCAGTAGCACCAATTATTTGAACCCTAGTCACCCCAAATCCTTATCTTCCCCAGGAGACATTTAACCTTCTTGATGTATCTATCCCCTATCCCAGGGTCTCAAACTCGCAGCCCACAGGCTGTTTGTGGCCCTCCGTACAACATTTTGTGGTCCGCGGCCAGCCTTCAAATATTGCAGTATTCGCGATTATTCGCTTACCAAATAATCACAATAAAAATTGCATTAGTAAGAAAAAAATTGCATTAAACATTAGCATACCCCAAGCAGTTCCATTCAGGGTATGCAAATGTTTAGTGGGATTTTTTGCGACTTTTTTCTTATAATGCAATTTTTATTGCGAATATTCGGTAAGCGAATTATCACGAATACTTTACGCCTAGCACAGACGTCATTTCCGCTGCCCCTGACTGCTGTCCCTTGCATTATCGGAGGCCTAAGGGAGAGAAGGGAAAGAAGTTTATTACAGAATTAGATTTTGTCATACCTTCATCATGACTTCATTAAAGCCTGCAGTGAAGAAAAAGATTGACAGACAATTTCAGGAAAAGTGGGATATGCAGTATTTCTTTATTGAGCACAGGGGCATTCCCACATGTTTTATTTGCTCAGAGAAAGTTGCAGTGAACAAGGAATACAACTTGAAATGCCATTATTCAACTAAACATGCTGAGGAATATGCAAAATATCAAGGAAATGAGAGAACCAAGCGGGTTGCCAGTCTTAAAGCATGTCTAATGAGGCAACAAGATTTCTTCAAGAAAGCAACCAAAGAGGATGTTGCATCAGTCGAAGCTAGTTACATGGTTAGTGAGATGATTGCTAAGGCAGGGAAGCCATTCACAGAAGGAGAGTTTGTTAAAAAAAAAAAATGCATGTTACAGGCTGCAAGTATTACCTGTCTGGAAAAGAAAGGTCAATTTAGCAAAATCAGCCTTTCTGCCAACACTGTGGCAGAGCGCATTTCTGAGATGTCAAGTGACATTTATCATCAACTGTGTGAGAAAGCCAAATGTTTTGATGCATACTCAGTTGCTCTTGATGAGGGCACAGATATAACAGACACTGTGCAGCTCACAATTTATGTACATGGTGTTGATTGCAATTTTGAATTGCTCACAATAATTCCAATGCTTGGCCAGACCACCACTAATGAGATATTTCAGCATCTGTGTGATGCCATTGAGAATGCAGGTTTGCCATGAAAGAGGTTTGTTGGAATAATAACCGATGGAGCGCCATTGATGACAGGGAGGAAAAATGGACTGGTGGCACTTGTTCAAAAAAAACTTGAAGAGGAGGGTGTAGAGAAGGCCATTGCTCTCACTGCATTATCCATCAGCAGGTCCTTTGCAGTAAATGCCTGCTGTGTGACAATGTGATGTCTGTTGTGAAGTACATCAACCAAATCAGATCCGGGGCTTAAAGCACAGGAGATTCCATGCTTTTTTAGAGGAAATGGAGTCAGAATATGGAGAAGTGCTCTATTTCACCGAGGTACATTGGCTCAGCAGGGGAAATGTCTTGAAAAGATTTTTCGAATTGAGAGAAGAAGTGAAAGCCTTCATGGAGAAGGATGGGAATGCTGTTTCTGAGTTGAGTGATCACAAATGGCTCATGGACTTAGCTTTTCTTGTTGACATCACACATAAGCTGAATGTACTAAACAAGATGATACAAGGCCCAGGGCAGCTTATCAGTGCTGCCTTTGACAACGTGAGAGCATTCTCCACAAAACTTGTGTTATGGAAATCCCAACTCTCTCAGACAAACCTTTGCCATTTCCCAGCATGCAAGGAACTTGTCGATGCAGGCATACCATTCAGTGGTGAGAAATATGTTGATGCTATTTTTAAGCTAGAGAAGGAATTTGATCACAGATTTGCAGACTTCAAAAAGCACAGAGCCACTTTCCAAATTTTTGTGGAAGATGTGCAAGATGCCCCTCCTGTGCTTCAAATGGAGCTCATTGATCTGCAATGCAACTCTGATCTCAAAGCCAAGTTCAGGGAGATTAGTGGAAAAGCAGACATGCATTGGCAATTTTTGAGAGAATTGCCCCCCAGCTTCCCTGAGTTTTCCCGCATGTTCAAGCGCACCATGTGCCTTTTTGGGAGCACATATTTGTGTGAAAAGTTATTCTCCACATTGAACTTCAATAAGTCAAAGTACAGGTCTAGACTTGATGATCATCTTCAAGCCATATTGAGGGTCTCAACTGCTTCCTCTCTAAAGCCAAATGTGGTTCAGATTTGTGAGAAGAAGCGCTGTCAAGTCTCTGGCAGCAAGGAATAGGCAAAAGATGCCATGTTCAGAAGAACTGTTCATGATCTTTACTCAATGTTCTATTCATGTTCAGAAGGAATCATTAAAACTGTTAATAATGACGTTTGAGGACTTTTTTTTTTTTGTGAAATCCTTTATGCGGCCCTGCCTCACCCCAACTTTGCCTCCTGAGGCCTCCCAGGTAAATTGAGTTTGAGACCCCTGCCCTATTCATTACATGCAAAAGTTCATACTTGTTTGGCCGTACATTCACATGCAATCTTTCTTTTTAACTAAAACTTCATTAAGGCAAAAGTGTGAAACTAACTTGGGTTTGATCCCAGGTACGGACATGGTCTCCTCAGACTCACAGAGTGATCCCTGAGCACAGAAACTGAAGTAAGCCTTAAGCAGTGCCAGGTGTGCTCAAAAATAAAAAAAAAAAATAATCAAAAGGTGTAATGTTGACTATAATTAAAACATTTTTAAATCAAGCATAATTCTACCCTATATGGTTTAAATAATTATTTTGTTCTCAAATTCTTTGCAGATAAGTTTATTAAATGGTGAAATTATTTGGGTGAGAGCAATAGCATAACTGTAGGGTATTTGCCTTGCATGCAGCTGATCAGGACTGACCCAAGACTGACCTGGGTCAATCCTAGGCATCCCATAGGGTCCCTCGAGCCTGCCAGGAGTGATTTCTGAGCACAGAGCCAGGCTTAACCCCTGAGTGCTGCCAGGTTTGGCCCAAAAACAAAAACAAAAACATGATGAAATTATTATCTTATCTTGTAGGCCTGAAATGTCTGAGCAGACAGCGAACAGATGCTGTTCAACCACAAATGGAGAGTTGAAATAGTTTGGTTGGCTCCCAGCCGCGGGGGGGGGGACGGGACGGGACAGGAATTTCAGTTTTTTCTAAGCTTCCCTTCACAAAGGAAGAGTCTGGCCTATGACTAAAAATATCAGAATGAAAATTTTCTTGTTGTCTTGGGGTCTGTGTTATGAATTCTCTAAGTCAGCCAGGCACATTCTTTTTATTAAAAGCCTAAATGCATCACAAGAACGTGGTCAAGAACAGTCCTTTCTATTTTGCAGGGATTATTCTTATAATCATATCTTTCCTAGTAAGATACTAGTTCGTTTCAATTCACTATTTAGCAGAAATCTCCCCATTCCTCCAGTTCTCCCCAGAACCCATTATGGAGAGCTCTGCAGAACAAGCACAGGTAGTTCCCAATCGGAAAGGACTGAGAAAGATTTCAGCCCACCAAACTCTGTAGGTTAGTTAGGCCCAAAAACACACACACAACCAGCAAAAACTGAGATACCATTTTTGTTTTTGTTTTCTGTTTCACAGAAAAGCTTGAAACTCTTGCAAAATGTCAAAGTTGAGTTTTTAATTTGGTTGAATGGAGTTTAGCAATAAAACCACCAGCTTACCTTTCTCTGAGTGGTAGGATAGACTAGTCCCAGCAAACAGCCACAGAACCAGGCTCTGGGGGGTCTCACAGCACACAGCATCACGAAGCTTTGAACCCAAGAAGCGACTGTACATCCTGGTGTCCTGATGCCTGTCAGAGCTGCACTCTGAAATGTTTAAAGGAAGTTAGAAAATAGATGAAAGAGACTGTAGCATAAAATAATTAACGATGAGGCTGGATGGTGGAGGATACCATCCAGCCCACATGGCTCTGCAACCTCCATGCAGCCGGCGAGTTTCAGGCCCAGGTAATTGGCGTAATCAAGACTCACTCACATGCAGGCTTCAGGAAGAATCATCTTTATTTATGCCCTAGCCACCACAGGTGTGTGGCCTATGTCAACCTTTTAAGCATTCACCCTGCATCTTATCTCCTGTTAGCCATCTTCCCTTTGGGCTCCATGCGGCCCAAAGATCCAAAAGCCAGGAAGCCAAGCCGGGCCAAGAGAGAAACGGCCAAAAAAGGCAAAAAGCCAAAAGGGCCGAATTCCCTTGGTCCCAGCCTTATCTACCTTTTTCCAAACCCCTCCCAGGAATGGGAGGGGCTTGCAGGTAAAGTTACACCTACTATCCGGTTCAGACCCCTCCCAGAAATGGGTGGGTCTTAGGGTACACCACAAGAGACCTCATTGTTGTTTTGATTTGCATCTCCATAATGATTATTGATGTGGAGCATTTTTTCATGTGCCTTTTGGCCATTTGTATTTCTTCTTTGAGAAATTGTTCATTTCTTCTCCCCACTTTTTGATGGAGTTGGATTTTTTTTCTTGTTTAAGTTCTGTCAGTATCTTGTGTATTTTAGATTTTAGCCCCTTGTCTGGTAGGTATTGAGTGAATAGTTTCTCCCATTTTGTGGGTGGCTTTTGTACTCTAGGCACTATTTCCTTTGAGGTGCAGAAGCTTCTCAGCTTAATATAGTTCCATCTGTTTATCTCTGCTTCCACTTGTTTGGAGAGTGCTGTTTCCTCCTTGAAGATGCCTTTAGTCTCAATGTCATGGAGTGTTTTACCTACGTGTTGTTCAAAATACCTTATGGTTTTGTTTCTGATCCATTTGCATTTGACCTTTGTGCAAAGAATAAAAACGATCAGTGCTGGTGGGGGTGTGGAGAGACAGGAACTCTCATTCACTGCTGGTGGGAATGCCATCTAATCCAGCCTTTATGGAAAACAATATGAGATTCCTCAAAAAACTGGAAATTGAGCTCCAATATGATACCACTCCTACGGATATACCCTAGGAACACAAAAACACAATACAAAAATCCCTTCCTCACACCTATATTCATTACAGTGCTATTTACAATAGCCAGGCTCCAGAAGCAACCAAGATGCCCATCAAGAGATGAATGGCTAAAGAAACTGTGGTACATATACACTATGGAATATTATGCAGCCATCAGGAGAGATGAAGTCATGAAATTTTCCTATACATGGATGGGCAAGGAAACTATCATACTGAGTGAAATAAGTCAGAGGGAGAGACACAGAATAGTCTCACTCATCTATGGGTTTAAAAAAAAACCACAAACTACATTATTGTAAAAATGTCCAGTGACAACAGAGATAAGGGCTAGAAGGACCGACTTTTGATATGAAGCTCACCACAAATGGTGGTGAGTTTAGTTATAGAGATGACTACACTAACAACTATGATGACATTGTTAATGAGTGAGAGAAGTAGAATGCCTGTCCAAATACAGGCAGGGGATGGGGAAGGAGGGAGATGAGAGCATTGGTGATGGGAATGTTGCACTGGTGAAGGGACGTTCTTTTTGACTGAAACCCAACTACAATCATGTTTGTAATCATGGTATTTAAATAAAGATATTGTTAAAAAAATAAAACATTCTAGGGGGCTGGAGAGATAGCATGGAGGTAAGGCATTTGCTTTCATGCAGGAGGTCATTGGTTCGAATCCCGGCACCCCATATGGTCACCCGTGCCTGCCAGGAGCAATTTCTGAGCCTGGAGCCAGGAATAACCCCTGAGTACTGCCGAGTGTGACCCCAAAACCACAAAAAAATAAATAAATAAAACATTCTAAACCTTAAAAAAAGAGAAAACACATGAAAGATGTAACTCGAGCCATGACTGGTACTAGATTCATACTTGTTAAGACTTTGACACGGTGTGTTTTCATCCCTTCAACAGCTTTGCCATTAGGATTCCCATGGTATTGTGTAGATATTAGGGATGCTGAATCATTTTGGTCCAGGGGGGGGATGCAATCACAGTCCCCACATTGCATACCATATGGATACATTCTTGATGCTAATCGTGGAAGTCACCAATGATAGGCAAATGTAACCCTTTCTTGGTTTAGCTTGGAAATGACTGTTGATCCTCTCTGAGAGCTAGAAATTGCCGTTGACGGAAGAACCTGGGCTTCATCTGCTTCAAGTCGCTTTAATTAGAATTCTTTAATTGTTTCTGCAGCTGCCACCAGAGTAAGCTCTAAAATATCCATTGTAATTGGAAGATAGATTTGCATTTGCTTCACAAGGTGAAGTGTAATGGGTCTCACTTTGGGAACTTGAAGACCCCGATGTTGCTGAGGTCCTAGGTGTGTCCCTGCCAGACCTCTTTTGAGCTCTTTTGTACATACAGGGACTGTTCCACCTACTTAATAACAAAAAGACATCAGCAAAAATGATGCCAGAGGAGGCTCATATAGTCCTTTACTTAGAGACTTATTCAGATAGCAGTGGGCAAATGGATCTTTCAGTAGCAGGGCATGGTTTGGAGAAGGCCTTTTTCTTGAGGTCCCATGGCTTGTAAAAGCAAGCGTGGCCCCTCACACCATCCCTTATGCCCAGTGTCCCAGAATATCTCGCAGCCAAGTCCCAGAAGGGAAGAATCAAACCAACACCCACAGCTTCATGATCCCATTCCCCCTATCTCAGTCTCAAGTTAAAATGGAACCACCAAATCAGATGATTAGAGTCAGTATAATTAGTCCTTTTGTATTTTAAGAGCAAATAAAGTTCTATTTTCCCTGAGGAAGGCACTGAGCCACTGTATTCATAATCATTTTCTCCATAAAGAATGTGAGAGCAGAGAGATTACCCAGGCTAAGTAAAAAGGGGCATTGTTTTTGTTTCTGGTTTTGCTTTGATTTGGGGGGCACACTAGTGGTATTCAGGGATCATTCCTGGAAGCATTCAAGGGACCTTATAGGGTCCTATAAGCACCTTACTTGCTATGCTGTCTTGCCAGGCCCACAGGGGCATGATTATCTCTAATAACTGTGACCCTCCTGCATTAAGGACTGAGGGCAGACCCACCTAGGTACTGGCTTTATCCGTGTCATATCTGTCAGCACATGGCCTTTAACACCACTCAATGTTCAGTTTTTCATTTCTAGAAATCTCTCAGGGGAGTATGGGAGGGATTTATTTCCCAATAAATCCAGCAAAAATTGAAAAATTCATTCTTGGTAGGCCCAACCCTAAATTGGATTCTCTGCCCAAACTTAATGAGTTAAAGTAATAAAAGCTTTGGTAAACTTAAGTAAATCAAATATATAAAGTTTGGATTCATTTGAATCTACCTTTAAGATCTGGGGAGATGCAAGTAGAGAGATAGTATAGGAATACGGTGCTTACATGTGCCTGATCCAGAGTTGACCTCCAGCACCTCATATGGTTCCCCCACAACATGGCTATGAGTGCTCCTTGAGCACAGAGCCAAAAGTAAGCCCTGAACACGGTCATGTACCTCCTCAAATAAACAAAACAACAACAACAACAAAAAAGATCTGGTAGAGATGAACCTCTCCTAGCAATTCCCTTTGAGAAACAAAAGTAATTCTCCAGGGAAAGTCAGGGTATAATTGTTAGAACCATGAAAAAATATTCATCTCAGTCAGAGAAAAATGGAAGGGAGAAAAGACTGAAGAAAAGGGAAGGGAAAAGTGATAAATTACATGAAAAAAAAGAGATGACAGGATGAAAAGGAGAGGAGGAAGGAAGGAGGGGAAGAAAGGGAGGAAGGAAAAAAGGAAGAGGGGAAGAGGAGAGGGAAGAAGGGGAGAGGAAAGGAAAAATGAAGAAAGGGGAAGGGGAGGGAGGAAGAGAAGAGGAAGGAAGAGAGGGAGGAGGAAGAAAAGGGGGGAGTAGAAGTAAAGTTCTGTGAAGGTTAATGAACAGGAAAGAACCTGGAGATAGAACCAGAAATGGAGTCTTCAGTGGAATTCTAATAGGATCATTAATTCTGTATAATTGTTTGATAACTCTATTTGGTTAACTTGAAAGATTCATTTTTGCTAAGTAGCCATGTCTATGCAGAAACACACTTGCAGCCACAGGCACATCTAGTGCCCATCTCCCTAGCTGGGTCTATATCAACACCCTGTTCTGGAGCAGAAAGGACAGTTGCGATGACTTAGATCCTCAGCAAACACACATGTTCCTCCACTGCTTTACTGAAATGTTTTCTCACATTGGCTCTAGGTTACCTAGAGAGAATTGACTGGGCATTATTTCCTTCTGAGAATGAGACAGGGTCGGAACTTGAAGCACAGAACAGGTTTCGCCAATGACTAGAACATGTTTCTCAGTTCCCTTCATTGTGCATAACTTGTGGCTTCACTGGCACGTCCCAGGCTCTGCCCTTCAAGTCTGATGGAAAGCAAAAGGCCGAAATAGAAAAATAGGGTCCATTTTTTGGTTTGTTTTCTTTTTTGTTTTGCTTTTTGAGCCACACCTGGAGGTGCTTATGGGTTACGCCTGGCTCTACACTCAGAAATTACTCCTATTGGGGCTATGGATGCCAAGGATTGAACCCAGGTCAGCCTTGTGCAAGACAAACAGCCTCTCCTCTGTGCTATTGCTCCAGCCCCCAAGTAGGATCCATTTTGCAGAAAAGTTTAGAGCCTGAAGATAGAGGCCAGCCACTGTGCTTTCACCCATTTCCCAGTCACTCTTCTCATCTTCCTGAGTGTTCCAAGAGGTGGGAAAGTGACCATGGCACCTTAGAAAGAATCTGAGGTGAAGCAAGCCTGGCCCTCTTTGAGGGCCACGTCGCCTACCAGCACTGCTACTGGGGAGCTCTGGGGACTCCATGAGCTGAGCCCTAATCTAGGATATGATTGATCAAAGCTATTTCCCAGCACTCCACCAACTCATCCAGCCTCCTTGCCTCTCACTCACCATTGTCCTGCCTCCCCCAAGTGCTCTGAGCCCCGCCCCACCCCCTCCTCCTGCTAGCCAGCAGGAGTCCTTTTTGAGACCAGCCTTGCAAGCAAGCTCCAGTTTCCCAGTTTCACTCCTGCCTTGAGTCCTCATTACCTGCTGCTTCCCTCCCTGCAGGCCTGTCCTCCCCTCGGCCACTATCCCTGTGCTGTGAGCACTTCCACCTTTCCTGGCCTGTCTCGCAGTAGTCCTCCTGGTTTTATATCACCCTTTTGTTCTGAAAGAACCACCTTCGGGGCCTTCCCCCACCTCACTTGCCCCCCAAACTCACCAGAACCTTCCTCTTCAGAGCCCTTTAGAGCATTGCTCTGCCGAAGCAGCTAAGTGGCTACACAGAATAATCCTCCATAAAGCTGGCGGAAAAGCTATTTCAAAGCATTTGTGTTTAACCCCTTGCTGTCCACTTTGTGCAGGAGGTTATGATGTAGGAGTTCTCCTCAGGGGAGTGGCAGTACCTGGGCAAGACAGCTCCCGACCTTTCAATATTTCTCCATTGTTGCCGTGTGTCCTTTACACATCCAAAAACCCTGTGGACATTATCAGGGATGCCCTTTCCCTTTGGGCCCTGAAGCCTGGCCCACTTCCAGGCTCTGGGACTCACTTCTGGCTCACTTCAGCTGTCTCCACTAGGGCTTATGTGTGCTCTTCTCCTCTAGATCAGCTGCCTCCGCTCATATCCTTGTTCTCATGCCACCATTCCTGGTCACCCACATCCTACCCACATCCCCAGTGCCACATCTCAGTGGCAAAGTCCAGGTCTAGGATGTCTCGAATATAGGGCAGATCTCAGGAATTATGAGAGCAGCAATTCAGCCTGAGTGATAGTGGTAAATACAGGAGAGGAGTCAAGAATAGGACAAGATAGAAATAAGGGACTTGGGCAGGGAGAGAGGCAGATACAAAGACAGAGAGAGAAAGAGAGAGAGAGAGAGAGAGAGAGAGAGAGAGATGACTCCCTGATCTCCCCCAAATCGATGAATGCAGCCTTATTAGTTTCACATGTTTTAACTTCTCAGCACATCTGCTTTCATGTATTTTCCTAACTTGAACCTACTCTGCCCTTTCTCTCCTGGGGCCAGCATGCCATTGACCCCTTCTCAGTGAGCTCCCTTATATCCAAGCCACGTTGGAGCAGGATGGAAAGAACCAGTTCAAGGTAGCCTGTTTCTTCTTGCAATGTCAAACAAGACTCAGTCAAACAGCAGGGAGAGATTTGATTTATTTTCTGGGTTTTAGGGGGGCACACCCAGCAGTGCTCAGGGGTTACTCCTGGATCTACATTTAGAAATTACTCCTGGCAGGCTCAGCGGGACCAAGTGGGATGCTGGGGATTGAACCTGGGTAGGTTGCATGCAAGACAAATGCCCTCCCCACTATTATCACTCCAGCCCCCAGATCTTGAAACTTAAAGTAGTAGACATAGCTTCACCTTCCATAGCGGCTTCCTAAATCAGAATCTGGTTGTGGATTGAAAATGACTCTAATGGGCAAGAGAGATAGCATGGAGTTAGGGTATTTGCCTTGCATGCAGAAGGATAGTGGTTAGATTCCCAACACTCCATATGGTCCCCTGAGCTTGCCAGCAGCGATTTCTGAGCATAGAGCCAGGAGTAACCCCTGAGCGCTGCCAGGTGTGACCCCCCCCCAAAAAGAAAGAAAATGACTCTAGTGAGGGAAAAGTGCACAGACAAGAACCCCTAGATTAATGCTAATGCTATGCATTATGCAACATGACCCATAAGCTAGAACATTCTCCTTAGATAGATGCTACTAGCCTCTAATAATTTATGGCTGACTTTCCTAGGAGCTAGCAGCTAGATTTATGATTTACTAATGGAAAAGAGTTGATCAGAAGGGTCCTCTCTCCCTGCATGCCATTTTCTGACGAGCCAGCCCAAGCCTCCAAGTTAGCGGTGAAAGAAAGAGATTGAACTAAAGTGTTTCCCTTCCCATCTACCTACTCAACTCCTCAGATAGAAAAAAGTCTAGCCAGTGCTGCCATCATCAAATTAGACCAGGGGTCCTCAAATTTTTTAAACAGGGGGCCAGTTCACTGTCCCTCAGACCATTGGAGGGTCTGACTATAGTAAAAACAAAACTTACGAACGAATTCTTATGCACACTGCATATATCTTATTTTGCAATGAAGAAACAAAATAGATACAAATACAATATGTGGCCCGCGGGCCATAGTTTGAGGACCACTGAATTAGACAAAGGTCTCATAGGGAAAGGATTCAGAGGCACCTTCCCAGTGGATTCTGTGTCCTTACTACAGGAGTAAAGGCTTGACTTATCTGAGAACCAGGAGGGGAGAAGGTGGTAGAGGAAAAGGAAGTAGAGCCAGGTAGCTATTTTGGGGAGTAAGACTAGGAGTCGTCCTGGGGTGAAGAGAGTGGACTCGCCAGGCTGGGGGAGACCACATCTGTGGTCACTAATCACGGGCCTGTCCATAGGAATATCCCTGTGTGCATGGCCACTGGGGCTCTGTTCTGATGCACAAGGGGAAAAGCAGAGGTGTCCTGAACAGTAAAGATGAGGACCACTAAAGTGGCGACAAGAGTCCAAGAGTTTGTTGGAATGGGGGCACCTTCTGGAATGAGGTGGCCTTAAAAAAATAAATGTGGAGCAAGTGCAATAGCATAGTGGAGAGAGCATTTACTTTGCACACAGCCAACCGGGGTTCTATTTGGTTCATCCCTGGCATCCCATATGGTCCCCAGAGCCTGCTAGGACTAATTTATAGTGCAGAGCCAGGAGGAATCCCTGGGAAATACCAAGTATGGCCCCCAAACTAAATAATAATAACAACAACAACAATAACAACAGCAATAATACATTAAAGCTACGGAGCAAGGAATTGGAGTCAGGGAAATCAATAAGAGCCAATCAGCTGAATGTTTCAAGTTTGGGATCATGATGGTGAGACGGCAGGAGAAGAGCAGAAGGGATGTCATCTCCTTTGGGCAGACATCTGGCAGCCTTGCCCAAAGTACATATTTGAATAGTATTCTTGATTATCTGCTAAACAAAGTGCGCTTGCTCCATGCATATGAATGCATGCACGTCTCACAGTTATCCTCTAATTGATTTGTATATGGTAAACTTATCATACAGAGAGAGCTGGGCATGCATAGTGTCTACTTGACACATTCTCCTTTTTTTAAGGGTCCTAGGAATCATTGCAACCATACCATTCTCCCATATTATAGTTTCTTGGCAAGATTGCCCTATTTTTTATATATTGACTCTAGGAAGAGAGGATCCTGAGAACATCAGTTGTATGAAATTTTTGGAAAGCATTTATTAAGTCCAAACCATTTAAAAAGCAAAGACTCTAGTCAACTTTGTGTACATGATTTTAAGACAAACTACACCAGTCATTTTATTGTCTTTGTTCTTTTTTAATCTATTTTTAATACCTTTTTCTTTTAATATCAGGTTTAATCATTCACCAGTTCTATGATAATTGTAGTATCTCACATATACTTTAGTAGGCTTTTCTTTGCTTAATAATATGATTTTTAAAAACTGTTTTCTTTGATTTTGTATCAATCTTATAATCTGTTGGGAATGAGTTTTTATATATATGTATATATGCATATATATTTTAATCCCTCCCATATTAATGAGAGTTTTTATTGTTAAATTATCTTTATTTAAACACCATGATTAAAAAATGATTGTAGTTGAATGATTACAGTCATGTAAAGAACACCCCCCTTCACCAGTGCAAGATTCCCACCACCAATTTCCCAGATCTCCCTCCTTCCCATCCCACCCACACCTGTACTCAAGACAGGCTTTCTACTTCCCTCATTCATTCACATTGTTAGGATAGTTTTCAGTGTAGGTATTTCTCTAACTGCACTCATCAATCTATGTGGTGAGCTTCATGTCATGAGCTGCACCTTCCAGCCCTCATCTATGAATGAGAGTTTTGCCAGGTAGTGGACTCTAGGTTGGAAGTTTCTTTTATTCAGTCGTTTAAATATGTCATTCCACTGTCTTCTTGCTTGAATTGTTTCAAATGGGAGATCTGGTTTGAGTGTCATGTTCCTTCCTTTGTATTTGGGGTTTTTTTCCTCCCTTATTGCTTTAAGGAGTTCATCTCTCTCTGTCTCTCTCTGTTTCTCTCTGTCTGTCTCTCCCCCGCCCCCAATTTGGATTACTATATGTCTTGGTGTTGGTTTATTAGGGTCTATTTTATTAGGGACTCTTTTAACCTCCTGGATTTGCACCAGAGCCTCTTTCCAGAGAGAGAGAAATTTTTTGCTATTATTTCCCTGACCATTTGTTCTTCCCCTTTCCCTATTTCCTCCTCTTCTGGTATTCCTACAATCCGTAGATTATTTCTTTTGTCTTTGTTCATTAAATACCTAACCTTTTCTTCCAATTCTTTACCTTTTATTTCCTTATTGGCTTCTTTGTCATTTTTGGTTTGTAGTTTTTCTTTAAGTTTTTCAAAGTAATTCTCCACCTGTGTAATTCTGCTATTATGGCTTGCTAAGATATTTTTTATTTCCTTTAATTCCGTTTGTATGGATTCTCTCATCTTCTAAAAAAGTTCTTTAAGTTGGTTGTTTTGTTCATCTATGGGTTTCTTGAACTCGCTGGCTAGTGATTCCTTCATTTCTTTTGCCATGGTTTGCATTGCCGCTTTTAGGTCCTCATCCATTGGACCCATGTGTTTCAGTGGACTTGGGAACTTGCTAGGATTTCTCTCCATATCTCCAGTTATTAGTGTCTTCCTTGGTTTACCCATATTTCTTTGCATTTGGTGTTTTGGCTTGGAATGTACTGCCTTTAGATTTCTGCCCTCCTTTGTCACCTGTGGTGTGGGGCTGGGTCCCTTCTCTGGAGTGCAGCTCTAGGTGTGTATGATGGCTGCAGTTGCTGAGGTTTGGCCCCGCCCTCAACTCTCCTCTCTCACTTTACCTGCCAGAAGGCATAGGTCCCCTATACCTTGCCCAACCAGAGCAAGGTTTCCCTTCACCTGTCAGAAGGTGTAGTGGAGGTCTGGGCCTGTATCAACTTCCCCCTCCCCCTCTACCTGTCAGACGGCATGATCACCTCCAAGCATGCTTGTCCTAGTCCCAGGAATAGAGGATCAACTGCCTGAGCACTGCTGGTCAGGCCTGGTCAATTTCCCCCTCCCCTCTACCTGTCAGCATGGTTTACCTCCAAGCGCACCTGTTCCAGCCCTGGTAATGGCGGAGCAGCTGACAGAGTGCTACCGGTTGGACCTGGTCAATTTTTCTTTCCCCCTCTACTTGTCAGACTGCATGGTTCACATCCAGCACACCTATCCCAGTCCCAGTAATGGCCCATCTGCATATGTATTTTTTCTTCACCCCATTTTTCTCCTGGGCCTTTGATCCATCTCCACATTAATGGAGCACATTGAGTCTGGGTCCTTTTTGTTGACACTGTCCAGCTGCCACTTTCCCCTTATTCAGGTGTCCTTGTGTATGTGGGATCACTCAAGCACTGGGTCATATACAGTACATTTTCTTGTCCGTTCCTTGTCCCATGACTCTCACAGGTGGGATCACCTGTCCTATGTCCGCAGAGCAAACTTCTTTTTCTTTCTTTCTTTCTTTCTTTCTTTCTTTCTTTCTTTCTTTCTTTCTTTCTTTCTTTCTTTCTTTCTTTCTTTCTTTCTTTCTTTCTTTCTTTCTTTCTTGTAGTCCTTTGTTCATTTGTTTAGGGGTTACACCAGGCAGCACTCAGGGGTTCCTCCTAGTTCTGCACTGAGAAGTGGCTAGTGGCAGGCTCAGGGCACCATAGGGGACATCTGGTTTTGAACCGTGGTCTGTTTGGGTGCCCCGGAGACAAGGCTCTGTCAGGTTTGTGGGGCCCAATCCTCTCTGCTGTCACAGCCTAGGGAGCTTCCTGGAACTAAGGACAAGGACAGCTATCCACCTGCTCTTCCCCTCCCGACTCATCTGCGCTGTCCCCACATCCTCAGTGTAACCAAGATGGCAGCATGGATGGATAGGCTCTCAGAGCAAGACCAGATTGTCCTTTCCTGTGTCCCCACTTTGAGGGACAGGAATCTCTGCCCAGCTTACAGATATATAGGAACAGGACCACCGAGCCCAGAGGAACCTAGAGGGCATGCTTCAGGATGTGGTGGGGAGCAGTTGTGGCCCTTTCTTGAGGGACTTCAGGGAGGCAGCACGGGAGAGGACAGGAGAGAGGGCAGGAAACAGCAGGCTCAGCACTGGGAGATCCAGGCCCCACACACCTCAATTTCCTAGAGGGTCACAGGAGTAGGCATCAAGGAGAGATGCAGATGGACCATTTGAGACCATCATGGACCATGGTAACTGTGAAGTCTGTCTATTATCCTGGTATAAGCAGCTCCCTGACCAGCTGAGTGTAGGACAATTGCCCCTGATGAAAGGCAGGGAAGGAAGCTGTGGAAGAATTTTGGCAGAAAGCAAAGGCTCCACCCCCTCTGCACCCTGCTCTGCTCTGCCCACACCCAGCTCAGAGGCAGAGCCTGGGCAGAGGTAGACTCTGTGTGAGGTGTGAAATGCAGAGGAGGGAGTGACAGCTCTGAGAGATGCTCTTCTCTCAGCCATAAAGCCAACTATGGTTCCCAAAGGAAGCACATTCTCTCCCATGAGTCCATCCCTGGAGCCCACATCAGGGTGTGTGTGTGTGTGTGTGTGTGTGTGTGTGTGTGTGTGTGTGTGTGCTGCTACTGTCTTTTTCCTCCCTGGCACCAGTCCTAGTTTCTCAGTGTGACATCAGAAACTCTAAATGCTTCCTTTTCACCCTCACTATTTGACCTACTGCCAGGCCTTGGTGGGTATCCACAAACTGCCATGAGTGAATGGGTGCCAGCACCCCACTATTACCCACTTTAAGGCAAGCACTTCCTGTGTGCAGGAGCCTTAGTGAGCTGCCAAGTGCTCCAGATGGGTGTTGTAGATGGGGTAGGGGTGGTTAGTACTGATGTTTAAGGGTCAGTCCTGGGGGTTCTCCACCAACCAAACACAGGCCAAATTGTGATGCTGGGGAATGCTCAGCTTCCTCTGAAGCTCAGGGAACCTGTCATGGATCTGAACCAGGGCCAGCCACATATAAGACAAGTGAATTGGCCCATGTTCTATTTCCTGAACCCCACGACCTGCTCTCTAAGCTGACAGCTATTGAGATGAGGTTGGGGGCATTCCAGACAGCAGGGTTCCCACTCAGAGTGGGCAGGCACGGAGGCCCTCAGAAGGCTGGTTTCAGCCTGCAGGCTGAAAGTACAAATGGATGGGACAGCCCAGAATTCAATTCAACATTCAATAGTGGCATGTAGCCATCCTGGGACTGACGAACAGCCAGAACATTCCAGGAAAGCAGCAGCCTATGGAGGTTCCGGAGAGACCAAGAGGACTGGCCACTCTCCTGGATGGGACATATGCCCAGCTCAGTGCCAGCTGCCTACTGATACAGTCCTAGTTTCCTTCTTCAGTGCTGGGCCAGGCACTATCTTGTAAGTCCCTCAAAACTACCTTTGGCAACAGAATTATGATCTGGGACGTCAGGGCCAAGTCTCACCGAATCTTCTTCAGTCAGTACCTTCATTCAGTATATTCACATATACATCTATACCTGGATTATAAATGTTTTAGTTAACTCTGATGACTTGTATGTGGGAAAAGCATTTTGGTATACAAAGTCCTAGATCTTATTCTCAGTCAATTCTATTTATCTACTTATTTTTCTCTAGGGTCTGTTTACTTACTTCGCCTATGACCGTCCTCCGCAAATATGTTCAGGATGTACTCACACCCTGCCAGGTTCAGCTATAAATGCTCATCTGACCTCTGGCCTGGGAGTGAAGAACTTGATATATATAGATAATAAGGGTTATTTATGCTAGTCCTGTCAGTACTCAGTAACTGGAACCTTCTCGATTCCTTGTGCTTCACTCATTATCTTCATGCTGTACCTTCTCACCTTCAGGGAAGTCCCTCCCTGGTCATCCCTTCATCTCACACCAGAATGACCCAAATATTTACCCCAAATATGCTGCCGTGTGAATCTATGTGAGTGCAGGTATTCTATTGTGCTGAATCTGTCAACATCCCTTATGAAAATTCAGCTCTTTTCAAGGCACTGGCATGTTCTTTTCCCTTCCAGATCCCCCAAATTAAGTACAGGGGCCAAATCAGTGAGATACACCATGTCTATCTCCAGCAAAAGGGCACCAAATGGGCACAGATCACGAGCTTCTAGACCTAGAGATGGGGAAATCACCATCTCCACAAGCTTGTTGTCTGGTTTCCTTCCAACTCCACAACCTCTGCCCACTTTCTACCCTGTCTCAACAAACATCATAAACACCATTTCTAGGCAGTCCACACTAGACATTAGTAATTTTTCTTCCCAACCGTGATTTCTATAGACACACCTTTTTTTTTTTAAAAAAAAAATTCTTTTTAAAACAATCCCTTTATTCTGGAATTAATTTCACAGTCATTTTCCATATTCAGGCAGAGGCCATCTGGACCTGAATCCAACTTTTCTCCCTTTTAAATTGTCCCCATTTTAAGTTGCTCTACCTGTTTATTCTTACCTGCTGCCTATGAAGTTATCTACTCAAAGTCTTGACAGAACATTGCCACATTTCAACGCAAAATTGTCCCTCCTGCATTATTCTTTTCAATAATGTCCTCAAATGGACTAAGTACTTCTCATATATTTGTGTGCTGTCTCTTGCTTTTACTTCTTCTGTTCCCTGCCTGTTTTTATTTCTTTTTTTTTTTTTTTTTGGTTTTTCAGCCACACCCATTTGATGCTCAGGGGTTACTCCTGGCTAAGTGCTCAGAAATTGCCCCTGGCTTTGGGGGACCATATGGGACGCCGGGGGATCGAACCACGGTCCTGATCCTTGGCTAGCGCTTGCAAGGCAGACACCTTACCTCTAGCGCCACCTCGCCGGCCCCTGTTTTTATTTCTTACCCACTTGCTTACTTTTTAGTTGACCAAAGAACAGGGCTGGGTTTTCCAACATCCCTGGGCCTTGGCTGCTGGGGGACTGGAAGGTCACAACTGGTAGTAACTAGAGGCTACACTACTTCCAGCTCAGTGCTCAGAGCTCACACTTTAGTGTTTGGGAGACCGGGGGTGGAAGCTGGGACTCCACCTCCATACCTGCTCTCCTCAGCTCATGAATTTTGTTTAAAATGTGATTTGTTAGAGCTCAAGAGTAAGTGTTATAATTTTCTTTTTTTTTTTCTTTATTTTTTATTTTAATTATGACAACAAAGATGCAAAGAAAGAGGACAGGGTAAATGTGTTATAATTTTCTTATAATCTGGGAATATCTTTTAAATGGTGCTTCTAATTTGATTAAGAGGTAAGAAAAACTGAATTGTTCCCTGAAACCCCAGGGTTTTGCCTCCCTATATCCAGTGGTTCAGTTGGACTTTTGTGGCCTCAATTCTTGTTCGTCTAGAATCATTCCTCTCAGATGTTCCCATTGGTCAGAGAAGCTTCTTTTAGTCGTCCTGGATCCTCTGTCACTTCCTAATGCCTTGGGACTTGTATCAAAGCACATATGAACTTGCAATTTAGGGGCCTGTTTCTGTCACCTAATGTACAACGTTGAGAACAAGAATAATTTTGCTGCCTAAATTATCTGGTAACCTGGAACCACCATGACTGGCCAACCTTCCCCTGCCTTCTCGGTCCACCCTTTCACAGACTGTTACATTACACTGTATTTAACCTAAAACAAAGATCATCCCTGGTTCCTTTGCTTACATACTATTTGAATTTATTTTACCCCAAAACAGAGATTGTCTTACTTGTAAACCTGGGAGGGACTGGCTCAGGATAGCCTGAGCTATCTGTCCTTATTTTGTCCTTGCTACTCCACCCAGAGGTGCTCTCTGTACTCAATAAAAACAGCAGTTCTGGCAGGCAGCTTGCTTTCCATACAAGGTAGAAGACTGCCAGACTACAAGCTTCACTCAGCATGGTTTGGATTATTTCATGAGCCACCCTGATTCAGACTCGTTCACCTGGGATTAGAGATATGGTGTGTGGGGTTATTTTACAACAGGCCTCTGCTGAGCCTCCTCATTAGGGTTCCCTGGAACCAGTCTGTCTCCTGTTTGACTCAGGCCTGTTTCCACCTGTACATGGTCCACTGGATCCCAGCTCCTCAAAGCTGGCCAAGGTCTTTTTTACTTGACTCTTGGGCACTGGTCTTTCATGAGGTGCCTTCAGGAGCACCTGGTAGAGGGGTCGAAGACAAAAGGAAAGTCTTGCAGGTCTGCAGGTCTGTGACTCCTGGCTCCTAGATCCAGCCTCTCCCCAGAGCTTTAGCTGCACACAGAGCCAGGGCATCTTTGGAAGGTAACAGGACTCGCTAGTGTATCCCTGCTCTAGTCCAGCCTCGGCAGTGGGAAGATTTGGCAGCCCCCAACAATCCGGCTCTTCTCCACATGGCCTCACCGGCCCTTGGCTTTCTTTTTCTGATTCTGCCAGTGCTTCTAATTTCCCCTTCAAGCACCATAAGGCTCATGGGCTCTCTCCAAAGTGGACTTTCTGGCTTCTTTTTCTTAGGTTGGACATTGGCTGCCATTGGCACGACACATCAGGTTGAGACTGCACTGGGCTAAAATTCATTTCTTTTTTTTTTTGTTCTTCCTTCCTTCCTTTACTTCCTTCCTTTCCTTCCTTTCCTTCCTTTCCTTCCTTTCCTTCCTTTCCTTCCTTTCTTCCTTCCTTCCTTCCTTTCCTTCCTTCCTTCCTTCCTTCCTTTCTTTCTTTCTTTCTTCCTTTCTTTCTTTCTTTCTTTCTTTCTTTCTTTCTTTCTTTCTTTCTTTCTTTCTTTCTTTCTTTCTTTCTTTCTTTTCTCTCTCTCTCTCTCTCTCCCTCCCTCCCTCCCTCCCTCCCTCCCTCCCTCCTTTCTTTCTTTCTTTCTTTCTTTCTTCCTTCCTTCCTTTCTTTTCCTCTCCTTTTTTTTCTTTTTTTGGTTTTGAGCTATACCTGGCAGTGCTAAGGGTTACTCAGGGGATAATGTAGGATGCTGGGAATTGAACCTGGGTTGGTTGCATGCAAGGCAAATGCCCTCCTCACTGTGCTATCACTCCAATACTTCCTCATACTTCCTTGGTTGGGCCTGAGATACTAACCTCAGTCAGACCCCCAAGTCCATGGCCCCGCTTAGTCCTCTGGACACTTTGATCTGTGCAATGTCACTGGCTAAGTCTTGGGCCCAAAGCAGGTGCTTTTGGTGGCTCCTGGGAGCCTTCATGAAGAAAGAGACCTGTGAATTTATGGATCTGTAACCTCACAACCAACCTGCCTAATTCCTTCACATTCCTCTACCTCTTCTCCCTTGTATCTCAGTCTGTTTTGTCTGCAACAATATTCCTATGGCCCAGCACATGGAGAAGAGAAAAGTGATTCAGACAGAAGTAAATGAAAAGGCACATTGTCCAACTCCTTGTAGGAGTGCTTGTCCTTGGAGAAAGCACAGGGCAAGTGCAGTTAAGCCTTTTGACCACAGACTTGGATGGAATGTTGGGCTCTGAAGGGCCCATCTCTGATCCTCTCACCCTGTTCTGTGTGAAACTCAAGGGTCTCTGGGCCCAGGAAATGCAGAAATGTTTGCTTAGGCATTATTTTTGATTGACCAGATGGTAGAATTGGTGTCAGCAATGGTGATGGCAACTGAAAGATTTTATTCTTTTAGCCACAAGGAAGAGAATCTACTGCATAAACAATTCTCCATTTTCTCTTCTAGCTGGATGAATTTATTGGGAAATATCAGTAGTTCTTTCCTTTTGGGGGGGGGGTCCACACCCGGCAGCGCTCAGGGGTTACTCCTGGCTCTACGCTCAGAAATCATCCCTTGCAGGCTCGGGGGGACCATATAGGATGCCGAAATTCGAACCACTGTCCTTCTGCATGCAAGGCAAATGTCCTACTTCCATGCTATCTCTTGGGCCCCATCAATGGTTCTTTCTTACTCTTCTAGATGTTATAGAAGAAATTGATGTGTACTGAGCATGTGGCTATTTCACAGGGTGATTCTTAATTGATTCTTTCCTGATAGTTCTCCTTGGAATGGAGCTAATGCTAATGTGGGTCTGTTCTGAAGGGTTTCCAACCCCATGAGGCTGGCACAGTTCTATAATTCTGCTCTTTGCTGTAAGTTATCTCAAGCCCTGGCTCATTCTTTTTCTCTTGTTTTGCTGATAACTGTGTGGATTCTGCTGTGCATGTTCTATGCTGAGGCCTGGAAGCTTATGTATTCTTAGAGCCCCCTTCAGAAGTCACTCCTGTACCCTGATTTCACTTCCAGCAATTTGTATGGGAAAAGGAAGAGGCATCTGCCCAGCTTCTGGCCTTTCCTGGCTCCTCTCACACACCCTTCAACACTGTTATTGGGCTAAGCAGACACCATCCACCTTCCCACCAGCCACTGCTTCAGGACTCACTTGCCTCTCAGAGTCACAGAAATGGGTGTTCACATCAGGCAGGGTCCCCTGAGGCTATGGTGGCCTGCGATGCAGTTAGCCCCTGCTAGGGCCAAGCAGCAGCCTTTTCTCCTTATGGAGGGCAGAGGAAAAAGAAGTAGCACTACTACTTCAATGCTTGATCAACATTTGTGCTTTGTTTACTGAGATTTTTTTTTTCAAAAGTTAGATGTGAAATTCCCTTTTCCTAAGAGAGAAGGCAGAGAAAAAGTGGCTTTCATCACCTTTTTAATTTTTCCCTTCTCATATCCTGAAGTGCAGTGGCCAGTTGCATGTAACAGTGCTATGGGTCGGCACCTCTGGACCAAAGTAACCCCGGGAGACATGACCTGTGTGTGTGGGACGGGGTTCCTCTGTGGGTCAAGAACATTCCAAGCTGAGAGATCACTGTTCCCTGACTCCATCTATGCCTGGTAGCCGAAAGCACAAACTGGCCTCCCTTAGGGTTTGGGCTGCCCTCAGCTTCCTGCAGCATTTGGACGTTCACCAGGGCCCAGGAGCTATGCCAGCCCCACAGCCCATGAAGGGTGACTGTTCAGGGAGAGTGTGGGCCTTCAAGGAGAGGTGTGTGGGTCATCGGGGAAAGGGTGTTGAGCAGAGCGGAGAATGGAAATGCAGAACCAAAGCCAGAGCCCAGCCTCAGGGCCTTGCTGAGCAGGGTGAAGGTGGGGAGATGCAGCCCTCTGGGTTCACCTCTCATGGTGAGCACAGATGAAGTGGGGGGGGGGCTCTCCTGGCCATTCCCCAAGGCTGGCCCTACCTTACTGCAGGAATCCAGATGGAGGATTGTGAGACCAGATCAGCCCCCACCCCAGTGCCCACCTAATCTTTGCTCATGTCTAGGAGCATGCCCCATTAGCAGTGGTGGAGCATCTTAGCCCACATTGAGAGAGCATCAGAGCCTCACGTGGGAACAGAGAGGGACACAGGCCTCACCTGCCTCAGCCCAGGGCAGCAGGAGTGGTACAGCTCACCCTACATTCTCACTCCCAGCTCCACACAGCTGTCAGGGTATCTAAGTTTAGGGGCCATATGATGAGATCCAGGTTTGCAGCACAAAAATGAAAAGAAGCAAGAAATTGTCCTGCAATGATTTGAGTGAAGGATTCAGGAACTAGACCCTGCAGAAATGAGCAGCCAGGCTGGTCCCTCCTCAGGCAACCACACATGAGTCCCATCTGGTATAGTGCACACACACACCCCACACACACACACACACACACACACACACACACACACACACACACACATACACCAGACACACACAAACACCCAGACACACACGCCAGACTTCCTGCATCGCCTTCCTCCTTCCAATTCCCTTCCCCAAATCATCATTAGCCCTGCAAGAGAAGGAATACTTTCCTCTCTGCTCCACACACACAAGCTAAAAATAACATTTTCATTCCTTAAAGCTTTAAATTCCCCCTTGTTTTTCATCAGACTTCCGGAGCGACTCTTCCAGGTTACCCAGAACCTGACTGATTTATGAATCTCATTTTTGTTTTAATTGAAACAGCAACATTTGGGTTCCACCTTAACAGTGCACCTTAAAAGATTATCTCGGTTATTTCACAGGCACCGAGCCGGCACTAATAGTCCAAGGCAGATATTGAAAAGCAGCACAGGGCTGGGCAGCTCTATTAGAAATTCCCATCCACGCGCCTCATACATATTGATTTCTGACACCAAGCAGCAGTGAAAGCCCCCGTGGGAATAATATATTTAGCAGGGTTCGCTGCGAGGGGGTCAGAGAGTGCATACAGATTAGCTCCCGAGGACCGAGGCGCGGTGTTAGAGCCAAATGCTAGATTTTATATCATTTTCATCTGAACTTCATGATCCTTTTCGTTCTTCTTCCTCCGGATGGCCAGGGAAGGCCCCTTCCCACCGCTCTGGGCCCCGCATCCTTCTCTTTATTTCTCCTCAAAATGTGCAAATTCCCCTCCAGCCAGGGCCAGTGCTCCTTGGGCAGAAAGCCGCCTCCCCCAGCCGGCCCTTCTTTCAGTGGTCAATCCCAATGAAGACATCTTTATTTAAAGATTTCTGTTCTGGGGGCAGGGAGAGAGGAATCAGACCTGGCAGGAAGCTCCCAGCCTGGGGGTGGGGGCAGGGACGGAGGAGCCCACTTTTCTCAAAAGACACCCCACCCCATCCCTCTGACACTCCGGGCTTAATTGAGCAGAAGTTGCGTTTATGCTGTTCCGTCTATGAAAACAAAAATCCAATTCTTTTTTTTAATTACCTTTCTGCGGGGTCGGGCTGCCTGCTCATTACGTGAACCAGTGTTGTGACTGAGTCAGGCAGAGGGTGTCAGGTAGTGGAACAGGCATTTGGGGGGACTGGAGAGATGCCAGCCTGCCAGGGAGGGAAGGTTGGAGTGGACAGACTTTGACAGAAGGGGAAATGCATTCAGACAACAAAGGGAAAAAAGGAGGTTTCACTCAACACACACAAAGACCCATTGTCTCGCTGGGGAGACTGCATTTGAATGTTAGGTGTTCCAGAAAGCGTTCCCATGATTACTAATAATCGGGATGGGGGCAAGGGTGGGGGGGGGGAAATAGCTACATCTGTGAAGTGCCTTTTGAATCTGACTTATTTTCTCTGGCATCCAAACAAGCATAAAAAGACTGGGGGAGGAAAGGGAAAGGGGGGGAAGACAGAGGAAGAATAAGAAATCCACACTTAGCCTTGAAAATATAACAATAATCACAAGGAAAAGTGCTCGTGAATGCTGTTTTTATTAATCATAAAGACTTGTTTTGACCAGTGAGGACTAATTAATGTATCTGATGAAGACCTGGAATGCACCTATCAGAATACGGAGCTAAAATACCTCGAGCATTCGGATTAGTTTTTCAGGCCATCTCCAGAGGTAACATTCAAGCTTACAGAATCTAATGAAAGAGGTACAGAGAGGGAAGCCCCAGATTTTAAAATCTGGGCAGATGGTAGCTCTGCTTTTGGGCCACCCTTGTCTCCTCCGTCACCCAACAGCACAGCCACAGGAACTCAGGGCACCCACCGGTCACTTCCTAGAGTTATTGGTTCTTAGATAGTCACAACAAACTGTAGTTAGTTCTGATAACAGTGTGTTGATTAAAAATATGAAATATAGAGATCCACGTTTTGAGTGAGTCCTCCCTCGACATGGTGCCTTTAGCCCTTTCAGCTGGCAGGTCTGAAGATGCAGGGGAACAGTGGAGAAATAAGTCACAAGTAGTCAATTAAAGTTTCATTGGAGTCAGCATGCTTTTATTCCATGGCCTTGTCTGCCATGCATTTCCCCACATCTGCTTTCTCTGCTAAGCTTTTTGCTGCCCCTCTCTCTCCACATTTTGCCGCTTCTCTCTACCTCCCCAGCCAGATGTTTTTATTCTTTATTTAAAACAGCCTCACCTATCCCAGGTGTAGGTGGATCTGATCATCCAGGTGAGATTAACATCTCAAAATAAAATTTAGGTAAAAGGGCTTTGGGGGAAGGGTTATAGCAGTGGGCCCTGTCCTGCTCTGGCAGCAGGATAAGATGCCAGATTTCGAGTGGAAATGAGGAATGAATGACATACCTGGGACTATAGGGATGTAGGGATGGATGGACTCAGTGGAAGCCACAAGTTCCTTCTCCTGGAGCCTAGGGAATGCTTGCATGCTTAGCTCTCTCCCTCTGTTTCTATCTCTTTCTCTGTCTCTCCATCTCTGTTTCTATCTCTTTCTCTGTCTCTCCATCTCTGTTTCTATCTCTTTCTCTGTCTCTCCATCTCTGTTGTTCTCTCTCTCTCTTTCTCTCTCTCTCTCTCTCTCTCTCTCTCTCTCTCTCTCTCTCTCTCTCTCTCTCTCTCTATCCCCCGACTAATGGGGATCAAACCCAGCACCAAAGCAAGCATCTCCACCAATGAGCCACATTCCCAGCCTCTAAGAGCCACTGGAAATGACAATCCAACAAGCCCAATCCTGTCCACAGAATCAGATGAAAGGATCCACGATGAGCCATTGGAGAAAAGTTTAAGGTGGACATAGCTTCAAGATTGGCTCCTGTCTATAGTCCAGCCCAACCCCCCCCTCTCTCCAGAGGAAGGGACTTCCCATATGTGATACTCTTGATGCCATTCTAGCATCTGTGGCCAGGCCAGGGCAAGCCTCTGTGAACTGTGAGAGGAAAGGGAACCCCTGGATGGGCCACAGGCATCACACATGGACAGTCTCAGGCTCTGTGTGTCCCTCTAGTACTGTCCCCTCACTAGGTAGCAGGAGTCCCTGAGTACGGCCTCACAGCCTTCCCTCTGTCAGCACAATTTCTCATTGCCTTGGGCCAAGATGGTCATCAATAAATATGAGCTGACTTGAATAAATGATATTAGATAGAACGTATACCTGGGGGACAGAGATTAAAAAAAAAAAGGAACTGCAAAGCTAGCAAAAAAATACAGAACCAAATGTCAGGCACATGAATGCTGCATCCTGCCTAATAGGCACCCCTGCACTAGGACCACCATGGCCCGTTCCTCTCTGGAGCACAGGGTGCATCGCCCTCCCGGGAATGAGCCAAGAGGAGCCCCAGGACTAAGGACCCACTCCATTTTTTCACTGCAGAACAGGGGTTTGACTTTTTACCCCAAATCCTCATCCCACATCTCTCTGTCTTAGAATCCTACCTGCACCCATCAGGCTCAATCCTGGTGAGTCCTGGTGAAAGTTCCATGGCGGAGTCTCACCTTGCTTCCAAGTGCTACTCTAAGCTTGCTGTGGTAAAAGAATTGTGGACACGGGATCTTGCCTAGTACATTCTCAGCAATAGCAAGATCATCTCTGAAAAGCATGCAAGTGTCAGTGCCGCCTTACTTACTGTTTTATTTGGATACTCTCTTAACTGTGTAGGTATCACAGTTATGGACTGTGTGGCTGCATAGGACTCCAGCCTTCACTGTGGTGCATTTCTTTTTCTGTGTGAAGACTCGACTGAGAAGAGATCCAGGACCAGGGAGGCAGAGATTTTCCTGGGTTTGACCCAGCAGCCATGGACAATTAATTACTAGCTTATTTGTTCGTTTGCTTGTTTGTTTTTGCCATGAGGACCATTCTAGTGGCGCTAGACCAAGAAGTGCTGGGTCAGGCCATGGAACCATGGGCCTCCCAGGCAAAGCCAGAGAGCCCAGTGGTCCGATCTGCTCTTTAACCTCTGCCCCAGGACCTTCCCCACCCCTGCCCACCTGCCACCATCTTTTCTGGACAGAGGGGCAGCAGAACACTAGCGTTTGCAAGACCCCGTGGGGTCAAGAATCAGAATTTTAATTCATTGAATATGCATCTTGGCAATCCCAGGGGACTGTACACACTGATTTCAATGATTTCTGTGAAATCTTCATCTAATTCTAAAGAATGAGGTGTTTTTTTGTTTTTAATGCCAAAGAATTGGTGGGGCTTTTTGCAAAAGATTAAAAGTAATAATCAAACATGTACATATACAGATATATATTGACATATACACACATAAAATGCTTGATACCTACACAGTTAAGAGTATTCAAATAAAACAGAAATTAATTCCTTAAATGAAACGGGGTCTCCCAGCCTTGCTCCCTGAGTTAAGATTTCCTTTCTGTCCACAAAGAGTTTGAAAAGAACAGTCACTGTGTGTGAGGACATAAAATGGGAAGGTGTAAACCAAGAGCCTCAAGGATGTGTGTGTGGTCCTCAGCTCCCGATGCCGACAAGGTCCAAAGGGTCGGAGGGAGACGCAGAAAGAACCTACAGATGCCTTTGTGAGCAGGAGCATGGAAAAAGTTCCTTTTTAGTTGGGGCCAAAACATGCATTTACTTTCAGTCCAAGTAGACACACTTAAATCCCTGCTGAGCGCCGGGGAGGGGCTGGATGAGCTGTCGAGAAAGCGTTTTTCTCTCTCTTTAGAATGCTAGAAATCCTCAGACTGCATTGTGCATTGCAATGCCAGGATTCGGCAGTGAGAGAGCACGCGGGGCATTGAGAAAGGCTTAATGTGTTCTCTCATTAGAGGGGGGCTGGGCCGGCGCCTGGGGGGTGGCGACCGTGCGGGAAGCATCCCAGGTTTCTGCTTCTCTTCTCACGTCAACTCCCTCAATCCCCGAGCTTTACCGAGCTCTTTCACCGGCAGTTCAGGAAAATGCCTCCCAAGCCTCTTGTAAAGAGAGCCGCGCTGCAGCTCTCTGCTGAGCAGGAGTTAACAGTTTGTTTGCTTGGGCCTTGAAAGACTTTCTCCCTTTCCTTGGGCAAACTTCTCTCGCGCCTTTGCTTGCTTCGCATCAGGTCAAGAAACTCCCACCCCACCCCCAACAAAAAGGGGGACAGGACAGACTGGCCACGGACTCTGGATGCTTTTGCCTGATTAAGCTCCAGGAAGCTGCCATGGCCTTTCAGCCCAAGCGAGGTTGAGATTCTGCCCAGCCCAGAGCTGAATCTTCCAGATTGGTTTTCTCCACCACATACCCCATTCGGCACTCTTCCTAAGAAGACCCTCTGTGTGCCTGCCAGAAGCGATTTCTGAGCACAGAGCCAGGAGTAACCCCTGAGGGCCACAGGGTGTGACCCCCCTCCCCGCAAAAAAGAGAATATTCTCTGTGTGGTGGGGATTCTAGCTGGAAAGCTGGGAAGATACCCCTGAGGGGAGTTCACCCTCCTTGGGTAGAAGCAGCCTGAAAAACCCAGCAGAAAGCCGGAGACAGGGTCCCCGCCCCCCCCCCCCCATTGTGACCCTCCAGGTTCTTTCATGTGGTGCCTCTAGACCAGACCTCGGGCTTCTGTGCTCTAGAAATACTAAGGCCACAGCCAGGGGACCCAGTCTTCCCTGGGCCGTGGCCTCCTTCCTAGGAAAACCTTTGGTTTGTTTTATTTTGTTTCGTTGCCACATCTGGCGATGCTCAGGAATCACTGGCAGGCTCAGAGGACCTTATAGGATGCTGGGGAATCCAACCTGGGCTGGCCGCTTGCAAGGCAAATGCCCCTCTTTCTGTGCTATACAGCTCTGGCTCCTCCTGAGAAATCTTAACTTTGAACAGTTCCTGCTTGGGAGTAGCTCCAGAAAGACCAGGGAAGGAGTGTTCTCTCTAACAGACAAAGCCCCAACTAACTACCCTCCCTTTGTGATTCTAGTCTAGTTGGGGTCTTGAACTTCCTGTGTTTTTATTTGGCTCTGATGAGACTTCCAAAAACAATTTCATAGGCTCATGCTTACTGAAAAGGTGAGTTGTTTCTGGGCAATTCTTTATTGTGAAAGATCTGGCAAAAATTATCTATCAATCAATACATTTCATGTCCAACAACCTGATATTTCCTTCTTAGCATGCAATCCACCTCAGATTTGAGTTTGGGGAATTAACCAAGAAATGCTGTGTGGCTTTTTCCTCTCTCTTACCCCCTAACCCCCATGTGAGAGCTGGTGCTGGTTGAAAGGAAGGATGATGGCATTGGAGTTCAAACTGAAGGAGGGAATACTAAGAATTTTCTAATTCTTTCTTGATCCGAAGAAAACCTCCAACCAATTAGGCATTCATGGGCTTGGAAAAGAATGCCATCACTTGGTAACACAAATTAGAAAAAACTTCCAACTCTGCTATGGGTTATGGTTATAGGAATATGATTTCTCAGTTTTCTGAAGGATGTTTATTTTTGTATCTTTTTATTAAAATAGATGAATAGTATCACAATATATTGCTTTTATATAGGTGGAATAAGTAATACTACATCCAAATATTGTGCCCATTTATCTACCCGTCCAGTCACCAAAACATATAAAACAGCAAAAGATACAGAATGTAGAACATGACTATTATTTATTGTGTGTGCTTCCACATTTTTATCATCGCATATTGCTATATATAACTTCTTTAAATAGGGCGGTGCCAAATGTTTTCACAAGAAAGATGGCTGTTTTAGTCAGTATCGAGTGTTGACCACATTCTAGCTAGTTCTTAGCCAAGGATTAAAAATTAATTTTATTCCTTCTTATTCTGACATGATCCAGAAGTTACACTCTAGTTAAATTCTAATTATTTATGATTTGCAATAAAACACTTTATTTCTTCTGCACTTTCAGAGATGTCAGCTGATAGTGCAGCAAAGTGTTTTATACCTGGTGATCTTAACCAAAAAGTGATCAATATGGCAGGGCACTTTTTTATCTTAATGATAATAAATTTAAATTATAAACATACAATTAAATTATCAAGCTGCAGATCATTGAGAGCACTGCAATTATTTTTTTGTTTGTTTTTGTTTTTGGACCACACTTGGTGACGCTCAGGGGTTACTCCTGGCTATGCGCTGAGAAATTGCCCCTGGTTTGGGGGACCACATGGGGCTCCAGGCCAGCCGCTTGCAAGGCAAACGCCCCACCACTGTGCTATCGCTCTGGCCCCTGCATTTATTATTATTTCAAAGTAAAAGGAGGATTTTTAAACTTTAGTTTCTTTATAAATGGCAATATAGTTAACTTTTGATGTGTACCAGATCTTGTTGTATTCTGAGTTTCAATGTGTGATTTTATTTAATCTACACATTACTATGTCAACTGTCTTAAACTGCCAAGATTGAAGAAACTTACATTGCTTTGTAGTATTCTAATGTTAAATATGAGCAAGCAATGGTATAATTAGAGTAGGTAATTTATACAGCTTCATAAAGCTTGTGATTAAAGATGTCAAGATTAAGAGGTTTTCTTGATTTTAAAGTTCTGTGACATGTTACTATTGATTCCCTACATATGAGGACATTGTCCGCTTTCTGCTAGCCATTAAAGTAGTTTTCCTCATAAGGCAAAAAGAATTTTATCAGTAATTACAGAAGCAAGGTGCTCATCTGTTCGCCATCCCTTTGAGCACAGAGCTGGGACAGGCCTATGTGGCCAGTGCCACTGTTTAGGTGCTAGCACAGTTCAAACCAAGATAAACAGCAGGAAAAACATCTGTGTTTCCTCAGGGACCAGAGTGATAGTAAAGTGAGAAGGGAGTTTGCCTTGCAAACAGCCAACCCGGTTTGATCCCTGGCATCCCATATGGTCCCCCTGAACCTGCCAGGAGTGATTTCTGAGTGCAGAGCCAGGAATAATGTCTGAGCACCACTGGTGTGGCTCCCAAACCTATACATATATATATATATATATATATATATATGTTGGCTTTATATATATTTATTTGTACATATAAATAAATGCATAGATTTATTTATATAAAACATAAATATAAATGAATGTATCTATGTAACAAATAAGTTTATTTAAAATACATATGTCTTGATATATAATGTATACCTTATTTTGTATGAATATAAATATATAAATGTAAAGTAACCTCCATGTCACTGATAGAATATACACTTTTATTAACTGTGATGTTTCAAAGTCTGAAGTTTCAGTGACTTCCAAAGCACTCAAGGCAGCCAAGCAAAACGACCTCCTCAAAGGTCTGGGAGAAATGTCCCTTCAGCCTAACGATCAGAGAGAAGCCAGGCAATAGAGCAGTGCCTGAATGAAGAGGCCCAACTTTGGATTGGGTGGGTACAGTGTCCTGAAGACATGGGCGTCATGCAGGGGGACTAGGAAGGTTTCCACATAAGGCAAGGTGTGACTTATGTTCCTCCCAGGCTAGGGAAAGGAATTATGGAGAGCAAGGCTGAGTATCAGGAAGGCGAAAGCACAAGTTTTGCATAGCCTGGTATTGTGAAATGCGGCCACCATGAGCAGAGGACTGTGAAATTGAGGCACAGCAGAGGTGACTCACACGTTCTACCACCAACTAAGCAGGGGGATGCTGCTCTCCCTCACAGAGATGCACTCTTGGCCTTTCTTTCTTTCTTTCTTTTGTTTTTTGTTTTTTGGGCCACACCCAGCGGTGCTCAGGGAGTTACTCCTGGCTGTCTGCTCAGAAATAGCTCCTGGCAGGCACGGGGGACCATATGGGACACCAGGATTCGAATCAACCACCTTAGGTCCTGGATCGGCTGCTAGCAAGGCAAACTCCACTGTGCTATTTCTCCGGGCCCACTCTTGGCCTTTTAACCCTACATCACCACTGCTTCCTTTACCACATAGGAGAGTCACCAGAAGGAAGGTGTTCTTTTTTGGGGGGTTTGGGTCACACCCGGTGGTGCTCAGGGATTACTCCTGGCTCTGTCCTCAGAAATCTGTCCTGGCAGGCATGGGGACCATATGGGGTGCCGGGATTTGAACCACCTCAGTCCTGTATTAGCTGCATGCAAGGCAAATATCCTACCTCTGTGCTATCTCTCCGGCCTCAAGAGGGGTGTCTTTTTTTTTTTTTATGACTGAAACCCAACTACGATCATGTCTGTAATCATGGTGCTTAAATAAATATATTATTAAATAATAATAAAAGGAGGGTCACCAATGCCATTGATCCCACCTCCCCCACTTCTGAGTTGGACAGAGCCACTGTGAGGGATGTCTGGCCACTCTGGGGGCCCTAAATGCTGCAGAAATGTGAAGCAGGACTTCCCAGACACAGACTTCCCTTACTATCAAAAGCAGAACTTTCTGTGCACTGGGAGCTGGAGCCCTGCAGGAAAGCATAGCAGCTCATCTGGCTGGTTCTTGGCCAGGTACAAATCAGCTTTGGCCAAAGGCAGACATGCTCAACTTGCGAAGGACTTTGTGGCTCTCCAGGTCTTCAGGTGTCCTGAGTGTAGGCTCCCATGGGCTCTACAGGCTGTGCAAGGAGACTCTGATGTGCTGGGCTGCAGGAGAGATACTCCAAAGTTCTGCAGTTAGATATCCATCGGGATCTGAATCCCCTTTTCCAGTGCACCCTGCACCCCTTGGTTAAGACTGCACCTTTGCACTGCTGCCCACTGGCAGGTACTACCCGGGTATGCTTCTCTGCAGCTCCCCAGTCTCAGTCATGGGGGACCCAGGTGCATCCTCTGCCCGAGGGCACATCTGTACTTCATGTGCTGACTCAGGGTGCCCCTGAGTCATGTCTCTGCAGAGACAGCTGCATTTTTGTGGTACCACCTTCCAGGGAGCCAGTTGGCAGAGACCAGGGAGACAGAACTGTGTATAGCACTAATAGCCTGGTCCTGAATGCTAGATACTAGAACATATCTAATGTTCCTGCTGTGAGGACCACAGATGTGCCCAGCATGCAGCTGCCACCACCTAAGGGTGCAGAGTGTGCAACGGGCGGACAAACTTGTCATCACCTGGGGTTGGAACGAGCGCTACCACCCATCTCTTCATCCTTGAATCCTTGGGTGCTCTGCTGCTTGAGTACTTGCCCAGGCACCCCGTTGTGGTGCAGGCCATGTCAGGCATCCCTCACCAAACTGAAACACTTTTATGTGTGTGATTGCTGACACACGTTTTGCCTGACTCTTCAAGACGGCTTGGTTCGTTTGTCACAATACTGACTTCTACCTCACTAAATACCCCCAATAAGTGAATTTTATTCATGGCTCTAAACATCTTATTCTTTTTGTAGCCCCTTGAAAAATTAATTCTGTAATTAGTACCACTTAAATTGTATTTGTAGGATGGAAACTGGGATGGCTTGACTCTCTCTAGTTTTACTAATTTATAATTCTTGGTGAAGGAACACCGAGGTTTCCTTTAAATCAGTCTTTGTTCCCATAGACGACATTTGTTTTTTATTTTGTTTTGCAAGTAAAGTGAAGAGGTAATGAAGTGTCTCTGGTCACATAAAACTAGCAGAAAAGGAGGGAGTTGTCCTGAAATGATGCATCAAATTCAGCAAAAGACAGACTCTACAAACCTTAATTATAATGGTCTACAAAGGTACCAAAATTCCATAACTAGTTTTTCGAAGGATATTAGAGCACTAGGCAATGAAAGCAAATGGAAATAAACAATAAACCTTGTACTTTTGCCTGTTGGTTGCTATCTCATAGGAACAAACTACTTCAGAGAACAGTAACACTTCTTTTTTGCTTTTTGGGCCACACCTGGTGACGCTCAGGGGTTACTCTTGGCTATGTACTCAGAAATCACTCTTGGCTTAGGGGACCTTATGGGACGCCTGGGTATCGAACCGCAGTCCTAGGTTAGCCACTTGCAAGGCAAATGCCCTACCACTTGCACCACCGCTCCAGCCCCAGTAATACTTATTTTTAACTGGTAAATGCTCTTTAATACTTTGCATTGGATTTGACTATTATTTAAACATTAATGGTCATGTTTATTTTCTTTTTTTTTTTTTTTTTTTTTTTTGGTTTTTGGGCCACACCCGGCGGTGCTCAGGGGTTACTCCTGGCTGTCTGCTCAGAAATAGCTCCTGGCAGGCACGGGGGACCATATGGGACACCGGGATTCGAACCAACCACCTTTGGTCCTGGATCGGCTGCTTGCAAGGCAAATGCCGCTGTGCTATCTCTCCGGGCCCTCAATGTTTATTTTCAGAGTGCCACCCTACAATAATTTAATCTGTGCTATTCATTAGAGACACGTGGAAGTTTATCTATTTGAATTCACAGAGCCAGGATTTTGAAAGGATAGCTGGGAAAGCAGCAATCAAACACTGCACCTATGAAAGGCTACTTTTTAAGGAAGTGATGATCTTGGTAAGAAATTGTTCTGTTCTATTTTAAACTTAGTGAAACATGGGTCAAAAATGTTTCTTATCTGGGCTGGAGAGATAGCACAGCAGTCAGGTGTTTGCCTTGCATGCAGAAGGACAGTGGTTTGAATCCTGGCATCCCATGTGGTTCCCCTAGCCAGGAGCGAGTTCTGAGCGTAGAGCCAGGAGTAACCCCTGAGAGCTGCTGTGTGTGACTCCCCCCCCCCAAATGTTTCTTATCCTTAAAATTCATAGATAGCAAATGATGAGTAGATACTTTTTTGACATCAGGGTTTCATACTTGTTTAGAACAGTTATAGACAACTTTTTCTGACTTAGGAAATACTTCATTTTTTTAAAAATAAATTTAGGGCTAAGGACATCACTGAAATCAGTAAATTTATAATTGCTTTGAAAATATATTGGATTTTGATGAGGTGGGGTTTTTTTGTGGTTTTTTTTGTTTGTTTTTTGGCTTTTTCTTAATGTTATTTGCTAATTAGGAAGAATTTTTTAAATACAGTGAAAATTTTTCATTCCTTTTCTGTTTTATTTTATTTATGGGCCACAGCCAGTGGTGTTCAGGGATTTCTCCTGGCTCTGCACTCAGGGATCAACCTGATGTAGTTCAGGAAATCATGTATCCCCTGGTTTGGATCCTGGGTCTGCCACATTCCAGGCAGGTATTTTGACACCTGTACTATCTCAATGGTCTCAAAGTTTTTAATTTTTTCTTTTTTTTTAGTGCAGAAAATTGTACTTATTGAAAAATTTAAAGAGATGTGAGGAGAAAGAAAGTGAGAGAGAACAATTTCAGAGGAGAACACAGCTTTTTAGAATAGGAAAATAAAAGTAGTCTTAAGTTCAGGGAACTTTTTACTTTTAGTTCAAATGAGTTAATGTAATTCCTTTTCTGACTTTTAACTTTTTGCTTTGTTATTAGGGATTGAACATAACTTTCTTCATGTTGAATTTATTGCTCCTGGAGGTATGAGTTGATAAAAACAAAATATGGGTAGAATGGCTTCACTCGCCAGGAACTGCAGAAACTTTCAACTTTAGCCCTTGTTTATTTCTTGTATTCTTGAAATGAAAATTACAAAAAATAAAAAATAAAACAAATTTTTGAAAGGGAAAGCACTTTGAGATGTGTGGAACAAGATACACTTATGGTGTCAGATGTTGTATTATGCATCAGAGAGAAGGAAGTCTGGATGATCCGGATGATAATTCTCTAGCTATCACTACCATTTCCTCATGTGACTACCCTTGGAAGTGTGTGTGTGTGTGTGTGTGTGTGTGTGTGTGTGTGTGTGTGTGTGTGTGCGCATTTTTTCTGACATTTGCTTTAATCCTCTTGGTCTGCTTGCAGATAGGCTGGTTTCCCCTTCTCTCACACTCTCCTAATTAAGTCTATGTAGTTCCAACTGTGGCCCTTGAATCCTCACCAGCTCCTGGCCATAAACACCTCTCCACAGAACCCCTCATGGTCCCTTATGCAACAAGCCTCTGCCTCATTTCTGCACAGTTCTACATGGACCCCCAACACAGCTATGAGTTCACCAACTCATGTCCCTACTCACCTCATCTGTCTGTCTTCCAGACTCCCTTGGGGAAAATGTCCCCACTTCCCAGGGAACCAGGCTCTGCTGGCTGTGGAACCTGGATGTTGCTGGAACTTTGAGCTGGGCTTTCCCCCAACATCCACCATTCCTTTCGGTCATGCTGGGACTTCTCACGGACCTGTTTGTGAACCTTTCTCTTCTAGGGTCCCTTCCTCACTCCTGCAGTCTCTGGCTGTGTCTCATTCCCTGAGAGATTTCCATGAAGGACCTTAAAGCCTCTGTTCCTCCTCCTCCTCTCCCTCCATTATCTCCTCCTCTTCCTCCATCATCTCTTCCTCCTCTTCCTCCTTCCCTATGCATTCTCAGCCACCACCCAGTTTGTTTTGTTCATGTGTTTCTTTTTGTTTCATTTTTATTTCTTTCTTTGGTTTTTGAGTCACACCCAGCAGTGCTCTGTGCTCAAGAATTACTCCTAGAGGATTCAGAGGACCATATGGGTTGCTGGGGATGGAACCCGGATCAGCCATGTGCAAGGCAAATGCTCTCACTGCTGAGTTCCTGTCTCCTGGCCCATGTTTCTCATCATTGCAAACTTGATGCAGACAAGCCTTGGGGATCCTCTTGAAAGTCTCCTGGAATAAAGTGAATGTTTCATGCCTGTGGGGATGAGAATCAGAGAAGCTCCAGGATGTGAGGGCACCTGATACAGTGCGGACTTGGGGTTGTCACGTGTGAAGCAGTTTATTTTTATTTTTTTAATATTTGGTTGTTGGGCCACATCCAGCTGTGCTCAGAGCTTACTCCTGGCTCTGCACACAGGAATCACTCCTGGCGGTATCAGAGGACCATGTGAGAAACCAAGAATCAAACCTGGGTCAACCACACACATGGTCAATTTTCTCCCCACCTTTGCTTTGGCCTCATGTGTGAAGCAGCTTGATGCAGGGGTCTTCAAAAGATGTTGTTTGGGCAAATCCTCTGTTGATTGCCTCTGTGAGACTCCTAAAAAATCATTTGAAAAACCTGATTCTTTGAAATAAGTTTATTTGTTACTGGTCTTTCTGTAAGGAGGTTTGTTAGAGGTTGAAGCAGGTAATCTCAGAAGAAGAAAAATCTCATTTATCAGGTAAGAGCAATAGCACAGCCTTGTATGCAGCCAACCTGGGTTTAGTCCCTGAGCCCGCCAGAAGTGATTTCTGAGTGCAAAGCCAAGAAAGGAAAAAAAGAAAGAAAGAGAAAGAGGGAGGGGGGCAAGAGGGAGGAGTTCCCATTTGTGACACCTAAAATTCCCTTTCTGAAATTGCCTGAAACGAAATCCCAAATCCCTGCTAGAAGTGGCTTTGTCTTAGACCTTGGGGAAAAGAGGAGCCAAAGTGTCCACTTGCCTTGTTGCAGCTCCTTAGATAAGTCCACTCACTTCACAGATCCCTCAGACACAGTGTGATTGTGTGGAAGGTGAATTGATTGCAATTAACCTCAGGGCCCTCCCTTGGGCTGAGGTTCTACCTCATGTTCTAGGAAAGTGCCACCAGGACCCTACCCTGGGGCTGATGAATATATATATCATACAGCCAAACACATATATTCTGAGAGAAAGCACATAAATCATGGGGGAAAACACGCATTAGACCGAGATGATCAAATTATAAATGAAGCACATAAATCATGAGATTACGCTGTTGAATTGTCTCAGGAAACATAAATTATATAGTGAAATCCCAGGGTCACAGGAGAGTCCACGGCATAATGAAATGTGCTCCTGTAACTTGGGGAAAGCAGAGTGACTCCACGCAAACCCCACTGCATTATGAACACTGCTACACCCCAGGAATGATGGAGACGCCATTTGAGGGACCCACAGATAATCCAGAGAAACCAGCTCAGGGGTGATCTAAGTACATGAGAAAATAGATAACCTTTGAGATGGAAGAACTGTCCATAATGAGGTATTCACATTAAATCGGGAAGGACAGCAGCCCTGAAATTAGCTGCAAATATCAGGACAGTGATTCAATCCCAAGAAGATTCTAGAAAGAGAGCGGAGGTAGTCGTGTTCAGATTGGCCCACTCTCACCAGAATAGGCAATGGGAATAGGGATTGATCCGTTGCTGATTTACATCGAGGACCATAAACTGAGTTTTGTATTATTCACAGGGGAAGACTCATGGGGAACCATTCTTCATATCTGTCTTTGTTTCCCCCTTCTTTGTCCCCTTGTCCGCACATTTGTTCATATAGGATAAAAGATGCAAAACAGAGAAAAGAATTGCTTAGCTTCAAGGGGCTGGGAGCCTGTCCAAGTGGCATAACACATTCAAGACCTTAGATTCCTCTGTTCCACTCCTGGACCCCCACAACCACTGCCAGCTTGAAGAAGCAAGTAGCATGGGGGTGAGGGTCCTGTACAAGACTCAAGAGATGCCTGGGCTGTGTGTGACACAGCCCATAATAACAAAATCAGATGCACCCATGAAGCATGCCCATCGCCCTTGAATTAGGGTTATGTTTCAAATCTGGGGATGCCTCCATCATAAACCAAGTATTTGACCCGCTCTGTTCCCCAGGGCAGTGGGGACCCAGAGCTAAGTGAATTTACACAGCAGGAATTGATAGTTTATTGCTGACCCCAGAGGGCAGGGCGCCCTGACTCACATTCTATTTCTGGCATTTGTGAAGACAGGTAGAGGGAGGTTGTGTGGAGATGTGCTGCTAGCCCAGAGACGACAGTTGTGTCAAAATGCAGGTGCTAAATTTTATTTGAAGGAAAGCAATAAATTTGATCCACCTCTCCCCCCCAAGACACCCTCTGGCCCTCCCTAAATATCATATTTCAATTCCTCACTGTGACTCCTGTTTTGCACTAGGGTAATGCACTGTAGGGATGCTAAAAAGACACAAATCCCGTTAATTGTGTGGAAGTAATTGCAGATGAAACTGTAACAGACCAGCTTTGTTTTAAAAGGCAACTACGTGCAAAATGGTAGCAACGAAAGAACAAGCCAGTAATGAGGTTCATTTTCAACTGTGAGTTATTTGTGAATTCAGCTTTGGCCTGCTAACCAAAGCAGGACATCTGTGAATGGTTAAATCTGCCCCCTATAGACATATAATCATTTTACTCTATGATCTATGTGTTTCATTAGTTGAGGTACCCATTTGGCGATAATAAATGGGCGTCAGCCCATGATCTATGCATTTCTTCCTGAAATGTATGTGTTTCACTAGAAAAGGTATGTGTTTATCAGCTATGACTAATGTTCCTCAGGGTCGCAGGACGCCCTTTGCCATATCAGCAGAGCCTCACCCACCCACCGACCCCTGCAGACAGGGAGACTGAGGAAAGCTCCTAGCTCTGCCCTTTAAGGTCCCAGAAGAGAGTTAAACAAACACCAGGAACACATTTGGGACTTGGTTTTTCCATAGCCAAACTTCCCACTGGTGTGGTTATTAAGCAGAAATGTGGTGGAGCAGGAGGGCATTGGACTCACATTCCAGGTTGACCAGATGCACACTTGAAATTTGGGCGACATAGAGGACATTGCAACTACTAGTTTTGTGTTTGGAATAAATTCGCCATCCAGGAGAATAAAGTGAAATAATGGCAGAAACATTTACTTCTTGCAAAATGACACAGATTCTCCTCCTAGAAAAGACACCACTCCTGAGAGGCTCGACTGGTTTACAGTTGGGGTGGGTGTATGGAGTCTCCAGTATCCTAAAGCGACAGCACTTTACTTCTCAATGTGATCAAATCAAACAAGACAGCTACTGAGTTAAATCCAGAGCCAACCTTGTGTCGTTCAGCTGTCTGGGAGAAAGAATTGATCAGCCTTACAATGATCCCCTCCTCCCCAAAGTGAGCTGCTTATGTCCAGTTGTCACTGTTTCCAGACATGGTGATCCTTGGTGAGGACCATTGATTTCAGAATTTCCACCCCTCTGCTATCTCTGTTCGTTGCGTTACAGAGCTCTTTGCATAGGATATTTGGTAGTAGGGTCATGAATTAAACTTCTCAGAGTGAATTATAATCTGCTCTCCATGTAAGTGTTCATTATGACAGAATAACTTCTTTTTCACAGATGAAAATGAATGCTTTGTATATGAACTTTCCATTTAAAACTCATTTAATAAACACTCAGTGCCCTTTTACATATGACATCAAATGATTCATTAGACACGTCTTCATTTAGTGACCTAATTGTCTCTCTCCTTTACATCTACCATTGCAGATATTTCTTTCATTTATACCTGCCTTCTACATTTTTTTATTTATTAAAAATGGTTGCAACATGGTTATTTTTTTCTATGATGGGAATTAGGAATTTCTGTAGATCTTTTCAGCTAACAAATAATTCATCTTGTATTGGAGACCTCTATAGAGGAATAATCTGCATTCCAGGGTTTTGGAATAATTTTTTCAGTGCTTTTAGGAAATTGCTATAATTTTTGTCCTGGAGAATATTTTGATGTTCCCCTCATGCTCAGTTTTTTTTTTTTTTTTTTTGAGGAACGTAAACATGCCTATATGGAAAAGCAGAAGGTTCTGGACAAAGGCAATTTTTTTCTTTTCTCTTTTTTGTTTTCTTTTAAATTTCTGAGTGCATAGCCAGGATTAACCCCTGAGCATCACCAGTTGTGCCCCTCCCCATAAAAAAGATGAAGAAAAGGAAAAAAGAATGGAAAAAAGAAAGAAGAGAGGAGAGAAGAGGTGGGAAGTGGAGGGGAGAGGAGGAGGAAAGGAGAGGGAGAAGACATAAAGAGGATAGGATAGGAGAAGGGAGAGAGAAGAGTAGGGGAGATGAAAGGATGAGAGGGGAGGAAGAGGAGAGAGGAGTAAAAGGAGAGAAGAGTAGAGAAGAGAGGAATGAAGAGGAGTGAGAGGAGAGGAGAGAAAAATGATGGGAAGGAAAGAGAAGAGGAGGGGAAGAGAGAAGGGATTAAGGGAAGGGAGAGGAGAGTAGCAGAAAGGAAGGGAGAAGAGAGGTGAGGAGAGGAAAGGAAGGGAGGGAAGAGGGCAATTCTTTTCAATCAAATAAATTCAGTATTAAGACTGGTTGAGTACTGGGGGCAGAGCAATCGCCAAGAAATAGAGTTTGCCTTGCAAGCAAGCAGCCTGGGCTCAGTCCCAGCATCCCATATGATCCTAAACCCTGCCAGGAGTAATTTCTGAGTGTAGAGACAGGAGTAACCCCTAAGCACCACTAGGTGTGGCCTTCAAATCAAAACAAAGTAAAATTTAAAAAGTAGTTGAGCCCTATCTACTTGTAAAATCCGGTTAGCTCTGATTGTCCAGGAAAATCCAGAAGCCACAAAAGAAACCAAAAAGTGTTGGCTTGTGTGTGGTGATCAGACATAGCATAATAATTAATGAATACATTAAATTATTATTTATTGCATGTCTCATTAGTATTGTTTAGTGATCTTGAGAATTAAGTGCTGGTAACGTCACAGTAGGTATGTCTGATATTTCTATGTTACTAATAAGTTCTTATGATATAGCTTATAAATTGTTCCTTTAAAGCAGGGAATCATTTTAATTTTGCTTAAAAATTCTCACAGGGATCTTGAAGTCTTTATTGAATTTGCCTCTGACCAACTTGGATTACTATCACCAATGCAATACAGGTTGCATTTTAAGGTAAATCCTTATGGACTCAAATCATTTGCTGTGAATAGTTCAGAAGAAAGTTCCTTGATGAAGAAACATTTAACTGCTTTCATTCGACTGTGCATGAGAATGAGAGTTAAAAAAACATCTTTGGGGTTGTTTGTGGTTTTGATGGTGTTGGTGGGTTTGTGTGTGTGTGTGTGTGTGTGTGTGTGTGTGATGATTTTCAAAGACCTTTATATTAACATTAAATAAACTTAAGAGAATAATGTGTATGTTTAAAGCAATTGCATAGTTTGCCACCACCATGTGAAGCTGAAAGTGATGTGAACTGGGCTAGCTCATCTTTGTACAGTGTGGCCCCTACAGCTGCATGGAAGTAAGCCCCATCCTCCTGTACTTATCTCTCTGTCCCCTTCAGTTGTGAAGCCCCTTTCTGATGGTCTTCTGGTTTTTGCGTCTCTAGCAGAAGGCCTGCTCTCCTTTGTATTATTATTGTAAGTAGTATCATTCTCTTCCCCACAACTGCTTTTGTAATTACATCTTGCTCTTCAGCTTTCATCATGCTCTGTGTTCATCTTGACTAGGTTTGATAAGGCAAATGTGACTGACACTTGTTATTTTGAGTTTTTCCCCATTCCTCTCTGGTATATTCACATTATCCTCCATACTCCCTCATTATTTCATTCCCCCGTTATGTATTTGAGTTGCATGTATGTGAGGCAGCTCCATCTTATCTCATGTCCCATTGCCTTTTGGCCTTTTCTTCCTCTCGGTGAATCTATATTGATCTGACCTCAACTCAGTCATTTTCTCTTCCATCTTTGTGGTTTCCAAGCTCTTCCTCATGGTAGGGCATCGCCAAGGCTGCCACCTCTGATGAGAGTCCAGCTGTCTCTTTTCCAGTGTTTTCATTCATCTGTAGTGATTTATGATGGCAGCTTTCCTTAAGTCCTCTGCCCTGTCTATCATAGTTGCCTATACAGTTTGTAGTGACTAAACATCTCAAGATCATTGCAAGGTCACTGCAAAGTTTCTTGTGGATGCTTTCTTGTTTGTTTTGTCTTTATCACACTCTTGCAAATGTGGGTGTCTTGTTATTTCTCATTGAACGCTGGACATTGTCCACTGTTGTGGGTTATTGTTGTTGTCTATGGCAGGCAAACATGTTTTAAAGGTGCTAAGTACTGCAGATGGTGGGCTAGACAGTATTGACCACAACTGCCTAACTGTTGCAGTGGGGGAGTAGCACACCCAGATATGGAGGCGAGGTGGCTGTGGTCTGATCCAAGTGTAAGAACTAACCTTGCTGAGGACAGGATCACCTGTCTCCAGGCTATGTTCAGTTGGATCCAGCCAGCTGTTAGGCCACTTGTCTCTGTTTCTGGCTTGTCTTTGTGGTCTGTGTTGGTCTGTCATTGAAGTACTGCTGCTAGCATACAGGTTCAGTCCACCCCAAGTGGATGCCATCATCAGAGCCCAGTCCTGTTCCACTCCCCCACGATGACCCCTTTTGATGTCCACACACACCTTCCTCTTGCAGCCACTGACTGTGTCTGTGTCAATAGTCCCAACGCTTGTTTTCATTATTATTTCACGCTTGTTTTATGATCATCTGTCCATATGTTCTTGCTGTGACCATGTGACCTGGTTCCCATGTGTTTTCTTCCTTCTCACATATGGGCTCTCCACACACACACACACAACACACACACCGAAGAGCTGAGTGGTGACAGCTGCACCCTGAGGGTACCCCTCCCAGAGTACAAGGCAATTGGTGGCACCTGGCTAAGCTGATCAAGTGTCCATGAGCCTCCTGAGACAAAAAGTGGCAGCTCGGTTGTCCCCTGCAAGTGTGTGTTCTCCCTGTCCCCTGCACTCAAGCATCTTGTGCTGTTTGGTCACATTATTCTTACTCTGAGGCCCAGCTCAAGTCCACAGCATGACTCGGTTCCTGCACTGCACCTGGTGGTGGCATTAGTGCCACAGGTCAGGTCTTGGTCCCCAGCTGTCCTTCTCACCAACCCCTCGTGACTTCAAATGCAGCTGAGGAAACCTCTCAGGAACTCTTGACTTACTGTCCAGCAACTTCTAGAAAAGGGTTTGAGCTGGGTAAGATGGAGGAATGTGGGGCCAAAGTTCCTCAACTGATCCCCGTGCTCCCCAGCCCATCCAGATGCTCCCTGACTCTGGACCCCAAGACCTTTACAGTATTTTCCCCACCCGTTGGGCCCTTTATCTTGGGGCTGGGTCATGCTTATATCCTGCCTGGCCCTTCTTCTTGCCCCAGAGAATGGAGAGCAGAAAAGTCCAGGCTGGGCCTCCCTGCCTGGTCCTCTGGTCTCTCTCCAGCACCCAGGAGGCACCTCTTTAGAACAGAAGGTGACAGAGCACTAGGAAAGTTCTGGGGGCGGGGGGGGGGGGGATCGAAGCAGGGCACCCTCAGCAAGAGTTAGAGATCGAAATTTAAACTCGATGTCTCTCCAAGGCTCGCAGCCCAACGGAGCTGCAGGGTGATGGACAGATCCCAAGCTGTTACCCCGAGATGACTCCAGCCTGTTGTACCTGTTTCTCACTGAGCAACAACTGTTGCAAGCAGTTGTCCCAGAAACTGACTGGGTCATTCAAGATGTGTTCAGGGCCGAATAATTTCTCTCTGAAACACTATTCCCTGTGCTTCTATTTTACACTGTTTCCTGTACTTCTGTTGATAAGTATGCAACTGTGCTGAATTTTATACCAGGAAAATTCAGTGTTTCATTATCTTTAAAATTATTATTAGTTTTTGAACCATGCCTAATAATGTTCAGGGGCTATTCTTGACTCTGGTGCTCTGAAACATTGCTCCTGGCTGTTCCTGAGGAACCAGGTGGTGCTGGGAATCAAGCCTGGTTCTCCTACCTGCAAAGCTCATACTCACCTGTCCAAAACTTGTACAAGGAAAGTTTAAAGATGGAGCCAGAGCAATAGCACTGCAGGGAGGGCATTTGCATATGGCCGACCCAGGTTCAATCCCCAGCATCCCATTTGGTCCACCTAAGCCTGCCAGTAGTAACTTTTGAGCACAGAGCCAGGAGTAACCCCTGAGCACCCCTGGGTATGGCCCAAAAACAAACAAACAAACAAACAAACAAAAACTATGTAAACAGCTCAGTACAGGAAGACTGTGCACTTTAAATGAACACATTGTGGACTATTGGTGTAATCCCAAGTAAAGTTCTTTCCCATATTTCCATACTTCATTACCGCCCTTCCATGTTTCGTCTAGATTAGCACCAGTTGACATCATAATTATTTGACATTAGAACCTGTTGGTATCATAGTCAGAACTCTCTGTAGGTGCGTCTCAGCCATGAGAGCCTTGCCACAAAGTCATGGTGACCACAGGGCTCTTGGATTTCACAGTGCAGGTAGTCCACCTCACCTCAGCCCAGGTGGAAATTAGAGAATCATCTACTCAGGAAAGTCACTGTGGAGTCTGAGGAGTGGATTGAGGGTGAAGGAACAGTCCTGGGTCTTCACTCTTGTTCAGACTCACCAGCCAGTACCACCCTTTTCAGACCTGCACCAGCCAGGAGGTTTGAGTGGAGGCCAAGTGAATTCTTCAGTGCAGGTCAGGTTTCCAGGCAAACCCAGACCACAGGCACAGCTGAAGGCTGAGACTCTGTAAAAAGTGCTCTCACATCACCTACCCAGTCAGCATGGGAGCGCAGAATAGGGCCCTTGCTTGCAGAATAGCTCCTTGAGTTCCTTCTGGTCACATCTCTTTGGAAAGTTAACAGATGTGTCAAATAAGGAGGATTTAACTGTCTATTAAAATCATAATTGTCAGAAACTAGCTTTTAGGAGCACATGGCCTATTGGGAGGGTCTGCACTGTGGATAAAGGTGGAAGTTCTCAGCTCTCCTAGAGAGCACCCCTCCCTATGGACCCTCACAGGGTGCAAAAGAAAAACACACAGACATACAATGTTCCTCAAAAACAAATTGGCTGTGGCACACTCTAGGTTGGAAAGTGATTGCACTGTTCACCTTGACCTTTGTATTGGCCAAGGACACAGTCATTCTCCATTCAGTCTTTATCACACAGGCTGTGAATCAATTTGTTGGTTATACTTAATGAATTCTTAATGGCAGTTTTGCCAGATTTTGTACTTCTAAATACACTCCTTGGATCAGAGCGAAACTCCAGGATTCTTCTCTGCACCTCCCAGTGTGAGGACGTATCTCTGGGAGCAAATGGTGTTGGAGCATCAATCTCAGGGTCTTTGTTGGTTTGGTTTTCTCTGGGTCTCTGAGCTGCGGCACACACAGGCTGGAGGCTTGTTACCGCAAACCATGTTCATAGGAGAGGTACATTAGAACCCTTTCCATGAGCGGGTGAGTCAGGACTGTCTGGTCTGGGCAGAGCAGGGAGGACCTTGTGTACCTGACAGGACTGGCCCTTTAACTGGTAAACGCCCCCCAAATTACCCTTCAGCTAAGCTTGCAAGGCCTTGAGAGATACTCTCCGGCTGCAACTGCTATAAAATTGATTTATCCCAGATCCTTGGTGATTCTGACCTTTCTGCTCAAGATTTTTATGTGGCTTTTTTGATATTTGTTTTCACCCTAGAGGGTGGGTGGGATAAAAATTTGCAAATGTGCTAATAGGGAGTTTCCTCACTTTTTCTGTCTCTTATTCCCTGGCAGGTGGTGCTGGGTCTGAATTCTGGACTATGGGTCAGCATCTATTGTCTTCAGCACTTCCCCAAACAAAGCTTCCTCCATGCAAGCAAGGGGCAGTTAGCTTTCCTTCTTGCAGATGCTGGGGTCATGCGGGTGGTGGATGTTCTTTTTTCTGTCGCAAGCAGTCGTTTCTTTCCAAATTCTTGCCTAAATCACGACCGTGGCCACAGTTTCCTTTCTAACATTCACAATGATTCACCTGGTCATAAGAAACAAGTGGCTCTTCAGGTGGAATTCTGCCTGTTTGGAGATGTGCTAACCAAGCTAACATGGTCTGCTCTGTCACCTTGGGAACAGGCAAGAAGCACCTCCAATGCCAGATCAGGAGGTTAAGGACCTGGAGACTGAGCTCCACCTAGCACCTAGCACCACCCAGGAGGGGGTCTTGTGCCACTCCTGCATCATCTGTGTGGGCGCACGTGGCCTCAGACGACCCTCGAACTCTAAGGTCACCTTTGCCAGCCCTGACAAGCGTAGTTACGGAATCGCAGGCCTTGGAGCCGAAGGGGCTAGCTAACCACAGGTGCCCCCCCACTCCCCCACCCCCACCCCCGCCTGAAAGAAAGGGGCAGTTGGATGGAGGAGGCAGGCTAATTACACAGCTGCTTTTCAATTGTGACTAAGTGGCTGCAAACTGCCAGGACGCCCCACATTCATCACCAGGGGGTGAGGGGGTGTGAACAGGCCCTGGGCTGGGATTCCAGGGTCCCAAATCTGCATCCCAGGCTGGAAGGGCAGGAAGATGACGTCCCTAATTGTCAGCTGGACCGTGTGGCTTGTTGAGGATAATTAGGGAGCCCCACAGCGCCCCCCTACCCGCCTTCCTCACTGGAGCAGGCTGCTCTATCAGCTGCAAGCAGCTTCCTGTTCATTCTGACATTATCGCTCTGCCGGTCTGGAAAGCAGGGAGCAGGGAAGCAAAGAGCCATCCAGAAGGTACACAAATAACGCAGTGCCGCCCTCCCAACCCCCCCCCCCCCACACACACACACAGCAGCAGCAGGAGGCGGGATGCAGGACCCATGTGCGAGATGGATGGAAACAATTCCGCAAACGAATCTACACAGGGCAGGCAGAGGGGAATGTCTCTTATTTTGTTTTATTTTCCAAGAGGGTAGCGGAAATCCTTCTTAATTACCACTTATTTCCATGACAGAATTGTAATTTATCATTTAGTTGTAATTTGACATATGTTCACACCTTTGCCATTTCCAATTTCCTCCTTCATTCTAATTGTCTGCTTCACTCGCCTGTCACACATGCCTCCTGGGATTAATTCGAGCTGTCTGTCTGCTGCGGGCGCCTCCCCCAGCCCCCCAACACCAGGCTGCAGGGAGCACGGCAGTGTCACAGCTTCTCGAGGCAGGCAGGCGTCACCCACCGCTGCCACCGCCCCAGCCTCACTCCCTCACTGTTTACTGTTTATTCCACTTTGCATTTGTGACTTTTCCGGGTTTTATTAGACTCTAATTACGCTCTTGGCTGTCAGCTGTTAGGAGAGACAGCGGCGCGGTAATTACAGCAGGGAAGGTGCTGGGCGGGCCACAAGCCAGCCAGGAGGTGTCTCCGAGATGTACTCGCAGCTCACACCAGTTCCTTGTTCCACTGTTTGAATCCCTAATAGATCCTCCTGCCCAAATGTAAACATGAGCTCATGAGGTTTGGTTTTGTTTGTTTTGTTTTGTTTTGTTTTAGGGAGTCACACTCGGGCTGCTCAGGGGTTACTCCTGGCTCTGCCCTCAGAAATCATTCTTGGCAGGCTCCGGGGATCCATCATGTGGGATGTTGGGAATCAAACCTGGGTTGGCAGCCTGCAAAGCAAACGCCCTCCCCACTGCGCTACCGCTTTGGCCCCTGGCTCGTGCATCTTAATATGCAAACCAATCATGTCCCCCTGCATTTCCCAGTTGCCACCTAGGACAGGGAAAGAGCTTGAGCAGGGCTGCAACCTGGGTATCAGAGGATCCCTAAGATTGTAGTTTCTTCTAAGCTGCTGTCTGAACCAACTCTCTGGGGATGGTTGGTGGGAGCTTCTGCGTGCATTGAGAAGGTTCTACTTGCTAGAGATCCAGTCTGGTCCAGGGACCCAAGACTCCTTGTTCTTCCCTCAGGCCATCCAAACATAGGCAGGACTAAAAAGCATCAACTGTTTCTGCACAGTTTTTCTTTTCCCCTTCTTCAGAGAAAGTTCCCTTGCCTTCAGTTAGTGACACTAGTGACAGGGTTTCCACTAGGCCTGCTCCATAGATGGTCTCTAGCTCAGGTTCTTGGTACTGAGAAGTGGAGACAGGACGGGCAGCCCCTGGCCCCCAATACGTGCACCCAGCATGCCCAAGGTGCAATCCTTGCTTGCTTCTAGGACTGGCGGCACCAGACCCCTCCCCACCTGTCCAGCTGCCTGACCCCGAGCCTCACCTTCACGGTAGCCTGTGACCTGCTCTCTCCTCCCCAGGTTTCCTGAGTCGCTCTTCAGGGTGTTTTGGGCATGGAGGTTCTTACTCTGTAGCACAAGCGTTTTCCTTCTTGTTGTTTCTTTATGATCCCAACAAATGATGTCCTAATTGCTGGGTTCTTAACTTCAGAGTCCTAGCTTTTATCCTGTAGTCTGTGGGTATTGCCTCAACTAACCTCAGTCTGTGACAAACTTGTATTTCTGTGAACATAAACTGAGTTTTTGCAAAAGAATTTCAAGGCATGGATGAAGAAATTAAACATGGTATCAGAAGACAAACGTTGTGTAATATGGCCTGGATATTTTTGTGAAGTTTCAAAGAATAGGCTATCTGTTTCTTCACTCACCTGCTCTACCTTAACTATATATATATAGTCTCTGTTAAAATGAATGCCAAGGGCAGCAATATTTTCAAGGCTGGAGACATTGTTCAGTGGGTAGGGTGTTTAAACTGATCTGGGTTTGAGCCTGGCATCCCAGAGCTCAGGAGAGATGCCTGAGCAAAAATCAGGAGTGATCCTGAGCAGAGAGTCAGGAAATGGCTCCTGAACAGTCAGGCATGGATCCTGAGCACCACCAGGGGTGACCCCCTCCAAAAAAAAAAAAAAAAACAACCCGCCCCAAAAAGTAGCATCTTTAATTTATCTAAAGTAATATTCTGATATTCCCTTTACATTCTTCACCACCGCAAGGTAAATTCTGAAACAGTGAAATGTAAATTGAGTTTTTTGTTGTTTTTTTTTTCTTAATGACAGGCAAGTAAAATATAATCAAAACCTCAGCAAGCAGCGTTTCCACATATTTAATGCTTTTAGATAAATATACAAAGAAGAGGTTTAAGAAGGAGAGAAAAGGAAGACAGGGAGGAGTGACTCAAATCCAGAACTGGCTGGCAGAACCAGCCAGCGCAGAGCAGGAGCCTTTTAGGGGCAGCTCTCTGCAGAGCTGCCATGGCTTTTATCTCACAGAAGCAGTGCCCCTGCCTGGGGTCCCCTACCCCTTTTCTCTGGTCCCTGCTCCGTGTAGAACCCCGGTACATAGGGCCTATGACCCCAGGCCCTAAAGAATCTGATAGTCTTTTCACCTCTTGGACCCACTTTAATTCCTCTGGAATTTGAGGTCACCTGCAATATGATCTAATTTCAAACCCATGTCCCTGCTTCCCACAGTCCTGTCCCAAGAACCCACCAGAGAGCTGGTCTGGTGCAGAGGGGCTTTCTCGGACCTCTTGAGTGAGTGATAGGGGAGCTCAGAGTGCTTATAAAGCAGAAGCAAGGCAGAGTTTGTCCCTAGACCAGAACTTTCAGGGGACTGGCTGGGACCCTGCGCAGAGCCCGGTTTACTGTCATTTCTCACCTCTGAACCATATTATCATCTTCACTCTTTCCAGACATTCTGACTAGCTCTCCAGATCCTGCACATCCTTGAAAGCACAGAGCAGATCACATCCACCCTCCTGAAGAAATCTGTCCAGCACATACCAAGCCAGAACATTTCTTTTTGAATGATATTTTTGCATCTTTACGTTTTTCTTAAGTTTCAGGGGAACACACTCCTGACAGACTCGGTACCATGTAGGGTGCTGGGGATTGAACTTGGGTCAGCCACATGCAAGGCAAATGCCCTCCCTGATCTGTTATCGCTCTGACCCCTGTATCTCTATGGCTATTTGACTGGAGATGTGCCTCTGCAGTCCTCAGAGAGTCGAACAGTGTTTCTCTTGGTGGAAGCCACTGTTTTCTCCTTGTTTCACAAGGACCCACCCTCGGCAGTGCTACTTAAGGATTCTTGCACTGCCCTGGATATATCTGGGAGGTTCGGACTCAGGACATGTTCCAAAGATCATCACCACAGAGGCTCCACCCTCTCTACTCAGGACCGTCACCCACCCATCACTGGGCACAGTGCACACTGGGTCACTGAGGCGCTGCTCACCCACCCCCGGGAGGAGACCGCATCGTCCCCCTGATCCACACATTCCAGCCTCTGTGTCCATGCACCTGGGAAAGGAGTTGAGAATATTCTGATCAAAAGAGGATGGTGTTTGTGGTGTTCTGGATAATGGCCCGTTTTAAAGACTTTTAGATAAGACTGATCACAGATGACTTGAAATTTTTATTAAAATGATGAGAGGAACATTATAAATAAATGTATTACTTTACATCATACACAATAATGTTTCATGATAGATTAGGCAATTAACCAAAAGAAAGAAAGTATGAGGCTGGGAAATAAAGATCTTGGTTATAAAATGTCTGTGAGCTGAAAAAAATCAAAATACTGCTTGAAAATAAGGAGCTGGAGAGAGTTGCATCTTCAGGCCCAGGGCTGACAGGCTTCCTGGAGAACATGCAGATTTTTCCCACAAGTTGTGCATGAGGTTGGAGGATCTGAGGTACTGAAGGGCATTCTTGGCCTTGGAGGTGAAGAACCAGAGGCAGGAGAGCCTGATGGAAACTAGTGAGGAGGTAGAAGGTGGAACCTTAAGATCGCAGGAGGGCGGTAGTTTAAGCCCGGCCTGGGCTCTGGCTCCCAGTGTCACGCCGTTTGAATCCATTGCTATCTGAGAGCCGAGTCCCTTGCTGGGCTGGGAGTCCTTTCTCTGAGACCCCATCCCTGGAGCCTTCACTGGGAGATGGGGAACTCAGACCACTCCAGCTCAGAAACAGAAAAGTGTGTCCAAAATGGGGGTTTGGAAAAGGAACCCTGTGCAGCAATCCTGCTCACTGGACAGGGCCTGGCAGCTCAGGTAGTCTATGCCTGGCGTGGGCCCAGGCTCCCAGTGTCACACCTTTTGAATCCATTGCCATCTGGGAGCCGCGAGCCTCTGAGAGCCTCCAGGACCCATCCCCGGGTCCTTCACAGGCCTTACAAAAGAGATTTTCCCTCATCCTCATCAGCCCTTTTACCTCAAAATGCATGGCCCTGCTGGCACGCAGTGTGATGATTCTTATTAGTTGACCATGACTACACCATAATGCTCAAAATGGTGCCGATGAAAGAAATAGTGATGCACATGACCTAAGGTTGCAAGTCAGCCCCTGAAGAGGTTGACTGATGGAGGGATGGAGGATGAGGCCTTTCTCCTCCAGCTCGGACGACACATCTGTTACCCTGTTCAGTTGGCGGTTCTGAGGTGAATGTGGCGGGAAGAAAGCCAACAGGCAGTCAGGCTTCTGAAGAAAACAGCTCTTTATTCCGTGAAGAGGCCGAAGCCAAAAGGCCTAAGAATAGGTCCAGGACAAAAAGCCCCTCGCCTTCCACAGACCCTTGCTTTTATGCCCCAGAATCAGGTACCACCCAATGGTGGGAACAGAATCAGGTACCACCCTAGGGTGGGAGCAGAATGCTAGGTCACACCCTAGGATAGGGCACAATCACTGATCAGGGTAGGATCAGTAACATAATAATACCATTAAAATGTCTACATACACAACAATGACCTACTGGATAATAATACATGGTATATACCCCCTATACAGTGCTCATTACCATACCACATATTTTCTACAATGCTCGATATGCAATCTATTCTAGGTAGGCTTTCTGCAATAAAGTCAAGTTCACCCTCACCAAACCAGATTGACCAGAAAATAGAAAACCTGTCCTGGCTTTAACCACTTTTTCTTTTTCTCTCCCTTTTCTATTTTATGTCCCATCTCACCTGGCCTGCTTTTTAACTGTAACCCATTAATCAAGTGATGAGTACATATGTTTACCATTCTAAAGGCTGTTTAATGTTCATCTGTAATAGATAAAATATCAATTTCATGGTATGGTTTCCCCAAACAGAGCTCATTACCATGTCACTTGGTGATTTTGACTTGAAATCCATGATTGCTCTTAAAAATGCTTCACACACAACCTGAACTATTCCTTTCACCAATCTAGTTTACCTTTACCAAGCATTACTGGTCTAAAAGGGGGATAAAAGGGGAGGGGGGAACCTTTTACAGCATATTTGCCAGCTATACTTTTTTCCTTTTTTTCCTTCCTTTTTATCCCTTCTTCTCTTCAAGTGTTCTGTCCCATATCACCTAGGAAAGCTTTTCAAATGCAATCCATGAACCTATCTGGCTGCCAATGTAGGTGCACGAGTATCTTGCACACCATATTATTGTCAGTCTAATTTCAGCCCAAAATAGATAAATATCTATGTTGTATAGTGTTGTCCCCTCCATCATAGATAACCCTTCCTCCCCTTTTTTTCTTAACACCTTACAAACCCTCTTCAAGCCCTTCATGTTAATCCTCCATATTTAACCTATTTTTTTTACTCATTCCTTAACTCCTCACGAAGCAAAACATTCTCCCCAGCCCAGCCAGATGCCAACCAGCCCCCAAAGTGAAAAGACAGACTCTCAGCATGAGAAGAAACCAACAATCTGCTGCTATTGATTTGCTCTTGGTGACCTTTCTGCCTTTACCTCCTGGCACCATGGACTTTTGCTTGCTACCAAAGTTGGTTCCTGAGAAATCCCCTGCTTGAGGGCATTTCCTGTTATGGTACTGTTGAGAGCCATCCTACCTAGACTGCACAGCTTGAAGCTGCGCATCAGATCTTACCTCTTCCATGTCTATTTTCAAAGAGCTAAAGAGGACTTATACATTTCCTTTGAATATTTTGTTTAGATACACCCCTTTAATAGGCATAACCGATATTGAACATCTCATATAGCAGCAATTTACCCTATCCTCAGGTTCCATTAAATATGCTAGTAGTATACTGGTGTACTATATACTACACCGTTGTGTATGTAAATATTTTATGGGATTATTATGTTACTGACCCTACCCTGATCAGTGATTGCGCCCTACCTTAGGGTGGGACCTGGCATTCTGCCCCCACCCTAGGGTGGTACCTGATTCTGCTTCCACCATTGGGAGGTATCTGATCCCACGATTGGGTGGTACCTGATTCTGGGGCATAAAAACAAGGGTGTGTGGAAGGTGAGAGGCTTTTTACTGGAACTAAGGCTGAGACTTTGGACTTCAGTCTTGTCTGCCGAATAAAGCTAATATTTCCACAAGCCTGACTGTCTGCGAGCTGTTTACCCGCCGTTTCACCTCAAAACCATCAGCTGGATGGAGTGGCTCCGAGCTGGAGGGGAAAGACCTCATCCTCCATCCCTCCATCAGTCAACCTCTTCAGGGGCTGACTTGCAACATAATGGCGCCTGAACAGGGGCCTGAACCTGGACCCTCAATAACTGTAAGTGAAATACTTCATTGGAAATTTTCTCTGCTGACCAATAAATGGTTTCTGTGGTTAGTCATGTGGATTCTGCCACCTTTTTGCTTACACATTGGTTCTCTAGTATACAAGTGGATTATTCCATTTTGTTTAAAACTAATTGGTTTTGATCTAAGGACAATCACTGCAGTTGGATGGTTGTGGTCTATATTTCAAATGAAAATTGCATTGTCTCCAGCCATCTTAGTTTGTGGAATTTCTGTGTTGGCTCACGTTGTTACTGTGAGCATAGTTATTGGCTGGTATTTAAGAAATAGAAAGTGTAGAAATGGTGAGGCTAAGACCAGTATGGATAATAAGGAAATCTTTGCGATGAAAATTCAGACCAAGGTGTAGCATGAAATAATTAACGATGGGGCTGGATGGCGATGGATGGAGGCCTTTGTGCTTAGGCCCCAGCCACATGGCTTCATCCCCCATCCAGCTGGCAAGTTCCAGGCCCAGGTAGTCGGCGTAATCAAGACTCACTCACAGGCAGGCTTCAGGAAGCATTAACTTTATTCATGCCCTATTCACCACATGTGTGTGGCCTATCTCATAACCTTTTAAGCACTAGTTATTTTTGGCCCTGCATCTAAACTCCTTTCAGCCATCTTCCCTTTGGGCTCCATGCTGGTCAAAGACCAGAACACAGAAACCCAGAAGCCAGAGCGCCCAGCAGCGCAGAACGGGCAAAGAGCCAAAAGGCAAAAAGCCAAAAGGCCCGAATTCCCTTGGTCCAAGCCTTATCTACCTTTTCCCCGACCCCTCCCAGGAATGGGAGGGTCTAGCAGGTAAGGTTACACCTACTATCCGGTTCCCAAGACCCCTCCCAGATATGGGTGGGTCTTAGGGTACACCACATTTCCCCCTTTTTTAAATATTTTCATGCGCCAACGTAATAAAGTGAAAATTAATATACCAGCCCTTTTTAAAAACATATCATTTGCAAAATATACTTTACACCTGTAACCTAAAATTCTATTAATGCTTTTTTACCAAGCACTATTTTGGAACTTTCATGTTCCTATACTTTTAAACTATATTGGGGGAACTTTATTGTTCCTATAACTTTTCTATACACAAGTACTGCAGCATACATGCATAACATACATTTTAAAAACAGGCTAAGTACATTAAAATACACAGTAAAACATTTTGCAATTGAAAATATTAACTCTGAAAGACAACAAAACACATTTAAATTATAAAGAAAATGACTTAAGACAAAGATGCAGGTGGTTAGAAATTAGATGTTTAAATGGGCTAATCTGTATTACCTTCCTTATATTTTTATTTTTTAACCACTAACTAATTAAAACTTATTTCATCACCAACTATGAGTAAAATATTACTACCCACTAATTTTCTACACCTAAAACCATAGTTTAGATTAATTTGTTCCACGCTGATCTCACCATGTGGCTTTTGTAAACTTTTAAAGTTCAGATGTTGGTTTGTCCCACGCTGATCTTACCACGTGGCTTTCTTCCGTAGTTCCAGGCTCCGCTGCCGGTTTGTGATCTGGAGCGAGGATTCCAGGTTTTTCGCTTTTCCAGGCAAAGCTGAGCCCAGCCAAGCCGATTCCAGCCGAGATTCCAGCCGAGCCGAGCCCAGCCGCTTGGAGCTTTTCGCAGCTTTTTTTTTCTTTGGGCGCACTTTGCAAGCAAGTTTTCGGCCACTTTTGTGATGCTGGAGGGGCTTCACCGCTGCCTTTTTTCCCCTCTGGGAGCACTTTGGATGTTCAGAGTTCCAAGTGATTTAAACTAAAAGTTCAGTTCGAAATTTCCAAAGTCGAAATCCAAATTCAAGCCAAAGGTCATTTTCAGAAAATCAGTCCACTTTAAATACAGTCTTTTTTCTCCTCCGTTTCCAATTTAGACTTTTAATAAGTCTTTGAAGAGGCCCAGGTTTTTGTTTCTTGTAACAAAGTTTCAGTTTTGGGCCTGGGCCTGGGCCTGGGCTGGAGGTGATGCAAGCTTCCACCTCTCTTGTTTTATTTGCCCTTCTTTTACTAGAAGGGGTTATGGCCATATTTGAACATGGCTTCACGTGGCCAAACCCTTTGGGCTGACTGCATTTGAAAAGAGCCAAAATGAAACAGAAGAGCATAAATCTCACCATTTTCGCTGTTTTGTTGGGTCCAGGATTCAGTTCAAAGTTCGGAGCGCCAGAAATGTGGTGTACCCTAAGACCCACCCATATCTGGGAGGGTCTTAGGGTACACCACACCAAGGTGCGGGCTGACGAATCCAGCCCTACCATCAACAATATAGGAATTTTTGCTGGAAGAAAAACAACTCGGAAAGTTAAGCCTGATTCTAGCGAATCGCATGACAGTAGTGACTCAGACAATGATCAACCTTCAGTGCTAACTCCAGAAGTGAGGCCTCATTCTATTCACAAAATTGAATTGCACAACAGTGCAGATTCAGACGATGAACCACACACATGGCCTCAGAGCTCTATTCAGAGTAATTTTGCTAATCCGGCCTCATCCCCTTTACACAGGGTAAATGTTTCTAACTATGTACCCTATCAAATGGAAGAATTAGATCGATTTAAAAAAGCATGTAAAGAGTATGGGCCAAAATCGCCATACAGTGTGGAGTTACTAAGACTTTAGAGTCATAACTCATCTTGGACTCTGTATGATTTTAAAAGAATTGCTGAATTATGCCTGTTGTCTAAACAGTGAACTGAATGGGAAATGTACTATTCAGAAGGCGTAAAAGTCAAATTATATAGCCCGGATGGTACGAAAAAGCAAGTGGCAGGTGTTACTTTATCATATGAATTATTGATGGCAGAAAATCAATTTGCAAATATTCAGACACAAGCAGCTTTACCTAAAGAAATCTTAAATTTAATTAGGGATATTGCATTGTCATCATGGGAAAAAATTGATTCTAACAGCATTGGTAGAGGAAACTTTTTAAAAATTACCCAAGGCCCTTATGAGTCATATGCAGAGTTTGTAGGTAGAATTAAAGATGCTCTGAAGTTACAAGTCGAAGATGAGGAGATGAGAAACTTCCTAGTAAAATCTTTGCCTTATCACTATGCAAATTCGGTTTGTAGATTAGTATTGAATACATTAAATGAAAAGGCAGATGTGAATGATTTCCTTTATGCCTGTCAGAATGTCTATGGGGAATCCCAACCCCCACCCCACTTAGACTCGGTACAAACCTTCCCAGTTACCAAGGGAATGATGCCTTACTCCCCTCGGGGACAGGGCACTTTCCGTAAACCAGGTCTTTGCCCAAAATGCAAAAGGGGTCGCCACTGGGCGAAAGATTGCAGATCCGGAAACCTCATTGATAATAACCTAAGTAGAGGTTTCAACACAATCACCAATCAGGGTAGAGTCAGTAACATAATAATCCCATAAAATATTTACATACACAACACTACACTATATATATTCTATATACTAGTGTGCTATATATACTATATATACTAGTGTACTATAAATACTAGTATACTGCAGTATATTAGTAGACACATCTCTGTTCAGAGTTCATGTAAACAAAATGCTCTGGGGTCTGTTGGTCGTGACACCTCGGCCCCCCATACACACTAGTAACTCCCTCTGACACTGTCCCTTTTTGCATAAGCACATCAAAATGGGAAAAGTTAACAGTCACAAACATGTTCTTATCTAATAGAGATGGGAACACAATATTTTTTACACAGCAGAGGAACCTTACACTCTAGACACTTGGCATAATAACTTGGCTTAGACTCCAGTTGATTTGACACTGACTGTTCACCCCCTAAACTAAGGATTCCACTTATAGAAACAAACAAGGTTTCCCACACCAGCACCAGGAACATAAATTCTACCAAGGAAGGCCCCACTACCACCACTGCACTGACTTACTCCAAAAACAGTTCTTATATCACCCTGACAACCAAGCAACAGCAATAGTCTGCTTTTAGGGCAGGAGTCTCTGCAATGTTAACTGATGGAGAGACAGAACCAGAAGACACAACACACCACCTGGTCTTTGACACAGGACCTGTACAGAAACCTGAGAGCAACAACTATGAGAGTGAAGAGCTGACCACCGAGAATGACTAAGGGGTTCCACAACCGAGCATGCCTGCAGCTTGGAGTTGGTGTTATGCCAAAGTGCTTCCAGGGTAGGATCTCCCTGTTTTTTAGGCCAAAGTTATTTATTCCAATTTCTTTCATAATTTGCTGTGCCTATGTAAATGACAATTGCCACACACACACACACACACACACACACACACGTGCGTGCGCACACACACATTTTTAATGTATTTACCATCTCTGGAGAAAAAAATGGGAGCATACTAAATCTTTGGCTATTGCAGTAATGACTTTATAACTGATACAAGAAGTTTCACAAATATAACTGCTAATGAATTCTCTCCCCTTCCATTTGTTTTTAGTTCTCTGTTCTCTTTCTATTTCTTAATAACTTTGCTTTCTGTCATCCCAAAACAAATGTATTATAATCAGTTATGTCAACAATGTGATATATTTTCTTTAAATAAATAATTTAAATTAAAAATATGTTTAATGGCAAAAAATAAGTCAGCAGGAGGGCACTTGCCTTATACATGGCTGACCTGAGTTCAATCCCTAGCACTCCATATCATCCCCCAAGCACCACTAGGAGTTGCCCTTGGATACTGATGGTGTTTACCCCCACAAAGAAGGTACTGAGGTACTTGTTTGCAGAGGTATGACTGTGGAAGAACAGACTGAAGAATATGAGAGCTGAACAGAGACAGGTGAGGGCCCTGGGGTCTTGTCCACACCCTGGCACTGTGAGGCTGAACCTGGCAAAGCTGCATGAGTATGTCTGGCACTGGGACACAGGGAGAAAACTGGCCCTATGTGGAATGCACCATGTGACTGGCCTGGCCCTACAAAGACACTCCCCCTTGGACACTTGCCCTTGGGACAAGCTGAGAAACAGAATCTGCTTGAAGCCATCACTAGCCAGAACCAGTGTGTTCTGGTTTGAAGGGAAGCTCCAAGGAAGTTCTCACAGTCCCATCGATTTCATTGGGAAAGGGAATTTTTATTAGTATCAAAGAGCAGCCCAGCTTCTCAGCAACATGCATGCAAAGCTAATCATGTCAACAACTGTCACAAAAAAGAATGTTTTCCAGTATGGAACATGGACATTTACAATAGGCTATCAAGAAAAAAAAATTTAATGAATGATACATAATCTGGTTGAATCTCATGTGTTTAATACCCTATTATTAGTAGTAATGCAAAATTTTAATGTTCATGTCTTATGGAGAAATAAATGTATAGAATGATATATTTCACAGTAAACTGAGCCAGAAGATAGATAAGAGGGGCTCTAAGATTGTATAGAAAACAAAATCTATTCAGGTTTAGCTAGTCTTTAGGATCCATGTTACAATTTGCAGTAAAATAATTTAATGGTGATAAAATAAAAGTGCATTGGAAGAAAAAGAACATAAAAATGCTTAAAGGGGGAAATGAAAGAAAAGGGGTTATATAACTAGAAAGACTGAGAAAAGGCAAATGAGATGAAATCAAGATGGTAGATTTTAAGGGTCCAACAGACCAGATGAAATAGTATTATGATGGAATATTCCCATTTGGGGTTGTCACAGTGGTGGGCTGATGCTGATCTGATCCATTGGGGTATCTACCAGAATCGTTCTCAGAGCCCACTTACAGGTGGTGGGCAGTCCCTCTTCACTGCCAGTGCACAACTCAGCAGGTACTCACAAAGTCAGAAATTTCTCTTTGCAAATGTTCCCCCAGTCCAGTTCCAAAAGGCCAAAACTTAGACTCAATTAAGCCAAAGGAAAGAAGAATCACACTCATGCAGCAGCAGAAATAATGGAAAAGTGAAATACAAATGTCATTATAAATGTGAATGCGGATTACATAATATCTAGGAGCAAACAAAGGTTGGGAGAGAGAAGGTGGAGGAGGATAGTTGGCACAAATGCAAACATGGAGCTGTGTCAGTGCCCAGCAAAAGGAACAGAGAGGCTGTAAGATGGGAAGAAATTATCACACAGGGACCAAGACAAGCAGGAAAATGTTTATATTTATAATTTTCTGCATTTCAATGTATGTGCCTTACTGTATTTTAGTCTAAAATGACAGTACTGAATATGGATAATTTTGTAAATACTCACTTTAGTACCTCATTAGGCAACAGAACAAACATTTCTAGCAGTAAAACAAGGATTGGCTGAGCCATATAAGTCACTGGTGCTCACTACCTCCCTGGCCTGTTTTCTGGTTATCTGTATCCTCTGGCCTGTCACTCGGCCCTTCTGTCTCTGTTCAGGGGCAAACATCAGGACAAAAGGCTTCCAAGGGTGTCTGGGGTGGACAGTTATAAAAACTTATTGTGCTTCCTCAAGAAGGTAAGTACAAACAGGAATGCTACAGGATGTGCTTTCCACAGAAGCACTAAATCAGAATATACCATCAGATTATAAGATAGTAACTTGCACCAAAACCCCGATCAAGGAAGGTATCACAGTGTAGGTTAAAAAGAAGTCTGAGTGTTGGTCATGAAAATATGGTTTTTTAGCAATAGTCAGAAGCAGCTAGATCTGAGTGGAAATACAATGCACATATATTGTCAACATGAAGTAATTAAAAAAAAAGAGGCTACATTCTAAAATCATTTATCACAAGAATTAAATGAAAAAAAAGAATTAAATGAATTGCTATATTAAAAAAGATAGCAGATTAAATAGCAAGAAAGTAAACATCATGAAATAATGACAGTAATAGTGAAAATAGAAGAAAACACAGAGAAGATGAAGGTCTAACTTGGTTCTATGAATGTGTCACTAAAACTGACCAACTTACTTAATTTCACCAGGAAGCTGAGGGAAGCCAAAAGCCAGCCAATCAGATAAAAAAAAAGGGGGGGGGGAGGTGTTAATGTCATGGAGACACTGACAATAAGCAGGAAAATGAAAAGGAGGGCACTTTGTGCCCCAAAATGAAAAGTATATGAAACTGACAACTCTACTCACAAAACCTTGTCAGCAACCCCCAAACAAACACAAAAGTAATGGAGCAAGCAAAACAATGGGACTCTATGAGACTGATTGGGTTTCTAAGTAAAGTTCTTCTTTCAAGAAAGCTACAGTCTCATCATTCAATAGTAAACCTGAAAATTATTTAGAAAAAATGATTATGAGTGGGCGATTCCAGAGCAAAGAAGGAACAATTTCCCATTTATTTTTATAAAATTTTAAACTATTTTATAATAATTTGGAGAGATAACAAATTTTTATTAAAAAATAAGACAGATAAAGTGATCTATAGGAAAAAGATCATAGCCAGTAGGATTTATATGATGGATATAATGTTAGTTATGTTAGTTACATAATTATGAGCCAGTCCATTGCATTCCACGAACAAAATTAAGTAGAATGTCATATGATTATCTCAGAAATTCAGGGAAAGGTGACTATCAGGAAAATGACCTAGGAAGAAAGCAATAGATGAAATTCTTTCGATAAGGGTAGCTACCAAGTACAGCTATCTGAAATCAAGAATAAAATAAACCATTGTCACCACCAATTTTTGGACATATACTAAGATCTAGCCCATTCAACATAGAACAAATATAGTGACATAGAACTCACCAATAGGAATCCAATGTTTGTTTTTCTAGATTAGATGGTACCCCTGTATGAATTTCAGAGGGATCTATGGAGGGAGAGTTGAAATTAATGCCTCAATTTCAGATGGCCTTTGTATACAAAGATAGCAAAAAGGTTTTCTGTAGGTCACAAAACTCAAAAACAAAATTATCACTTGTAATAGGATCAAAACCCATTTGGCTGCCAAATAATAAACACTACCAGGAGCTATATACAAAAATAAGAAAACTACCAGGCAATTTTGACTGAAGAATGACTCAAGGTAATAAAGGACTGGTTTTCCCAAATCGATTCACAGATCTCATAGAACATCAAGTGAAAATCCTAGTTTTATGAACGGACAAGATTCTAGGAATTAGCATCAAAGTGCAAATGTCTAAAAAAATAAATTAAAAAAATAAAGCAAAGCAGAGTGTAAATGTTTAAGAACAGGCAGGACCAAGGTGAGTAGAAGAAATGTCTGAGCCATGGGTCCTGTGATCCTGAGAATGGTTTTTGATCACAGTAGTAGACACAGGTGTCAGGTACAGAGGTGCTAGACCAGCAAACACTAACAGGATGGGTGGTCCATGTGAGGCTCTGATGTTGGACTCAATAGGTAGGGCCATGTGACTCAGAACAGATACTACCACAGATCAAGAGTCGATCCCAATTCAGCCAAGGATGCTCCTCTTGAAATCAGCGCATCTCAGCCCCTCCTCCACGCACAGGAAACAGTCCCAGGTGGGCCGTGACAATAATAAAATCATTAGACCATACTTTTACAGGAAAGAGAAAGCAGTGGTGCAGCCCTTAGAAAATGGCAGGTAGCATTGGGCACTGCTAAGGGAGTGACTATTCCCACAATATGGATGTATGTTGGACTATGACCCTAAATGCCATGTATCATGTTAGCCAATTTGTAAGTTTCCCAGAGGCAAGGAGCTGGGGGTCCGTGTTAGGCTGACATCGAGGGGCCTGGAGGGGCTGGAAGGACCACTTTGGAGCTCCTGAACCAGATGTCTGTTCAGACATGTCTGATGCCCAGACCCCCATAGGAAGGCCCTCAGACTCAGATCTTTGGAGGTGATGAATCCAGTTACATGAGCACCAAGGGCAGAGTCCTGGGAATTCTGGTTCTTTGTGGGAGAACCCTACAAGAGGGGCCATTCTAGGAAAGGCGAGGTGGGCAAAGGAAGCAGGATGAGGTGGGGAAGGGTCCGAGTGACCTTCCTCTTGACCTGTGCTCCTGCAGCCAGTGCTCAAGGAGCACATTTCGGAAGGTGGACTAGTCATGGTGCTCTGGCGGGGCAGGGAGACCACTCTGTTTCAGATGGCAGGATCTTTGTGTCACTGTCTATATGGGCTGGCAAGGGCATCCACCAGTAAGAGAGACAAATCTTTGTTTTTGTGTTTGAGCCACACCCAGCTGTGCTCAGGGGTGACTGCTGGCTAAGAAATGACATCTGCAGGTTCAGGGGACCTTAAGGGATGCCAGGGATCGAACCTAGGTCTGTCATGCAAAAGGCAAACACCCTCCCCGCCGTGCTTATATCATTTCTTATATTTCTTATATCATTTCTTATCTTGTCGTGCAAAAATAAGACATATCTTTCTCCATCTTCTATAAAATCATGCTAATGGGGCCAGAGAGAGAGAGAGAGGAAGAGAGAGAGAGAGAGAGAACACAAGGTCAAGACACTTGCCTTGTATGTGATCAACCCAGGTTCTATCTCCAGTACTAAATGTGGCCTCCTGAACTCCTTCAGGAGTGAGCCCTGCACAGAGCACAGATAGACCCTGGGTATAATGAGTGTGACCCATCCCCTCCTTATCAGGATGCTGTAAGTCCTCCCAATGGTCTCTCCATGGGCACTGCTTTGCTCTTCCCTCTGGCTTCTAGGCCTGCCATCTGTGGCCCTTATGCGTGGTCCTCACGGGAAGTTGGGGAGCATAGAGAAAATCCGCACAAAAGGCCTTACCTGTGGCCCCAGGCAGCTGTGGTGGCAGCGACTGTGCTCCTGGATGACTGAGAAATCCAATCCAGCTTAGAGGCAGTCCATAATCAGATCATCAGTATGTTTACACTTCTCACTCAATAGTGCTGATGAAATATTATAAAATGCTCTAATGTACATCTTTTATTCACTCACTTGGTCTGTTTTGTTTTTGTTGTTTTTTCCCCACTCTTAAACCTTCCTTGATGATGTTTTTAACTTTTACTCAGCTGTGCTTGAAACCATATACTCAAGTAGTCTTTTTCTATATTCATTTTGACTTTTCCCAGTACAAATATATCCTTCCTTACACACACAACATAAATAAATAAATAAATAAGTGGAAGAAAAACACATTTGCTGAACAACAGATAATGGAATACTCTGAAAATCTCAATTCTGTTTTGGGAGGGGGCACACCCAGCAGTGCTTAGGGGTAACTCCTGTCTCTGTACTCAGAAATCACTCCTCAGAGACCATATGGGATGCCCAGGATCAAACCTGGGTCAGTGGTGTGCAAGGCAAATTCTCTACCCACTGAATTATCACTCTGGTCCCTGAAAATCTGAATTCTGAGAAGCTGGGGATAACTCAGCACTTCCCCTGAAATAACCCTGGACACTCCCGAAAGCCTTGACTGACTTGTAGCCATGTAGATGGCTTGTAACCATCTACCTGGGTAGTTCAGTTCTGATACTGAGTAGGAGGGAGCTGCCAACCTTTCTCCAGCAGCCTGAACCATGCCTCCTGCCCTGTCACTCTCCACACCTGTCTGGTCAGCGCCTCACTGGGCCTGTCCAAAACAGCAGAAAGAAGGAGGCATCACTACAGAGCCAGATTTATTTATGCCCCAGGAGCAGGACATGGAGGAGTGTCCCAACTGGCTGCAGGGTCTGTGTGCAGAGTTGTGGTAATGTGGATCAGTCAATTGAGCAGTTTAGGGTGGAGGTTGCAGAACCTCCCTCATGCTCACTCGGGCCTCTCAACTCTGCCTGCACATTGGCCTGGCCCTGCTCTTTGCTGTCTGAAGCAGAAGCCTAATGCCCAAATCCCAAAGGATTGAGGAGTATGGGTCTGGGAGCAAATGCTAACACAGGAAATAATCCACACATATTGAAGGAAATAAAACAGGTTTAGGAAAATTCCACCACAAGCTCACTGGCAAGAGATACCAGCAGGCAGATAGACTAGCTTTGGAAAGCTAGTCCCGAGGGTGGAGAACAAGTAAAGGTAAGGGACCAATTCATAGGTACTTCCAGTCCATGAATGACAAGCACCAGTAAAGAAGAATTATCCTGGTTAGAATGAAAACTGGTTACTCCTACAGCTGTCCTAAACCAATGCATGATGACCTGGCTCTGTCCCATGCACTCTCCTATCTCTGAGGTCTGGCTGGCTCTGTCTCCTCGCTGGTCCACTGCCCTGTTCTCTGTCTCTGAGACTCTCCAGGGCTGCTGTCCAGCAATGCCTTGTGTCCTCTGCTTTCCTGCCCACAGTTTACATGCTGCAGGGTGGCAGTCACTGTCCTTGGTCCAGGCATGAACCTGGGGGCAGAGAGGGGACCAGGGAATAGGAAGAAAGGAGGCATTGGGGACCCTTTTTTCTCTGTTCCCACCTCCAGCCACCTTTCTGAGACAGTTATAGAAGTTCTGCTTTCTGGTGCTCTCCACTCCCTCTACCACTGGCATGGAATTTGCTGTCTTATATCCTGTTGCATATTCTGTTCTGCTAGCATTTTTCCCTGTGAGAGAGACAATGTGCCTTGACTTCAGAATCGCTGCACAGCAGCCTTACATGGTGACTTCCTTCCTTCCTTCCCTCCCTCCCTCCTTTCTTCCTCCCTTTCTTCCTATCCTCCCTCCCTTCTTCCTTTCCTCCCTGCCCCTTCCTTTTTTCCTTCTCTCCTTCCTTCCTTCCCTCCCTGCCCCTTCCCTCCTCCCTCCTTCCATCCTTCCTTCTGTTCTTTCTTCATTCCTTCCCTCCCTCTTTTTCCCCTTTTCTCTCCCTTCCTTCCTTCCTTCCTTCCTTCCTTCCTTCCTTCCTTCCTTCCTTCCTTCCTTCCTTCCTTCCTTCCTTCCTTCCTTCCTTCCTTCCTTCCTTCCTTCCTTCCTTCCTTCCTTCCTTCCTCATTTTCTCCTTTTTGTGCTCAGAGGTTACTCTGCACTCAGAAATCATTCCTGGCAGGAATGGGGGACCATATGGGATGCCAGGGATGGATCCGAGGGGGTCAGCAGTGTGGGAGGCAAATACCCTCCTCTGTGCTGTTGCTCTGAACCCTTTACAGCCTTCCTGCCCAAAGCTCATTTCTTCCTTCTCCTGGATCCCCATTATCTTCCCTGTTTCCATCACCACGGCCTTCTCACCCTTGGCAGTCACCTTGCAGGACCGTCATTTATTTTGCCACTCTCTGGCTTTTGTTCCTGTGCTGTGGCCTTGGGCGGATTCCCCACGCCCCCACCCCCATCTCCTTGGAGCCGAGTTAACAATTCCCGTGACAAGATTCAATCTCCTCCATGGCGATTTCAGCGGCTGCCGCCCAATTGCTGAGGCTTTACAGTTCTATAAAGCGGAGAGAGGCCCTCCCCAAGAGGGGGCCCCTCGCAGTGGCAGTCAGCCAGCATGTTCAGGAGTGAAAGACCAAGGCTTACTGTTGTTTTGTGGCACCCTGTGTGTCTGGGGGACATTCCTAAAATGTTCTATTCTCAATCCTCATGCACATGCATCTGTTGAGTAAAGAGGTCATAGTTCCATTTTCCAGAAGGCTAGAGATGACTCAGATAATGTAATGGGGATGGGGAGAAGATGCAGCTGCCTGGGAAGCCACAGGGAAGGGCCTTCCTGGGAAATGTTGGTAACAAGAGAAACACCTCAGGATGCCTGGGTGACCATTTCCCCTTCCTGCCTGCCCAGGGACAGTCTGACTGGCTGACCAGCTGTGGCCAAGGGCCCAAGCAATTATGAGGCAGGGCCTGGAGCATGGAGCTGGAGCCAGACCCAGAGCCCTGAGCCTTCCTTGAGGGACCACCCACAAGCAGGTAAGTGGGCATGCGTCCTCGGGTGTAGCTCCCCAATGGCTATGGTTTGTTTCTCCTGGTGCCTCACTGGCCTATCCAGTTCTCTGGAACTCAGTTAGGGAGGGTATCTGGTGTCTCTCTGCAAATGAAACAGGTGGGACACACACACACACACACACACACACACACACACACTGGACAGAAGGAATCAGTATCTGGAGAAAAGTGGCACTGACTCTCAGCATTTTCTTCCAAGCACACTATCACACACACACACACACACACACACACACACACACACACACACACACACACACACACACACACACACACACACTGGACAAAAGGAATCAGTATCTGGAGAAAAGTGGCACTGACTCTCAGCATTTTCTTCCAAGCACTATCTGGATTCAGCTCTCAGCTGACCCATTTCTGGAGTCATCTCTGGCTCTTTTCTCTCTCCTGTCTGGACCAGGAGTGCCAAATGCTCTCTTCTCACTGAAGTGCCATGGCTGTCATAGAGGGAAGGTACATTAAGGCTTCTGCCAGCCCTGAACTCTTGTACAGACCCTTTAGGCTTGTCCATTCTTCTATTCTGCAGAGTTGGCCTCACTGCTCTGTTTACTTTAGCTTTTTCTGTATTTTGAGTATGAGAGTAAGGGGTCCAGCTTTCTCAAAATGGTCTTGGCTCTGTAGTGCCATTTTGAATAACAATCTGAAATTTTGTGATCCGCTGTAAATTTTGTGTTAGAAGAGAAAAACAACTGGAAACTTAACAGTGATTACATTTCATCAAGAGAGAAGTTTGGAGGCTGTTATCTTAAAACCGGTCTTGGGGCTGAGTGGTAGCACAGCAGGAGGGCATTTGCCTTGCATCCTGCTGACTGGGGTTTGATCACTGACATCCCATATGGCCCCCAAGCACTGCCAGGAGCAATTTCTGAGTGTAGAGCCAGAAGTAAACAAACCCTGAGTATTTCCGGGTGTGGCCCAAAACAAACAAACAAACAAACAAAAACAAAAATTAAGTCTTAAACCCAAGCAAAAGTACAGTGGGTAAACTTCTTACCCTAGCACATAGCTGACCTAGGTTCAATCATTGGTACTCCATAGAGTCCCCTGAACCCCGCCAGGAGTGATCTGTGAGCACAGAGCCAGGAGTAAGCCCTGAACAGCACCAGATATGGCCAAAAACAAAAATAACATGTCTTCTAATGCATTTGGGCTTTGTCCCACGTAGGTACAGTGGCCTTGACCACTTTCATCAGTAATTTGTTTCATACTTTATTGGACTTATTACCAAGTTTTATTATTTTATGCTATTAGAAATAAAATTGTTTTCTCGGGTTTATTTTGAGGCTGTGAGTTGCTGTTGGACAGAAATACTGCTGTGCAATTCGAGCGCTAATTTCCTATCCTGGCATACCACAAGCCTTTCTCGTTCCTCCTGGTACATTTTGGTGGTTTCTGTCGGGTTTTCTGAATGTTAGAATCCCAAGTACTGACCACTTCACTGCTTCCTTCCGGCCTGAGTACTTTCCATTTTCTCTTTGATTACTCTATCTTCTGTCTTTCCTAACTGTTTCCTCCTTTCAAAATCGCTTCCTTCCCTTCCTCCTCCCTCTTCTTCCCTCTCTCTCCTTTTTACCTCATCCTTTTCTCTCCTTTCTCACCTCCCCTTTTTCACCTCACTTTTTTATCTGAAGTAAGAAACCAGCTTCACTCATTTTTCCTCACTGGCTCCCTTATTTTTCCAAACCAAAATTTAGTTTGATTCCCACTCTGCTCACAGAGCCTCAGTGAGTTCATCCTGCAGTGTGGCCACTGTAGGGACTGAACTGGTGAAAGGGGTCCTAGAGTCTGTGGTAGACTCAGTCACATGCAAATAGCACATAATAAAGCAGCAGTCACTGAAAATGGTGACATGTTCACACAACTGAGAAATGTTGTTCATGATAAATTTCAGAAGCAATGACAGCCAGTACAGGAGCCAGGTTCACACCCAGCTGCCTGGTCTCAGTGGCTCACGGATGTTAGGGGCAACCAGAGAGGCATTCTAAAGGTCTCAGAGAGAACTTTGGGGGCCAGTCTAGAGCACATGTGTGTTGGGCACGTTGGAAGATCATCTCCCTGGGAGAATGAAGAATTGCTGTAATGCATGGTGGGGACCACAGCTGTCCCCAAGAACTCGCTCAGTCTCTGAGCAGGAAGGCAGAGCAGGGTCTGGGCGACAGGCCCCAGGCAACCCCCAAACCAGGCTTATTCGTTGTCCATCTGTAGTTCAATTGCTTTTGCATTTCAGGGTGCATGTTTCCTCGGATCTTGCTCCCTCTTTTCCAACTGCAGTTTGTCTACTCATTTAAGGAAGGTTCAGAGAGTGTCCATCTTTTTCTCTCTGATTTCTCTGTGATTCTCTCTTCTCCCAGCCCCCTCTCCCCCACCTTCTCACATCCCCCCCCCTTTTCCTTAGGACATTTCTTCCTGCAAAATGTAACTCGTTCAATCATTTTCCTTTCTCAGTGCTGACATTTTCATTTTCCAAGGACAGAATCAGGATGTTCTGTTCTAGTCCCCATCACCAGAGGAATGACTTGTACTTCTCACCTTTTTTGCAGGGTTTAACAATTTAAGATGCAGCTGCTTCAACTCTTTTCCTTTATCAATTCAAAAGCCAAGGCCATATTTCCTCTTTTTCTTTCTTTTTTGAAAGTCCTGAGTGCAATGAAGTCCCAAGGGGGTGTGCATGGAGAGTGGATCTGACCCAGAAGAAGTCACAGTGAGGAAGGCACGTGGACCTGAGGGCTTACTTGGAGGTGGTGGGATTCCTATTCCTGGGAGTCTAGAGCAGGCTGGGCTCCCTCTGCACACCCCTAATTTCTTCTATCACCCCATAATGACAGCATCCCCCTAGCTGCCTCTCTTCTGCCAAATCCATCTTAAATTAAAATATATAAAGGACCTTGGAAAAGGTTCCACTGTGGAGCCGCTCCTAGGCCCTGCAGCAGGAGTGGGCCACCCCAGCTGTCCTCTCAGTGCCTTTTGAATTTGAGAGGCCAGAGCACTTGTTAGCACCAGGTTGCCAGAATGGGATGAAATGCCTGGTAGAAGTCTGGGAGCCCACAGAGTGTAGAGGGTTAAGCCTCTGGTCAGAGCTGAGCATTTCCAAACTGTAGCCAGGATGATGCCTGTTTGTGAATGACCTTCAACCCTCTTGGTTTTTGTTTCCACTGCAATACAGCCCACCTTTTGCATTCCAAATGCTCTGAACAGCCGTGCTCCTTGGAGATCTGTGCTCTGTCCCGCAGCAGCTCTGAGTTCTGGTTCTCTTAGCTCAAGGTGACTCTGGGTGCTAGCAGTGGTGCTCCATGACCTAGAGCTGCCCTCAGCTGCTCCAGGGGAAAAGGAAGGGGAGATTCAGGCCCAAAGGTGGGGCCCAACCAAGTAAGTAATCGCTGAATAACTTGAGGTGAAGAATAGCAGTTGTGGGACCTGCTTCCCTTTCGACATGAAGACTTTTCTTTTCTTGATGGGGGGCGGGGGGAGCCACATCCAGTGGTGTTCTGGGGTTATTCCTGGTTCTGCACTCAGGAATTACTCCTAGTGGGCTGAAGGGACCATATAGGATGCCAGGAATCAAACTTGGGTCAATCTCAGGCAAGGCAAATGCCCTACCTGGGTAGCTATCATTCTGGCCTCACGTAAGCTATTTCTTTACAAACTTTTAATCCCCTCTAGTACATTAATTTAACTACACTCCAGTTAAGGAGGATGTTGCTCTGAGTGTTAATGATCCTATGATTCTGAAGGCTTTTCTTGGGGTTTGTACCTCCCTAAAGGAATTTCGTTAGGCCCTAGTCACACAACTGTAATAACTATCAGCTCTTTAACAGCTTCTATAAACTTCTAGCTCATGGGACTCATGTGAGATTCCAGTTATTAGGCATTAGAAACCACCTTCTGCTCAGCTAGGCCAGTGTGGGATCCCTGTGGGTCTCCTCCATGTCCATATGGTTCAGGTGTGATGGTATTACAGATGTACATGTTGTGGGGGGAGATGAATATGGGACTCAAATGGGATCCTGAAACTTGTAAATTGAGGAAGGCTCAGAAACCTCTGTATGCAAATGTAAAATTATACACATACTGCGTCATGGAAGGTCCAGCAATCTCTGTGTGTACACACAAACATATACTCCACAAACACATATTCTATGTGTGCACAGATGCACTCATACACACACACATTTATAAATACCACACACTGACTATGTGATTTCTCATGCAGTGAATCCCTCACACGATGCAGTGGATCTAGCTCTCTGTGGCTGGGAATTCCCAGAGCGTCCTGTGGTCTTAGTCATTGCTTGGGAGGAATGATGTTCTACCATTAGCCTATCAGAAAGAACATATTCAACAGATGAGACTAGTTACACAGGTGGAAAGAGAATAAAATTATGACTTTCTAAATTTATTTTGTTTTTGACAGCATCTTCATAGTTGGGAGGGAAACTTCAAGAGACATCTGTTAGTCCCTATTATTTGAAGTGCTGAGTTAAATAATACCTTTAAATAAAGGTCCTAGATGTAGTTTTCCTTTTGTTGTCAATAGTGAACACAGCAGAGATGCTTTTAATCTTGTCTCTGGAGATTCTAGAGTCACTTCTCAGGACTATATGGGTCAGTGGACTATAGACAACTTTCCAGAGAGGGGGCCGCTTCTCCACATGGTGATAAGAGGCTGAAAAAAAATCTCTCCTAAACAAGGAAAGCCAAATTATGTATAAGCCAGGTTTTCCTGTGTGTGTGTGTGTGTGTGTGTGTGTGTGTGTGTGTGTGTGTGTGCATGCCTGCATTTAGAAAGTAAGGGAAGACTCAGAAATTAAGGTTCATGAATAGGTGAGAAAATGTGGATGGACTGGCAGTGGCCTCGGGACAGCCAGGGGTTCTTCGACACTTTGGTGTTGGTGGTGGTGAAGGTGCCAGAGCTGTGCATTTAAAACCATCCATGTTGGGCTTGATAGTGCCACCATGTTATATGTCAGCCAGTTCTTTAAAACAGCAGGGGATTTTCTGGATAAAGGGAGGCCACAACTAGAACTGTCACACAGGGACACACCACAGATAATGGGCTGTCCACCCTTCTTTGCATCAGTGGATTTTAAGCTGTTTTTCACTGATAATTGCTTTTCCAGAGCTCTGTAACAGCAACCCAGTCTGGAACCAAAATAGCCCTTATATAAGAGCTAGTGAGACAAGTTAACTGGGCTACATGATGCAGACCTGAGTCCCTGAGACCTCATACAGTCGTTGACTGATAAAACTCCTTAAAATTCTTGAACTTTCTATGACTGAGTCTCTCTCTATGAGATCCCAAACACAGGTAGGGCACTTGCCTTGCACATGGTTAACTCCAATTTGACCACCAACAAAACTTATGGTACTCTGACCACTGCCAGGAGTAATCCATGAGCACAGAGCCAGAGTAATCCCTAAGCATTGCTAAGTATGGCCCAATACTTCCCCAAAACAAAACAAAACAAAACCAGGAACAAAAAAAGAACATTAACTCTACTGTGTTTATGTTACCCACATTGCAATGAAAAATTATGTAATCACAGAATAGTAAAATCATGGAAAAAGTGTTTCTTTTTTTTTCTTTACTTAAACATCTTGATTACAAATATGATTGTGATTAGGTTTTAGTCATGTAAAGGACACCCCCTTCACCAGTGCAACATTTCCACTACCAATGACCCAAATCTCCCTCCATCCCACCCCACCCCCACCTGTACTCTAGACAGGCTTTCCAGTTCCCTCATTCATTCACATGATTATGGTAGTTCTCAGTGTAGTTATTTCTATAACTGTACTCACCACTCTTTGTGGTGAGCTTCATGAAGTGAGCTGGAAGTTCCAGCCCTCCTCTCATTGTCTCTGAGGATTGTTGCAAAAATGACTTTCATTTTTCTTAAAACCCATGATGAGTGAGACTATTCTTCGTCTCTCTCTCTCTCCCTCTGACTTATTTCACTCAGCATGATAGATTACATGTACATCTATGTATAGAAAAATTTCCTGACTTCATCTCTCCTGACAGCTGCATAATATTCCATTGTGTATATGTACCACAGTTTCTTTAGCCATTCATCTGTTGAAAGGCATCTTGGTTGTTTCCAGAGCCTGGCTATTGTGAATAGTGCTGCAATAAATATAGGTGTGAGGAAGGGGTTTTTGTATTGTATTCTTGTGTCCCTAGGGTATATCCCTAGGAGTGGAATAGCTGGGTTGAATGGGAGCTCAATTTCCAGTTCTTGGAGGAATCTCCATATCGCCTTCCATTGAGGTTGGACTAGACGGCATTCCCACCATCATTGGATAAGGGTTCCTTTCTCTCCACATACCCGCCAGCACTGATTGTTCTCATTCTTTGTGATGTGCGCCAATCTCTGTGGTGTGAGGTGGTATCTCATCGTTGTTTTGATTTTCATCTCCCTGATGATTAGTGATGAGAAGCATTTTTTTCATGTGCCTTTTGACCATTTGTATTTCTTTTTTTTTTTTTTTTATCAAAGTGTCTGTTCATTTCTTCTCCCCATTTTTTGATGGGATTAGATGTTTTTTTTCTTGTAAAGTTCTGTCAGTGCCCTGTAAGAACAAGTGTTTCTTAATTTATGAAAAGTTAGAGAGTATTGAAGAGGAAATTTATGAAATAACAGTAATCCCAGATGGACACAGAGAGACAAGGTGTGACTTACAAAAAGGAAAGTGGAGACACACTCAGGATAGGACAGAGATGCCAAGTGTGTATATCTGGCTAGAGTGAAGGAAGGAAAATCATGGGGGGACATAGAAGAGACATGGCAGAGAAGTCATGGCTATTTTGTTGAGATAGAATGTGCCAGAAATTAGCAGCACAGAGATGGAAGTAGCAAATTAATCCTGACTGCAACACTAAAAAAATAACTTAATTCTGTCCTTATGAACAAGGAAAACAACCCCATAAAACAAGCAAGGGTCTAAATACCAAACCCAAAATCAATGACAACAGAATCTATCAGTGGTTCTCAAACTATGGCCCATGGGCCACATATTGTATTTGTATCTGTTTGTTTCTTCATTGCAAAATAAGATACATGCAGTGTGCATAAGAATTCGTTCATAAGTTTTGTTTTTACTATAGTCAGACCCTCCAATGGTCTGAGGGACAGTGAACCGACCCCCTCTTTAAAAAGTTTGAGGACCCCTGATTCTAGATCTACAACAAGATATTTACAAAGGGAATTGGTTACACTAGCAGTCCAGGGGGCACAGGGGGAGAAGTATGGGATGCATGCTGGAACAAGGGCGAAGGGAAGTCAACGCTGGTGGTGGGGGATCGCCCTAATTCAGTGTCACTATGTACCTTAAATATAACTGTGAAAGAATTATAATTCACCTGGGTCTCAATAAAAATTATTAAAAAGAAAAAAGGCAAGGAAATAGAGGTGACGCTTTTTTATGAAGCGGTCATTTTTCCAATTTTCTGTGATTTCTATGATGGTTCTCCAGAATGATGGTTTCCCATAATCCCAGCACCTCACCAGTGTACCCACCTCCTCCCCTATGCCTCCAAATGTCTGTCCCTTCAACCGCCCACCTCCCAACTCAGAAGTGTAGATCAATTCTCCCGTGGTGTTGCCGTTAGCCCTTTGTTGCTTTCTCGCCGTCTATCTTGAAGTTCCACCCAGGAGAGAGCATTCTGATTCTGTTTCTCTTCCTTTACGACCAGCTTCACTTCACTTAGCATGAACTCCTCAAGTTCCACCCATGTTGTGGTCCAATTTGCTTGATTTTGTTCTTTCTTGAGCTGTGTAGTACTCCACTGTGTACAGACTGCAGCTTCCTGACCATAGCTGAACATGAGAGTCTGGAGAACAGTTCAGGACAGAGCCACCACTGCCGACCTCCCAGCTGATATCTACCCTGCTTGGAACAGCCCGCTTTTGCTCCAAGAACTCTGTGCCTGCTCCAGAATAAAAGACTTCCACTAACATGCCCAGGGTTAGCAGGAATTCTCAGGGCCACAGGGAAAATGCCCATGTGGAAACAACAGGGTTCCAAATCGATTATAGATAATGGTGACAATATTTATTTCATAATCTTGGACCAGACATGTGTCACAAACACAGAGCAAGAGAAGAGCTCCCCTAAAAGGTGTTTCCCTGGATACACCAACCACGGGGTGTCCAACGCCACCTGCTTCTATTCCTGACAGATGTTTTGAGCAAATTCAGTTAGCCAGAGCCATCACAACAACAGGGAGGAAATTCCAGCACCAATGGGACTTTACTTTGCATATTGTTTATACGCTAGAATTTTCTTACATGGAAAAAATCTGTGTATATTTGTGCTTGGCATTCTGGTGCTGTGAATATCATTGAAGAACGCGGCATGGGGAAGAATTGCATTTTACAGCCAAGTTGCAGGAAGCTTGCTGTCTGCAGATGCCACAGAGGTCAGGTGAAGATCCCTAGATGTTTCATCTTCCTAGTGAAAGGGGCCGTGTTTTAGAAAAGTTCTTGATTAGAGCAGTCAAAATTACAAAGGATACCCCTCCTCTGTTTTTCTTCTTCTTCAACTTTGTCCCATAATAAAAGGAGGACAAGGAGACACTTGATTTAAAAAAAAAAAAAAGTAGTAAATTGAGGTTAAATTGATGTAAGTGAAACCTTACGAATGCGCCTGACCAGCCTGTGACATTCATTGATCAGAGAGGTTGCAGAAATCAAAGGGCTGAATGTAGGGAACAGCCAAGCCGTTTTACGACCAGCTTGGTGAATGCTGGTAAGTCCTTCCAAGCATGGCAGAGGGTCATAATGCAGTGCTCCTGCCTCTGTCTGCTGACATTTCCCATAAATGTTCACCTTCAGGGAAGGCAGACAGGCCTGGAGAGAGAGACCCCACCACTGTACCCCTCACTCTCACCCTTACTTCCCTGCTTGCCCAGGAATGGTCTGGAGTAAGGGCTGCTTTGGGAAGTGCACACCTGCCTTGGAGGCTGCTCTTGGGATGCTCCAAGCATGTGTGGGTCAAATTAGGATCTGCCTTGTCGCTGCTACTGAGCTACTGCCCTTCGCTGCATGACCTCCAGGTCCATCTTCCTGTGGTGACAGATGGCGAGCTTCTGGCTTTTGTTCTGACTGGACAGCCCTGTCTTAAGTCCACCAGCGTTTTCTCTGTCTGTGTTTTCTGTATGTGAGCTAGTCGTTTGAACTGTGTTTCAATGCACATAGTGGTGTGTGTGTGTGTGTGTGTGTGTGTGTGTGTGTTGTGTGTGTTGTGCTATGTTGTGTGTGTGGCTTTTTGAGGTGATGTTTTTATATTCTTGGTTCCTGTTCTAGTTCTCCCTTCCTCCCTCCTTCCTTCTTTCCTTCCTTCCTTTCTTCTTTCCTTCCTCTTTCTATCTTCATCGCCCTTCTAGTGGGGAGTAATGGCTAGAATGAGCAACCTGGTCTGGTTCCTGGACACAAAAGCCAACTGTGGAAAATCTTGCCCTGAACAAAAATACCCCTTGAAGGTTTGGATGTACCCTTGGGTAAAATAGTTTAGGTCTTAGAATACAAAACGTATGAGGGTCTGGAGAGATAGCATGGAGGTAAGGCATTTGCCTCAGATGCAGAAGGTCAGTGGTTCGATTCCCAGCTTCCCATATGGTCCCCCCCCCCCCCCGCACCTTCCAGGAGTGATTTCTGAGCGTAGGGCCAGGAGGAATCCCTGAGTGCTGCCCAGTGTGACCCAAAAACAAAAACAAAAAAACAGAATACAAAACGTATGCAAACGTGCACCCAGAAGGGATTAGAATAGTCAACAGAGCCAGCCACAATGCCCGCCCCCAAAGTAATTTAAATAGGGAAAGCCTTTTAGCCACCTGCAGATTGGCTAAATTCCCAGATTAGTGTTGATGCTTGCTGTGGTCTTCAGGTCTGGTAGATTAAATGGGCCTCAGTGCTGGGAAGCTTGTGGCCAGTGGAAGAACATGGCATTGAAGTAATGACAACCTATGAAAAATTTGGGGCTTCCCAGAGACCCTAAACCCCTGACAGTCCACTCTGTGTTGTGTTTGTTTCATTCTCTGGCATTGACCCTTGTTTCATACACATGTAAAGTCACTTTACTTTTTCCTTTCACCTTTTCTGAGTTAATTAGCACAAATACCCTTAACTATGTCAACCTTGATTCTCAGGTGATTTATGTTGAACTCTGGATAATAAAAGTGGCAGGGAAAGCAGCAGAGCGAAGAGGCTTGGCCGACTCAGTAAGATCCAAGAAGCTGCTCCACATCCCATGGCCAAAACCCAACTTTTTCTGTTACTCTGATTGCATGTGTGAAACTGCAAGCTGAGACCCCAGAGGACCTTGCTGAAGCAGAAGGCCAAGTGCCAACCTATAGGCATGAGACCAGCAGCGCTGGTTTCCCTGCTGCGCTGGCTGACAGTCCTTCCTCTCATTGCGCAGATTCCTCCTTCTCTGCTATCTTTTGTACCAAACAGCTTCTAAATCTACTTGACATCCACTTCCACAGTGAAACCTTTTTGTGTGTTTTTGGTTTTTAGTCTTTTTGGAGGCCACACCCAGCAGTGCTCAGGGGTTACCTCCTGGTTTTGCACTCAGAAATTACTCCTGGTGGTACTTAGCGGACTACAGGGAAGGCTGGAGATGGAACCTGGACCAGATACATGCAAGGCAAATGCCCTCCCACTGTCCTATGGCTCTGTCCCTCCCCCCCCCCCTTTAACTTTAAAGCTGTTTTCCTTGCCACTTGATTTCAAAAGAAACATGAATGATTGTGATGAGGAAACAGTTCCCAGCCCAGGACTTACAGACTGACGAGTGACACTAAATCAGACCTTTGACCCCTTGGCCCCCACTCCCCCCAACCCTGAGCCACCATCTGTTCCCACTCCTGCTTCTAGCTGTCTGTGGCCCCACACGCAGTGCCAATGTTTGCATCTCCCTGATGTATCCTCACATGGCCTGTGTCAGACACTCAGTTGATTATAGAGCATGGAGAAATGTGCGTCTTACTCAAAATCTACTTTTGCTTTTCTGGGGGATAGGAAATAGAATTGCATCTTTCCTCTGATTTGTCCTATATATTTGAGCTTAGTTAATGAAGTTTTCAGCCAAGTTTCCTTTGCCAAAAGAAGACTTTTGGGAGCAATAGCACAGCAGGGAGGGCATTAGCCTTGTGGCACAGCTGACCAGGGTTTGATTCCCAGCATCCCCTGAGCTTGCCAGGAATGATTCCTGAGCACAGAACCAGGAGTAACGCCTGAGGGCCACCAGCTGTGGCCCATAAACCACTACCCCGCACAAAAACACTTTTTGGGAGGGGGAATCTTTGGGCTAGTAGGTGATGAGAAACGTGTGTGGCAATTTCAGAAATTTGGGGGATGACTGGATTGGGAAAGACCATTTCTCAGATGTGATGCTCTGAGAACAGTGTTCTCTGCTCAGGACACAGGGTCACAGAGAATGCTGGCCTGCCTGGGCTGCCTCTGGGAGGGGGTTGAGCTGGGCACTGCCATCTCTGGGACTGAGTCATTGTGGTAGGGGTGGCATGGCTGCTGATGTAGTAGGAAGAGCAATGTGTCTGAGGCAAGAAAAAAAATGAGAGGGGGAAACAGCAGTGAGATGCTCTGAAAGGTTTTTAATTCAGGAGGCCATTATTCTTTAATGTTTGGGGAGATATAAAAGGTCTCTAAGCAAAAAAAAAAAAAAAAAAGGCGTCCAACTAACCAATAAAATGAATAAAAAAAAAAGGCAAAGCCAAGGATAGAAAACCTAGGGCTTTTCCGTCGCACTGGCAGCCCTGAGGGAGGGAAGCCGCCACTGTCCTTGGGGGAATGAAGGTCCAGGGCAAGCACGGCTGGGCTCGCCACCTGAGAGTCCATGTGCAGTGAGGCAGGGAAGGCCTGGGCTCTGCTCCTCATTCATCAGCCTGACAGCGGGAGCAGCGCCCACAGGCGAGGCCCAGAGGGCAGAAGAGTCCAGAAACCACCTTTTTAGGACGCACACCTCCAGTTCCAGCTGGGAGGGGGGCCCGGCCCACACAGAGCGAGGGGGCTGCCGTGGGCACCGTTCCAGTGCTCGCTGGGAGCCGCCACTGCAGAAATCAATGTTGAGATTAAAAATTAAACTCGTGTCTGCCCCCACCCCGCGACTGAATGAAGGGATCATGAGTCTTAATTAGCATCTCCTGCACCGCCCTCAGGAGTAGAAGCCTTAGGAGGGAGGCGGGAGAGCAGAAAGGGCGTTTAAACAGGTTGTGAAGGAACAGAAGCTCGTTATCTTTCCCAGCAGGCATCTTGCCTTTAGACTTCTCCTCTGCGCTCCGATGGACACAGCGCGGTGCCCAGGTGAGTCTGGACACTCGGCAGGGAGCTCCACCGGGCTGCAGGTCTGCCCGTCCCCTGCCCATCTGCCTGGAAAGCTGGCGCAAGTGTGACGAGCTTTGGCAGAGAGAGAAGGCGCTGTCTGGGGGGACCCCTGGACTTCCCCATCCATTCCCGTGGCCTCCGTATGGCTCCTGCAGGGGTTTCCTCTAGTCGGCACAGGTCAATCCCCCAAGGACACTGGCGCCTAATCGCATAATCACGGGGGCTGCCCAGAGCTGTGCCAGGCGCTAATCTGCCTCTGGGAGTCGCAGCGGATTGATTTGATTGTTAGTGAGTAGAACCAGATCGATGGGTGGGTGGCTCTGGCCCTCATCTTCCCGGTGAGGTGATCTGCACCCCAGAGCCCCCATCACTGCCGCTCCCCCACCCCGGCTGATTCACTCCATCCTCCTCAGCCTTCCTACTAGCCCAGGTTGCCCCCCCCCCCCCCATGCAGTCCGTCACTCTCCTCCTTCTAACATCATCCCGTGGACCATTATCCAATTCCCCCCTTGCCCTCCATCTTGATGGCTCCTTCCTGGGCTCTTGCCATCCTCTCTGCTCATGTGATGGCCTCGCGTCATGTTCACGAGGGGGCACCCCTCCTCCCAGTCGTGGGGGACAATTTATTTCTCCAAGATTTCCATGAAGCACCATATTTCCTTGGGCAGTGCTGGGAGGAATAGAATGTAGGTTCTGCGCCAGGGCTTGTACCAGGACTCAGCTGAGGCAAGCAATGGGCTGGCATTTGCTGGGATGCCCCTGGAAGTGGTCCCCACGTGGCCTAGCTACACCTCAACAGGCTCTGAACTGGGATTCTTGTCAGTGCCCACCTGCCCTGTGGTCCCACAGTGAGCCACAGTCAGGGCAGCGGTGGGGAAAATGACTCCACCAAGGACAGTCGCTGCTGCTATTCACTTTTTACATACACTGCTGCTTTTGCCTACACATGAAGAATCAAAATAAAGGCTACACCCAGAAAAGAGCGTGCACTCAGCTGGAGATCATTCTCGCAGAGCTGTACATATGTCACTCATTGACTGGCATTCTTGTTTTGTACCTGGGCTCTGATTCCTGCCTGAATATTGGCCCATGGACAGGCAGCCCAACAAAGACAATATAGTCTAATGATGTCAGTGGATGGGCAATGATCTGTAGTCCAAGAGTAAAAAGACCATTGACTAGGGGCTGGAGAGAGCATAGCATAGGGCATTTGCCTTGCACGCAGCTGACCCAGGACGAATGGTGGTTCAAATCCCGGCATCTCATATGGTCCCTGAGCCTTCCAGGAGTGATTTCTGAGCACAGAGCCAGGAGTAACACCTTAGCACTGCTGGGTGTGACTCGAAAACAACAACCAAAAAAGGCTATTGGAGCACAGAGGCAGAAGTGACCACTGAGTGCTGCTGGGTGTGGCCCAAAAAACAAACAAACAAAAAAGAACACTGGGGGCTGAAGAGATAGCATGGAGGTAAGGCATTTGCCTTGCATGTACAAGGATGGCAGTTTGAATCCCAGCATCCCATATGGTCCCCTGTGTTGAATCAAATAATTAATGATGGACCTGGATGGAGGTGGATGGCAATGGATGGTGAAGGATTTCTCTCTGCCATCCCAAGCCACGTGGTTCCACAACCCCCATTCAGCTGGCGGGTCCCAGATTAGGTGAACGGCAGAATCAGACTCATCCAGAGACAGGCATCAGGAAGCATCAGCTTTATTCATGCCCTATCCACCACATGTGTGTGGCCTACTCATAACCTTTCAAGCACTCAGCCATTCTTAGCTAGCCCTGCATCTTAACTCCTTTCAGCCATCTTCCTTTGACCTCCATGCTGGTCAAAGACCAAAAAAGGCAAAGACCCAAAAGCCAGAGTGCCCAGCAGGGCAGCCACCCCTAATCCCCTGGCTCAAAGGCTTATCTACCTTTTCCAAGACCCCTCCCAGGAATGGGCGGGGTCTTGCAGGTAAGGTCACACATAATATCTGGTTCCCAAGACCCCTCCCAGAAATGGGTGGGTCTCAGGTAGCTACACCTAAATCCAGGGTGGAGTTACACCCCTGAACCTGTCAGGAATGATTTCTGAGCATAGAGCAAGGAGAGGAGTAACCCCTGATAGCTGCCAGATACGACCCAAAAACAAAACAAAACAAAAAAAAAGAACACTGACTAGACTCTGAAAATACCCAGTGGAGTGATGGATGGTTTTCCCCAAGATATTGTTGTCCAGAAGAACACAGAAGAGAAGTCAGTGAACCCTAGAATGTCAATCTAGAAGAGATAGTGAAAAACTTCTTGGTAAGTGTTTTATACAATTAGAAACTCAGAAAGATCCAATTGTGACTTTTTGTGTGTGTGTGGTTTTTGGGTCACACCCGGCAGTGCTCAGGGGTTATTCCTGGCTCCAAGCTCAGAAATTGCTCCTGGCAGGCACAGGGGACCATATGGGACGCCGGGATTCAAACCGATGACCTCCTGCATGAAAGGCAAATACCTTACCTCCATGCTATCTCTCCGGCCCCGTGACTTTTTGTTTAGGACCACACTTGGCAGTGCTCAGGGCTTACTCCTGGCTCTGCACTCAAGAATTACTTCTGGCAGTGCTAAGGGATGTTGGGGATTGAACCTGGGTTGGCTTCATGTAAGGCAAGTGCCTTCTCAATTACTCCTCTCTATCCCCACAAGAGTGACTATTAAGATTGAATAGATGCATCTCCAAAGAAGGTGGAAGTATGGAAACCTATATCATCCCTGATGAGTAGAGAAATGTGGATCAACGGCAATGAGAGATCGCCTCAGACCAGGGAGAGTGGCCTCTCTGGAAACGAGCAGAGACAGCCAGTGTGATGGAGACATGGTAAAAAAAAAAAAAAAGTCTACTTCACGCACTATTGGTGGGAATATTGTTTGGCTCAGACTCCATGGAAAACAGTATGGAGGCCCTCAAAGGGTTGGACTAGAGCTGCTGTAGCTTCCAGTGACTTCTCTCCTAGGCAGGGATCCAAGAATCACAAACATGAATTTTAAAAGTCATATGAACACTTGTGTCCACTCTACTCCTGTTTCACAACAAGAGTTGTGAGCTCCAGAGCTCAGGCCCTGTGCCCAGTGACAGGGGAATGGCTAAAGAAAGGGTTTATGCTCACATTGTGTGAATCCTATGCAGCTGGAGAAAGAGAAAATCTTCCCTTTTTTCTACACCTGAGAGGACTGGAAGGTATCTCTCTAAGTGAAGTGACTTGGAAGGAAATGAACAGACGAGAGGAGGTCATCTCTATGTGGGGTATCAAGAAACAGAGCAAAGGATTGGGCTGTGTCTAAAGAAAACCAACTCCAAGGTCTTGCCAAGAGAGCTGAGAGTGAGAGTAGCATGGGGAGGAGACAGCGAGGGGATACAGGGAGGACAGAGGCCCCTTGGTAGCTGTGCTGTGAGAGTATTATCCATCTAAGATATAAATAAAAACATTACTAAGCTAAACAGAAAGCATAATGGTGGACCCGTAAGGTGCCGATAGCAGGAAGCATGAGCTCAGATTCAGACCCACCCTTGCCATAGCCAGATGATCCCTCAGTGCTCTCCGAATCCATCGGTCATGAGTGTCCATCCTAAGAGCCACACCGGGTCTTGATATGAGACATAACCTACATGTTTATACACAAGTCATTTGGGTAGATAAAAACAGCTCCTCACATATGTGTTTCAAGTATGATCCAGCATATTAGTCATATGCGATGCACATCCATGGCAGAAGACCAGAAAGGAGTCTTCTGTCTTGCTAGTAGTTGTGCCCAGAGTTTGCTCCCATGTGGCACAGGGTCCCACACAGTGACTGGACTGATTCCAGGTCCTGGGCAGCCCTACATGGAGACAGAGCAGATGTCATAAAGTGGCTCCTTCCTGGAGTCTCTGAGTGGCCACTGACTGCTCATACCTCCTTATAGCCCCGGGACTGGCTCCTGATGCCTTACACCCTATGTCCGTGCTTGTCACCTCTCTCTTTTTGGCTCTGGAGACCATGGACACAGCTTTCTTCCCACATCTGCAGCACCCCGTGAATGTCCAGGGGAGCCTCTGGGCTCTGTGGCATTGCAGCTCTGAGGTGTAGCCTATGGATTAAGGAGGAGCAGCTGGGGCCCAGGACTGATCAAGTTCTGGAAGGAGCCTTCCTGGAGAGGCTGAGAACTGAACCCCCTTCTTGGAGAGAGGGACATTCTCAGGGTTCAAAAGGATGCTGCTAGATCTGGGTACTTATGGGTGGGCAAGAGACAGCAACAACAATGGGGAAGGGGGTCTGCAGCAGAGATACGAGAACCCACAGAGTGACATCCACCAATCTAAGTATGGCTCCTCCAGGTGAAGAGAGCAAGGAATGGCAGAGCCTGGTGTACCCAGAACAACAACACCCCATGGCACCCCATGGCTGATCCTGAGGTGCTGCATTCCACAGCAGGTACCCCACAGTGGATCCTGTGGTTCAGGCCTGGGCTACTTCATATCTGCTTTTTCCAGCTTCCACACAGCTCTCTGTCAGCTCTGACTTTTCATAGGTTTTAAAGGTTTCCCTGCAAAAGAAAGGAAGGCACAGAAATAAGTAAGCACCAGGCCTTGTTTCAGAACAGTTCTACGTGGCCATCAAGGGCTTCCAGGTTCATCTCAGAGATCATTTCTCTCACATTCCATAGAATTCAGTGTGGGAACCAGAAAGCAGTGTTGGGACCATAACTGCTGCTTGTGCGTTTACCAATTCAGACTCTGACAATTGGACAGAAATTTGTAGCATGTATGAAAAATAAGTTTGACTTTTGTGTGTGTGTTTTGACATGGAGACAATTCCCATGATTAAGGGCACAAAATGAGCTGGAATTTCCAAAGACATAAAGTTGTCCACAAAGGCTTGCCAGGCCTTCCCGCACCTCCTGAAGCAGGCAGGGCTGCTGTGTGCCAAGTCAGGAGCCCCTAGACCTGAATTCTGCTCCCAGAAACCACACCAGGAAATTGGGAAACTTGCTTCCCTTCCAACGTGTGAGACAAGATTGCCAGAACTTCACTTTCTGCTCAGCCACAGTGAGGCAGGGTTGGCAAAAACTTGTAAAGCCAGGGACCCTTGGATGCAGAGTCCAGAGATTCCCCTAACAGGATCTTCACTGTGAAGCTCTCACATAGGTGGTCAGAAGCTGCCACCAGTCGCTTAGCACCCTAAGCACGCTAAGCACCCTGAGCATGTTTCGTCCGAGGGAAAATGCCCCAAAGGGCCCCTACTTCCTCCAGCCTCTCCAAGGCACCACACCTGTGCACGTCTGTGCAGGTGTATGTGCGCCCTGTTGGCTCCTGGAGTTGCCCTGAGTCTCTCCCTGGCCCTCAGAAAGCTCTGGAAGGCATCTCTAGGGTGCACCTTTCTCCCCACTGCAGCTGTCTGTCCAGCTGCAGCCATGATCCTACCACACAGCTACCAGGCAAGACCTCGTGGTGGACAAGATTACAGTGAGATCCTCCATAGCCAGAGACATGCTCTCTGTGTCCACCCAAGCAGCAAGCACCTCGCAGAAACAATGAGGGGCACTTTCTCAGGGGCTAGGGATGGAGGAACCCAAGATGAGCCTAGTGGGCTGCCTCATGAATGCGCTTCTCCTTAGGGAGAGACCAGTTGTCAGGGTTTAGGCCTGGACATGCTCGATGTCCAAAGTCCCAGCTCTGCACTTACCCAGCCCAGCACTGCATGCTCGAACAGTGCTCAGGAGCAACCCAGCTGCCCCAAGCCACACAGAGGGTGTGAAGCATCATTGGAGGGCAGTACAATAGTAGAGCAGGTAAGGCGTTTGCCTTGCACATGGCCAACCTGGGTTTGATTGCCAGCATCCCATATGATTCTTGAGCACTGGCAGGAGTGATTCCTGAGCACAGAGCCAGGAGGAAGCCCTGAGCACCATCATGTGTGACTGGAAAACCTCACACACACACACACACACACACATTGCTGTTCCACACACACAGGAAGATCAGGGTGTGGGAGTGGGCAAGGGGAAGAATGTGAGTGCCGGTGGGACTGATGGCCCTCAACCTGAGGGTCTGAGGGAGAAGGGATCCTTCCCAGCCACACCCCGTGCGCCCTCCACTCTTTAACTTTCTCACTCCAACTTCCACTCAGCAGCACAGAGTGATGAGGGGAACCTGGCATTGATTTCAACACTTGCACCATTCCTGAAAATCTCTGGGTTTCTGCTACCTGTGGAAAATATCAGTTTCTGGAGACTGGTCACTGTCTGAGTTAAACTTCCAGAAAATGAGCATCTGGTGTGGTCAGGCTGCGTCAGCTATGTCACCACTACAGATGGTGGTGTGCCAGGCGGTAGGTGTAAGGTAAACTGGGGTCTCTACTCCCAATCAGAATACGCGCACTCTGACTGGCCAGGGCATGCCTGATTTGGTACTAGGATCAAACACCTGTGGCTTCCTTCTCCCCTGCTCTGTCTGGCTATCTCATTGCTGAATCTCAGACCCTTTTCCCATGGAAGATGCTTCTGTCACCCTCAGCTCTAGCCCCAGTCCACCGCTGTCACTGTTGGTGACATAGGAATGCATTCTGCCCCATCACGTTGTGAGGGGGGCAGGATCCAAGCCCTGTGGCCCTGGAGCAGGTACAGCCCTGAGAGAGTTCAGGGATTTTGCATCTTACCGGGTCGGAAATAGACACACTTGAAATAAGCTGCATCCAGATCCATTAACTAGGAAGAATGATTTCTGGTCCCCAGGGATAGCAGAAGGCAGAAAGGTATCCAAGTGGCCGTGATCACATTTGGGGCACATGCAGTATGTCTCCTGCCCACTGCGCCTGGCCCAAAGTGAAGTTTCTCCGGCTCCTCCTCCCTTCTCTCCCCTTTCCCTGCCCAGCACCCATCTCCACTTCACTCCAGGCCTCACCACTACCACCAGCTCTCCGAACTGTCCTTTTCCCTGTTCCCAGGAGCAGCAGCATCTAGTGTGGGGCTGAGGGTGAGGGGGCTAGTGCGAGTCCCAATTCCTCCTCATTCCCACCTATGGCCACTCACAGGCCTGTCAGGATCAGAGCAGACAGTGGGGAGCTCAACAGTTCATCCTTATGTTCGGACCCAAAGCACCACTTGGTTGCCATGGGTCAATGGTCCATGTTCACCACTGCTACGCTTTTCTGGCAAGAAACCCTCAAAGAAAGCAAAACTACATACACTCCAACAGTTACCGGCTGAGAAATAGCACAAGGACCTGGGGGAGGGTGCTCCCCCTCAAGTCCCCTACACACACACAGACACACACAGATTCATACACAGACACATTGGACACACAGACACACAGATACATAGAGGCATGCAGATATACACTCATGCACACAATCACAGGCAAACATGCATGTACACATTCATACATACAGAGACACATGGATATGCCATACACACATGCACATATTCATGGGCACATGCATGCATGTACACACATATACAAACACAAACTCACACACATATCACACGCTCGCACCTGCCTGTCTTCTCCTGGCTCCTGACATCTGCCTGGGCCAAATCCTGGCCAAGGTGCCCCGAGACCTCATCAGCTGCAGAGACAGATGTGGTTTCAGTGTCTCCCTCCAGTCAGGCCACCAAGTACCAAGCATAGAGCAATTATAGTTCCTAGAGTAGCTGAGAAGTGCTGTGAGTCCATCGGTGGCCTACTGACACTGCATGAATGGATTGCCCCCAGAATCAGAACTGGGAGCCACACAGCCTTTGAGCCCTGAAGTCCTGCCTGGCAGAGGTGACAGCCCCAGGTGATTCCGAACGTAGATTATGGTTTGGGTGCTTTTCCTGTCCTGGCCCATGCTGGGGACTTTCTGTGTCCTCAACCCTCCTGAGGCGTGGCCCTGATCATCTCCACTGAGCATTATGCAGTGAGCATTTTCCATGTTGAAAGATTTCCCAAATATGTGTCTTTACTACCTTCGCGGTTCCCATCAGGAACTTACACGCTTTTTCATATCTGGACAGGAAATCAAGGTCTGCAGCCACGTGAGCTGAATAACTAGTTTGTCATGTGCCTCTAAGTACTCGGCCCTGTTTGGTTTTTCACATCGTCAAATTAGAACTTGCGGCTCAGATGAGCTAAACATCTGCAGTAAACGTGCTGCTGTTTGCTTTCTGGATGCTGCAGGGAAGATGGGCAGCCTGGTTCGGAGTATGTCTCCTGGGGGTTCCTTTGTCCCTCAGAGCCTGCACCCTGGCCTTCGTCCTTACAGGCCCCTCACTGAGCAGGAAGGTGGCTTCAGCCAAGACACTTGGATGACATTGCTTAGTGGCAGAGACAGTCGAAAAGCCCCAGTCACATGTCATGTTGTGATGAGATTTTCCTTCTTAAGCCCCACTGTCACTGTCCTGGATTTTCTGCACGTCTTTGAGCCTGCCTGCAGGGGTGAGTCATCCAAGCTAGGAAGGTTCCACAATCTGTGCTGTGTACCAGGCAGGATCAGCCCAGGGTTCCTCTCCTCAGGAATCTCTCCTCTTTCTCAGCCTTTGCACACATAGGCCTCTCCCTGCATCTCTTGGCTGCAAAAACAGTCAGCCAGAAAGCTTAATGCTTGCTCAAATATTAGCCACCCACAGACGAAAAAGAAGCTTGGAGCAAAGCAGGACACTGGCCTTGTGTATTTTTACTTGTCTCAGACATAAGAATAATTGGCTCAAACATGAAGGCTGTATTTATGCACAAAAGAAATGAGGGGGAGGGAAGATGAGGGAGAGAAAGAAGCCACCAAAGCACCCTGTGGATGGGCCACTGGCCTCATTTTCAGCCCTGACCATCTAACAGTCAGATTTTTATCTATTTACCCTGCACAGGAAATGGCTCTGGGGCAGAGCTGGTGCCCGGGAAAATCGAACCTAATAAAAATGACCCGATATATAACTTGGCCCCCCACTGCTTAATTGTACCTAGAGAATGAATGGAGAGCAGCTGATTACTATTATTTAATGTTTATTAAGCACCACAGTGTCCAAGGCCTCCCATAAAACACAGGAGAACCCGTTTCTTTTGGCTTCAGATTCACACTTTGATTTCTAGTGAAATAATGCATTTATGATCATTCTCAAAACAGCGGCTTTGTGTCTGTTCTTGAGCCCACAGAGTGTTCCCAGAGAGGAAAAAGAATGTATCTGTCTGTCTGTCTGCCCTTCAGACCCATGCTCTGGGCATGTGCCATGCCTAAGCCTCTCTCTGGAACACACATCAAGGCAAAAGTGAGTGGTGGGAAGGATGGGTCAGCGCTGAGCACTGACTGCAGAGCAAATGGCTGAAATTGGGACAGACACTGGAGCTCACAAAATTAGTTTTTCTTCAACAACAGTATAAGTCATGAAACTCCTTCATTTCCACAAAGATCCTGGTCATGTAGATCGCACCGTTTCCTTCCAGATAGGGAGGAGCAGGGAGGCACAGAGGGGGCCCGTTTGCAGGTGAGGGGGTGGGCCAGGAGGGGCTGGCATCTGAGAGCTATTTCCAGGCAGCACATTTGTCTTCCGGAAGGGACATTTGCACGCCTGGGCAGAGGGGCCATGTACGGGCCAGGAAGCGGCTCTCTGGGTCATTCAGGAGATTCTGCCCTTTCTTTGCTGAGGAGTTTCCATGCCTTTTCCACCAAGGCTGACCCAGAGGATCTTTGCCCACCCCACCTCAGCACAAACTGAGGCTTCTTTTCACCACCCCACCAGTGCCAGCTGCTCCTCCCCCCCCACCCCGTGCTATAGCCATTCTCTCCAAGGTGAGGTGAGGTGCTAGTCAGTGCAGTATAAATTTGATTTCCCTGGTAAGTGGTCATCAGAGGGCATCATTTTCATCTGTCTCATAAAGACATGATATTTTCATCATATCTGCCACCTACCCTCTCCCCTTTTTAATAGGGTTTTTTTTCTGGGGGGAGGGCACACTTGGCAGTGCTCAGGGGTTACTCCTGGCTATCTGCTAAGAAATAGCTCCTGGCAGGCATGGGGACCATATGGGACGCTGGAATTTAGGATCCCCTGCTTGCAAGGCAAACACCACTGTGCTATCTCTCTGACCCCTTAATAGGGTTTCTTTTGTCTTTGCCTCATCCTTGCTTCTTGGTACCCCTTTGCAGACATAGGGTGTGCTAATGGTCTCTGTGGTGTAGTAGGATGCTGCCTTTTCACTTTCCCGATTGTGTGTTCACTTTCCCTTCCCAGTTCGCTTATTCTGACTTTTGTTTCCCTGGCTCTCACGCCAAGGAAAGATGAACCAATACCACAGGACCTTTGTCAGTATTTAAGCAGAGGAGGCATTTAAAAAGTAGCTTCCAAGATTTTTTGATTGTCTTAGACAAGAAAAGCAGGTCACACCATCGAAGAGGCCATTCATGGGAGTGAAAACTGAGAATGTGTCATTTTACCAGATCCAGTCCACAATGGTCTTGCACATCCAACTCACTCAAGTCAAAGAATAGATCCTCCTGTTCTTGACCTTGGTGAAGGAGCTCTGGCATGTTCGTCCTGTGCCAGGGTGAGTTTTGTTATTTTCAACCTTTTGACACTTCCTGTCAGAGATGATTTTGGAGTGTTTTTTTTTTCCATAGTTCTGCAATTTACAAAAAAAAATTTCAAAGACTACTCACCAAATCAGTCCTCTAAACATGAAATAAAAATCAATTTATTGCAATAATCATTACAGAAAGTTTTGGACAAGATACAACTTATTTATGATAAACATGTTAGGAATATCAGGCTAGAGTGACAGTACAGAGGGGAAGGCGTGTCTTGCATACATAGGGCTGACCTGAGTTCGATCCCAAGCCTTCCATATGGTACACTGTGATTCCCCAAATATAAATTTTTTTTGGTTTTGGGCCACACCCATTGATGCTCAGGGGTTACTCCTAGATATGCACTCAGAAATTGCTCCTGGCTTGGAAACCATATGGAATGCAGGGAGGGGGGTGTCGAACCACCAGCTGTCCAAATGTCCTATCACTTGTGTCACTGCTCAGGCAAATATAAATATTTTAAAAGAATTTTTTAATTTTAAAAATATTAGTAAGTAGTAATGACTATTGAATGCATCCCTCACCCACAACTGAGACTCTGGTAAAGGCCACACAGTCCCCTAAGATTGGGAGAAAAAATTTGACTATACCTTCCCCAGAGTACAGTGCTAGGCCTTTGCAGAAAAATAGTAGAAAGGTGTCTAAGAACAAAGATTGAATTCCCCCCCAAAAATCCCTGTCTATTTTTTGACAATGTCAAGATTGTTCATGCAGAAAATTCAAAAGAACCTATATTAAAAAGCCAAGTAAAGATGCCCACTCATGATATCAATCGTATAATTACACAAAACCTCTAAAAATCTACATTTCAAACACTCCCAAAGTTGCAGTCACTCCAATGAAAATGAAATGATTCCATGTCTACCTGCAAAATCACATGCAGGAAATTGGTGCTGGAAAGACTTAGGTTGATGGGGGGAAATAAAACGACAAACCAGTGGAGAGAGGTGGGCAGAGTTAATCTATTAAGATTCCAACTCCCCCAGATTGCCCCTTTGTTTGCTGCAATACCCAGCCCCATCATGAGAAGCCCAACTGCAGACACAGATCAGCTGCCCTCTCCGTGGAATGACCTGGAGTTTGAAATAGTGGTAGCAACACACAGAACAACAATGTCAGGGGGAAAACCTTGAGTGGTGTCAAGGGTCACCACTGAACCTCAGAAATAGTGTGTGATGTTGGCACCTGGACCCAGCCTACAGATCAATGAATCCAAAATAGGAACCAGGGGTAAAACCACAGAGCTGCACTTCACCAAAGTTTGACACGTACATGAAAGCAGCACAGTGGAGCAGGTAAGTCTGGTCAGTGGTGATGGGCAGATGCTGCATCCACAGACAGAGACCTCAAACCAGGCCTGACCCCGGAGACAAGGTCAGACCAGGAGAATCACCACGGTCTATGGGTATGTGCACTAAAGACTTCTTAAACTTCTAGAAACACACAGAGAGAGAGAGAGAGAGAGAGAGAGAGAGAGAGAGAGAGAGAGAGAGAGAGAGAGAGAGAGAGAGAGAATAACTAGAATCGAGGAAGAGGCAAAAAATTCTGAGGCTTAACTGATAAATGCATCTTTTATTAATGAAAAATGGATAAATCGTCACCACTTTTAAACTTTTGCTTTTAAAAGGCCTATGTAAGGAGAAGTGAGAGGCGAGCAGCAGCTTGAAGAGACTGTCACTAATGTGTGTGATAAATTAAACAATCTCCCACAAATTCACCTGAAGAGACCAGGGCCTGGTCAGTGGCATTTGATGTGTGACAGGGGCCTTGCAGATGTGATGGGGAGGAAGCTGGCTCAAAATGTCATCAAGGGCTCTTTAAGCAGATGCAGGAGTTGTCAGTATGTGGGGAACATGGGAGCAAAGGAAGCAGAGGGGACTTTCCTGCAGCCCATACCCCAATCCCCAGGGACAGCTGCCATTTCACCTAGCAAGCCACATGCCAGGTGATAGATTTGTCCTGTCACTAGGGTTTTCTTTTTCTGTTGTAAGAAGGAGCTTGCCCATTGTCATACCTCTGACCAAAAAATAAAAAAAATAAACAAAACCAGGACCTGAGTCTGTGTTTCATCAGCAAGCCAAGCTCCGTGGTAAGAACAGTACAGAGAGGAGCAGAGCAAAGAACAAGACGAAACAGAGCATGGAAGAGTATGTGTAGGTGAGGGGCAGCACTTGGGAAGGGGGTGCAGGTCATTGTCAGCATGGCTTACCCCCAACAAAGACATGGGAGATGAGCCCCAATGAGCCCCAGCTGGGAACAAATAGGTCAGCCTCATGCGAGAACACGTGTTGGCAGTTGCTTCTAAAAATAAGCGTATAATTACCAAATGCCCCAGCGGCCACTCCCTTGGCATTTATTCCAGAGAAATCCAAACCTGTGTGCATGAAAATGCCTATGTGTGGATTTTGTAGCCCTTTATCTATCACTGGCAGCCAAAGACTAGGCCAGAGTTTTCGTCAGCAGGTGAACAAGTGAGCACTGGCATATCCAGAACTTGGAGCACTGCAGTGACAGGAATAGGTGTTTTATTGGTATATGGTACCACGAGAGGCACTAGGAGGGAACAAACTGAATAAAGGGGAGAAAAGAACTTCAAGGTCATGTGCCATGTATGTATATATGTATATATATGTATATATACATATCTATATTCCTGTTATGAAGTGATGAAGACAGCTGGTGCCTTGAAGATAGGTGGTTGGTAGAGGCTAGGAGTGAGAAGGCCAGACATGAGCTTGATATGAGTCCCAGGGCACCCTGGGCTTGACACCTTCACACCATTTCCAGTACAAGAACCAGGTTCACATGCATATCCAGGAAACAGCTCTGTGGCCACGAACCAACAAATGAGGCGATCATATTCCAATCAAAAAATGCAACTGCAGGGGCCAGAGTGATGATAGCAAGGCAGAGAGGGCATTTGCCTCTCCTGCGGCCAACCCAGGTTGGATCCTCGGATCCCTAAGCACGGCCAGGAGTGATTTCTGAGCTCAGAGCCAAGAGTAAACCCTGAGCATTGCCTGGAGTGGCCCCAAAACAAGACAAAACAATACAACTGTAGCAGAGGTGAGCAAGTCGGAGCACATGCCTTAGATTTCTCTCCTGGGGGAAACTCAGAGGGGCAAAGCAGCGGGTTTGAGGCACACATTCTCATGTGAACACATGAGCTCTCACACATATACATACAGACTCAACTCACACTCTTACATGCACATTCATCTCCACACTCACACACACACACACACATTCTGATGTCTATTTGGGGTGCTCATTTTTTTCCTACTTGACTGCTAAGGGTGTCAACCTGCCCAGAAATTGATGACCATCAGGGTTCTGTTTCCATGACATGGGTAGCAAATACGTCTTGGAGGCTCGAGTGAGCCGTGGGCGGTGCTTTAGGTAGCAACACCTGTCCCCAGGAACTGGGCCCAGTCCTTTCGGAAATCTTCTATTTTGCCCCTATTGGACATGAACGTTGAGGACAGACCCGTGCTGACATTGTTTCTCTATCCCGAGGTGCCCTGACTTTGTGCCCTCCACCAGTACCGTGGCTTGTTAAACAGCTGCTGCTAATTAAGCATCACGGGGACAAGGGACACCGGGCAGGGACGCCTTGAGGGAAGGTCCCCACAGAGCACTTAGAAATGGCTGCAGCAGCTGTGCAGACACCAGGAGTCCCCCAGCGGGACAGGCGCCAACAGCAGCTTTGGGAAGTGATGCCGCCCTTCAGACCCCCACAGCTCACAGAGCCCAACCCACAACACCTCCCTTGAGGAGTCTGAAGTGCAAATGGGACCTGCGCTGCTGAGTCTCCCTCCCTCCTCTTGGACTGTATCAGAAGGCGCAGCCAATGCACGTGAGAACCCCCACCTCAGCCCGGACCCTCCTGGCCCCTGGGTCTGTGGACTCTCAGTTCCCATGTCTGTTTTTGATCATTGTTTGAATAAAGTTAAGTACCGTGCATAGGCATCACAGAGACCCACCCCTGAGAAGAAGGGGTGTGGGGAGCTTGAGGAGGAAAGTGTTGACAAGCAGGGGAGCGCTGGTCCCCATGGATCATGTGTTGGTCCTGTGTGTGGACAGCAGTTCTGTGCAGAGCTCTGGATCCCTGTCCTGACTCCCCAGTGCCTGAGGGTGCCGGGTGCCAGTCCCCTGGGGCCGATGGTACGGCGCTTCTGAGAGCCTGTCCTGTCTCTGGCTGCAGCTCCACTGGAGCCAGAGCCTTGCTGGTGCCTCCCACTCCTAACCTGCCAGGGCTGCATTGTGCTCCTGGGACATGTGAAGGTGGTGGCCAGGATGACCCCTGACCCCCGCCCACGCTGCATATGCAGTTGATTTGCGCAGCATTTGCGTTCCTAGTGGCCTGCTGCCTCTGGCCTAGTCCCCGATGCTTTGTTCTGCTCTGATGTTGGTTGTGATGGGGGGAGGGGAGGGCTGTGGCAAGTTCGGGTTCTGATGACACAGCACGGCACAAATTACCCGTTGGCAAAATGCCGACCACTGCTGGCAAATAGTCCCTAGGATCCCATCTTGGGCAATCTGGCCTCCCGGCAGCCGCGTGGCAGTCTAAGGCTCTGCACTGTCAGTCAATAGCCTCCGCCTTCCTGCCTCCCTCTCCTCGCGGGCCTGGCCAGCGTGGCAGGGTGGCCCCACCTCTCCCGTGAGCGTGTAAGTTCTAGGCACATGACAAGGACATTAAACAGCTCTAAGCCTCAGTGGGTCAGGGCTGAGTCCCCTTCCATCTGTGTCACACACGCTCCCCGAGTCCCTCATCAGTCTGAACACAACTCAGAAGCTTCACTCATTTCCTGGCTCCCTTAAAATCTCTCCCCCCACCCACCCCAGGGCCTGGATGAGCTCACGAGGCAAAATCTGTGTTTGAAATCCTGGTCCTTGGCCGTCCAGTCCGTCAGGATGGAGTCACATATCACATCAAAGGCAGTCAGGATGGAGGAGAAGAATTCCCCTTTTCATCCCAAATGAGCGCTTTCAAGTCTTGATAGGAATAAGCGCCGATGTTTGAGGCCCAAATGGCTTGGGTTGGTCCTGTCTCTTAAAAACCTCAGGGCAGCTTCCTGGAGCACCTGCCTATGCCACATCAGATGGGCACATGCCTCAAGACATGAGCAGAACACTGATTTTGTCTAAGCAGGGAATGATACCAAAGATGTCCACCTGGAGCCTGGCTGATTGGCCCGAGACAATAGCCTGCTGGTAGAGAGAAGACACTTCTTTCCCTCTGGCCCTAGAGGGCCTTGGGTTTTCCATCCCTGGACAGCCAGATTCTCTGCCTGGGAAAAAAACTTGAAATGAGGATATTATTTGCATGTCTATGTATACAAGTGCGTGTGTGAATCCGTGTGTGTGAGTGCATTGTGCATGTGTGTGAATAACTATGAGTGCATGTGTATTATATGTGTGTTTGATTTCAGGAGCCAGCAGACCCTCAGGATTCACTTCCGACTTGTGTGCGGGAGAGAACTATATGTGGTATCAGGGTTCCGACTCACCCTGTTCCACCTATCCAGCCCTTAAGCACTGCGTTGAACGTTGCTTGACAGTCTCTTCGACTCTGAAGCTTTCTTTGAAGCCAAGAAGAGCCCAAGTGTGCACTGCAACTTTCAAGGATGGGATCTGACCTGACTGGGCCAATGAGGAGACCTCGCCGTTAGGCACATCAGGAGCAAGCCGGATCGGGGACATTCCAGAATGGGTTTTGCAGTGGCTGTTGTCGTCGCCACACTCAGTGTGGACTGTTTTCATGGACAAACTTCTGACTGTGAGAAAATATTTCAGAAAGGACTGCTCTGCTGCAGGCTGGGTCTTCTGCCTTACAGATACCCCATGGCTCTGTGCAGCAGAGTACGGGTCCCAGCCGGAAGAAAGGGGGCCTTCTGTGCATTCTGAAACACTGCAGGCTGCTCTGGCGCCTTGTCACCAAGAACCCCAGCCCCAGTGCTTCCCATCCCCTGGGAGGGATGCAGTGGAAGCTCCGTCCTCAGGTCGAAGCTGCTGCTCAGCCCAGCCCAGCCCAGCCCTTGCCTCCGTCAGTGCCTTCTGCCCTGCTCTGGCCAACAACCCTGGCCCTGGGCCTGCTTGGATTCAAATTGCAACTGGCAATCTGCCACGAATGATCGTGGACATGATCCAAAACTAAAACCCGCAGGAGTGAACAGGGTCATCCTACCCCAAACCTAAGGTGGAATGTGGAGAAGCAGAGGGGAGGGGTGTCCACATGGGGCTGAGCCCTGTGCTGGCATGGGGAGCCCAGAGGAAGTGGGTCTACACTCAGGAGACCTGAGGAAGCAGCTCTACACTAGGGAGCCCTAGTCTGTATTTGGGAGCCCTGAAAAAGTGGGTCTACACTGGAGAGCCCCCCAAAAAAGTTGAGTCTATACTTGGGAGCCCCGAAAGAGAGGGTCTGCACTTGGAAGCCCTGAGAAAGTGGGTCTATACCAGGGAGCTCTGAGGAAGTCAGTATTTACTGGAGAGCCCTGAAGAAGTGGGTCTACACAGGGGAGCCCTAAGGAAGTAGGTCTATGCTGGGTTGCCTAAGGATGTGGATCTACACTAGGAGACTACACCAGGAGTCTACACTGTGGAAGTAGGTCTACACTGGGGAATCCTGAGGAGGTATATTTACACTGGGACCCTGGGGCAAGGCCCTGAAGAAGTGGGTCTACACTGAAGGCGACCTGAGCAAGTGGTCTTTTATGGGGGCATGCTGAGAAAGTATGTCTGCACTTGGAAGGCCTGAGGGAGTGGGTCTATTCTGAGGAGCCCCGAGGAAGTGTGTCTACACTGGGGTACCCTGAGGAAGTGGGTCTTCGCTAGGGTCCCTGAGGAAGAAGTTCTATAGAGGGAGCCTGAGGATGTGGGATCTGCTCTGGGGGAGCCAAGAGAAAGTGGATCTACACTGGGGAGTCTGAAGAAGTGGGTCTATATTAGGTGCAGCTTGATGAAGTGGGTCTTCTCTTGGGAGCAATGAGGAAATGGGCCTACTCTGGGGGGTCCTAAGGAAGTGGGTCTACACTGGTGCGGAACAGGCCCAAAACCTACACTCGCCTGTCCCACTGGGAGGCCAGGCACCTTCCCTTCCCTTAGGTTCCAGGCCATGTTCAGGTCACTCTCCACCCTGGGTCTGTATGTCCCCCAGCCTTGGCAACCCACACTGCTATCACCTTCCAGGGGGTTCTGTTCCCCCATCTCCCACCTTCTGAAGCCTTGGACCTGTCCTTTTCCTCCTCCCTTGCCCTTCACAGCTTTCTCTGTGTGAAGTTTCCAAGATAGAAAGATTTACTCTGGCACACTAATTGCTAATACCTTTTTGAAGATAAAATATTCATCACCTAAGTCCATAATGATAATCCCAAATCAGCACCATTATCTCAGTTTCTCACGGATTATAAATAAACCAGGTGCTTCCCTTGGTGCCGTGACCGCAACATGCCCTGTTCCAGCCGGGAGCAGGCAGGGCACATCCTGCCAGCCCCTCCAGGTCCTGGAGGAGACTGGGAAGTGCCTGGTCCCCAAACTGTGTGCTGGGCCAGGGCCCCTCCTTGGCCGTGCTGGGCATCCGCTCCAGCCCTCTCATCACCATTTAACATTTCTCTGGCATGATTTAAATGAATGTTGACGGTATTCCAATATCAGAGAGCATATTCTGCCAGGATAAAACATGTTCCATAGCTACAATCACAAAATATCTAAATTTATCCAATTTCATTTCTTGGCTGCTTTCCGCCCCTCACCCCACACGCCAAACGAAGTCATTTTTCCTGCCGGGTGGTACAAACAGGCCCCAAAGTCTCCATCCTGAAGACACAGAGATTGATTTAGAGCTTTCAACTTTCTCTCCCATTCCCCTCATGACTCCTAATTCTGCATCTGCAAACATGGCTGGTAATATTTTAACGGAATTGTATGTTGGTCATGACAGGAAAGATCTGAAAAACTCTAGGATGCACGTCAGGGCTACAGAAACAGGGAAAGTCAAACTTGCCCGGAATTCCACTCCTAGAAAGTGCTTGCAGGCTCAGTGAGTGTATGTACGTGTGAGTATATTCAAGGATCTGTGAGTGCTATTGCAGGGTTTGATCAAAGCGATGGTAGTAATATTGGACTAAGTAAGAATGGGTGATATCAACATTAGAATATGTGTTAGAACAGCACAACAGGTAACATGCTTGCCTTGCACAGGGTTGACCTAGGTTAGATCCCATATGGTCACCCGAACACTGTCAGAAGAAATTCCTGAGTGCAGAGCCAGGAGTCACCCCTGAACATCACTGGGGGTGGCCCCAAAACAACAACAAACAAATCATATGAGTTAGCGCTGTCCCGAATTTTATCAAAGTGAGGGGAGGGGTATTCGCTAAGTCATGTTAGATAATATGGTCTGTGCAGAGAAAGCTCCAAGCCTGAATTGGGGATCTCTCTCGAGACAGAAATAACTAACTGCTTGGTACACATGCGGGAATGATGCACGTTGCCTTCAGCTCTCAAGGGATCACAAATATCAGCATTAATTAGTAGCAATTAGTAGAATTAATAGTAAATTCAACTTCAAGATGAATCATTTGGGAATCTATTTTTATTTAATGTTGTTTAATCTTATACTTTGATGGCATAATACATAGTCTGTATGATTAAAATAGATTCATAAACCTCTATTTTTCATTTCCTGAGTTGTCCAATGGAGATTGGGTGGAAGAGGGTAGAAACAGAATAGAATTGTGAGTAAAGAAAAAAAATCTAAAGAGGAGTCAGGTTTCTTTCCCTCATTTTAAAAACGAAATTGTCTAGTTTACAATATTCTAGAACTTCAGGGTCTCAGCTCCCCATCTCCGTATGCAGGCACCCTTCTAAAGTTTCATGCCCTCCCATCCCCGAAAGATCCCCTACTTCAGTCCTTCCTCCCCTGTACTGCACTAATTCTCGCTGAGAATTAGTGAGATTAGAATCATTGATTCTAAGAGTTTTGTTGTTTCTTGCTAGTTGTTCATTTTGGTGATTCTGACTCCACCTGTGAATAAAACTAACTAGAAGTCATCTTTACTTCCTGACTAGCTTGTCTGGGCAGAATCACCTCCAGCTCCATCTTCCATTCTGTCCCAAGGCATGGCCCATTGGTGTGAATGATGTGGCAGGCACATGCCCAGAGCCTGCCAACTTCCCTGCCCAGTCTTGCCTGTGGGCATTGGTGGGCTCCATGCCCTGGCCACGGCAGGAGGTGCTGTTAGAGTGAGGGCATATAGGTGCCTTTCAGATTAGCATTCTCAGGACCCAGATTCCTGGGAGCAATAGCTATTTGATTACACGCTATTTCCATTTTTAGGTTTTTCATTTAATTTTGGACAGGACCTTCCAGCCACGCTCAGGGGTTCTTGGGGGTCCTCTTTACTCATGATAATCTGGCCTAGCATGAGCTGGACAGAGTAGTGCTCAGACTCAGCCATGTCCCACTGCTCAAGCCAGCAGAAAAGGGCCAGCCCGGACAGCTCTGATGATGTTTGGAGAAAATCCTGGTGCTGCAGATTCAACATGGGGCCTTGTGCTCTTCACGTTGTGGCTATGCCCACATTTTTGTTTTGCAAAGGATCTAAAGGATGACTTTTCAGGGAGAAGAGATGAGAACTAACCCTTAGACTTAGAAGAGCTGTGGGGCCTCAGTGGTAGTGTAGGGACACTGGCCTGAGCTTCCCTCCCTGCATGCCTGAGCCAGGTCCGGTTTCCAGTTCTCTGCTGCATCTGGTGGGCATGGGCCCGGTTATCTGCAGCCTCCAGGACTGGGAAAACTAATAAACACAGTGCCTGGTGTACCAAGTGCATGCGACAGCCACCAGCTGGGGAGGCTGAAGGCAGCTCGAAGGGAAGCTTTGCTTTCCTTTCATGTGGGGGGCCTCACCATCCTCTCCTTCCTGTGCTATGTCTTCGAGCTGTGCTTAAAGCTTTCACCTTGACTAGTTTCTGTCTGCTGCCAAGTGGAAGAAGAGACCTCTCAATGGCAACTACAACAGCAGGAGATGTTGCAGGTCCCACAACCATTTCTGGAGGACAGGTATTGGGGAAGTACCTGTGAATAAATTGATGGAGCAAGTAGGAGACTAGTTGGAGAAAGAGCTGATGGGGCTGGGCCTTTCAGAACAGGTCTTGTGAGTCTGTCTCTGTCTCTGTCTCTGTCTCTCTGTCTCTGTCTCTGTCTCTGTCTCTCTCACTCACTATCTCTCTCTCTCTCTCTCTCTCTCTCTCACACACACACACATACACACACACACACAAACTCACACACACACACACACAGTGAAACATTCCCAGTCAAGGCCACGCCCCTTTGGACACACCCCTGTGGAACATGTCTCCTGTAGCAGCCCTGCCACTGTAGCAGATGCTGTTTGGTGCATTAGTGCCAAGTAATCAACCCGTCCCCTACCCGCAGGTACAGGTGACATCACAGATCAGTAACTCATGAGTTTTCTGGCCTCACCCCCCAGCACATGGACTGCCCCACACCGTCCCACCCCAGCCCCAACTGGCAAGCAGGTTTATCCCCACAATGTTTCAGATGGTTCTCGCCAGGGTTTGGAATGGAAACTGAAAAAAAAAACAAAAAACAGAATACGGTCACTTGGTATGAATGTACTGGGGCTGAAGGTCAGGAGCAGAGATTTGGGGAAATAGGAAATAGATAAAGAAGTTGGGCCCTGTGTAAATAGGGATCCCCCAGTATATGCTAACCTGTGTGAGAGAAAAAAAAGATACAACTGGCTGAAACAAGCATGGTGGGACTGAAATGGTGTTGTACAACTTTCCCTGGGCTTTCTGAAAATAAAACATTAAGGGATTTTTTTAAACAAAACTACATGGAGTGTGTGTGTGTGTGTGTGTGTGTGTGTGTGTGTGTGTGTGTGTGTGTGTGTGTGTGTGTGTGTGTGTGTGTGTGACTACAATAAGAGAAGGGCTGTGTGTGTGGCTTCATTCAGCTTTGGAATTCTAGCCGAGTCTTGGAAAACCAACCTCCTTTCATGGGTGGTAGCAGTTACCGACATTTTATTTACTTTTTATTTTATAGTTCCTGGCCTTTTTCAGGTGAAAAATGCCTGTTTAAACCCTTTTAATTGTCAGTTTCAGGAATATTTTCTCAGGGTGATAGGACTAGAATTTTCAGGGAATTTTTTAAAAATCTAGTATTTGGATAATTTTTATATCCAACACAACTTGTAAATTCCAAATCATCTTATTGACCTTGGCCTCACTGCAGCCTGGCTTTCGAGACATCATCTAAACTTACCTCTCAGCAACTAAACCTCAAAGCTTGCATGGTGATAGGTTGTATTAGTTGGGGATTTGAGATGAGCGCTGATAACTGGAATCTGTAGTGTGCTAGCTATCCACAAGCTGTGTCCCCACCCCACCCACATGTTTATCCTTGGATGCAGCTCTTGCTGGAAGGTGGGGATGGGGGTCCCTGTGGGAGGAGTCTGCAGGGACCATTTCAGTTTCACAATGGACATGAATTTAGGGGCACACTATCCTGATAGAATAAAGTAGATGGTTTGATGCAAAGATGCACATCAGTATGTTCCTATTACTCATTCCAGCCATATGGTGGCTTATATCCCAGTATAAGGATGTTCTTCTTATAAAATAATATTTTAACTTTATTTATTGATTGGTTGGTTTTGGGGCCACACCCAGCAGTGTCCAGGGTCACCCTGTCTCTACACTCAGAAATCACCTCTGGCAGGCTGGGGACCATATGGGATGCCGGGAATCCAACCAGGTCCCTCCTGGGTCGGCCTCATGCAAGGCGAATGCCCTACTGCTGTGCTATCTCTCTGGCTTCCCTAATAAAATAATTTTATGGCTAAATATATAATTATCTGTAACAAATTATTTTATAAGTCATTTTATATGGAACCTTTCACTCTGCCTAGAGATTTAAAATGTCAAAGTACTTTTTATTTCAAAAATGTTCAATTTTTCACTCAGAGTGGCTAAACAAATATTACTTGAATTACCAAATAAAGAAAATGTGTGCCAATTATAACTTTAATTTCTGATTTTCATTTTTGTTTTCTTTTATTTTGGAGCCATCCCTATCTGTGCTATCCCTACATTGTATTCAGAGATCACTCCTGGCAGGGCTCAGGGGACTCTACAAGATTCCAAGGATCAAGCCTGGGTCAGCTTGTGTATAAAGCAAGTGTCCTACCTGCTGTACTATCCTCTGGCCCTTCCTGATTCTTATGTGTCTTTAGTATTGCTATGTTTGATGGGTATTTTTCTTGGTTACTATAAGATATATTTTTCTCAGTGTATCTATTTTGTTTGTCTTGTTTTTGAGTCGTGCTAGGCAAAGTTCAGGGCTTAGTCCTGGCTTTGTACTCTGAAATCACTTCTGGCAGGGTCAAGGGGACCTATGGGATGGTAGGAATCAAAACCAGGTCAGCAATGTGCAAGGCATATGCCTTCCCCACTGTACTATCTATCTGTCCAGCTACACTCAATCTTTTATTTTGTTTTGGAAAGTAACTTTTTTTTCTAAAATACACACACACTATACTTTGCAGATGATCAAAGTTCTAAACCAAGAAATACAATTTTAGTGTCCACTATGAAAAAAGGGGAGTTAATGCTTATTACTTTCTCCTAAATTTGCTCTAGAAAAATACATCTAAATTACTGTAATAATTATATTATTATAACCTATGAGATAAGACTGCTTAAATAATCACTCTGTGTTTATGCATTCAAATTGTTGCCAGAGTAGCAGCAATTACTTGGATTTATATCTAGGTGGTTAGAATTAGCACTTACCAATTCTTTTTCTGCTATGAAACTCAGTTGCCTGGAGTTCTTAATTTTTATTGATCAGTTGGTAGGTTACTGCATATACTCTAATACCTTATTGAGAGGAAATAAATGGGGGCTGTATATTCCATAGTATACCATAATCATAAACAGCACCTTGAAAATCGTATATAATTATGAATGACATTATGGCTGGGTATAGAATTCTATGCTTATGTTTTTTGACTAAAAGATCATTCACTAAATACATTTCTGTGAAATTTTAAGAGGAGTCTTATGTGGCTTGTGTAAGAACTTTGTTTCCCTTTTGATTGTTTGATTATTTTGTTTTTATAAGTTAACAAAATTAAAAAATACGTGTAATTTAATTTTTACCTTTTATTTTCTTTGGGGGGGGGTTGGCCCACTCCCAGTGGTGCTCAAGGGTTCTTTCTGTCTCTTCTCCTAGAAATCACTCTTAGCAGGCTTGGGAGACCATATGGAATTCTGGGAGTTGAACCTGGATCGGCTGTGTGCAAGACAAACCCCTACTCACTGTGCTATCACTTCAGCCCACTTTATCTCTTTTTCAGTAATAGTTTTGAATAGATTCCATAATGTTCATATTTAGAAATTTTCTTATTCTTTAAAATGATCTTTTAATATATATTAGATCTTATACTAATGACTTATTTTTATTCTTTATATATGACATCCCTTTAATATTAGTTTAAAGTAACTTTTTACATTCTAAAATGGTTTCATTGTCTAATAACTTACTTTAAATACTGCTTTCAATAAAAATCATTTTCTGGGCAAGAGAGATCATGCAGCAGGTAGGTTCTTGTCTTGTAGACAACCAACCCAAGTTCAATCCTTGACATCCCCCATATGGTCCCCTGAGCTCAACAGGCATGATCCCTGAGTACTGCCAGGTATAACCCCAAAACATTTGTACCAGTACGGTCCCCAGAGTACCACAGGGTCACTTCCGAGCGTGGAGCCAAGAATAGCTCCCTTTCCTCCTAAAAACAGAATACCACCATCATTATAGCAGCAAAATTGACTGTTCTCATTGAGAGATCAGATTTACTTAATGATGGAATTATAAAGAAAAAGATTTTAATTTTAAAATCCCTGCAGTTTGCACTGCATCTTAGTCTATCTCTCTATTCTATAGATTGTATTTCTTTTTTGTTGTTGTTGTTTTGGGGCCACACCCGGTGGTGCTCAGGGGTTACTCCTGGCTGTATGCTCAGAAACAGCTCCTGGCAGGCATGGGGGACCATATGGGACACCAGGATTCGAACCAACCACCTGAGGTCCTGGATCTCTCCGTAGATTGTATTTCTAAAGGTAATTTTTCTATAACATAAACCTCTTTAAGGAGCAATTATTTTTCTTTTAGTGAGGCTCATTTTTTAATTATATCTTTCATGTGGATCTTCTCTAGAATTACACTTTCCCCCATAGTTTCTGTGTATGTGTGTGTTTGAACATTTTCAGAGCATTAAATTGTGACTGTCCCCCCACCCCAGCTCAGAGGATAGTGTGGACAGAGAAGTCTGGGCTTGAATTGAACATTGCCACACTGTCACACTGTCGCTCCGCTGTCACTCATTGTAGAGGAGGGCGGCTCCTCTTTCCTAAGTCCTGGTTGACCAGCATGTGGAACCCTGAGAACCTGGGACAGGGGAACTAGGGGGCTGCCTCCTGGCCTCTCCATTGCGGGCACCGTGTCAGTTGCCCATCATGGCCCCACCCCACAGCAAAGAAATCACTAAAGGGCAGCTCAGCCCATACCAGCATTGGGAAATGGAGCTCGGGGCTCAGGGCACATTGATGGCCAATGGGGTAAAGCTATCATCCAGTCTCTTCCTCCCTCCCACCATTATCTCATCCTCCAGCACCTAATTTCAAACAGAAAATGTATTTACTAGTCCTATCCTGTACATAACTGGCGAATAGACTGGCAAACATTAAAGGCCCAATATGGAATTCCAAAGGTGTGGGAAAGAGTTATCAGTGCTGGTCTTTATGAGAAAAAGAACTTGGCCCTGCTAGTCCCAGGCTCAGATGTCAGGCCAAGAAGGTGTCTCTCCTCTGGATAGTGCTGCCTCAAAATGTGGAGTGGTGTCCTGGAGAAAGTCGGAGCCCACAGGGACTAGTGAGGTCCATCCAGCCTGGCTCCCCAGTTTTTCTCACACATGCCATCTATTCTGTCTTCCTTTGGTCCAAACAATTCCCTGTCCAAGCAGAATTTCTCACTGAACCAGGGCTTTATTAAGAGCAGGTGTTTCAAGACTCTGGAAACAACTAAGATGCCCTTCAACAGATAAATGGCTAAAGAAGCTGTGGTACAAACCATTATATTGCCCCCCCCTCTCTGCCTCTCTGTCTCTCTCTGCCTCTCTCTCTGTCTCTCTTTCTTTGATACATACACAGAAAATTCCTATCTAATCCCTAATTTCTCATGAAACACTTTGCCTCCTTTCAAAACAATTTAACTCTTACCTCCTAAAAAAGAAAAAAAAAAAGAACAAGCAACTGTGGTACATATACACAATGGAATATTATGCAGCTGTCAGGAGAGATGAAGTCATGAAATTGTCCCATATATGGATGTACATGGAATCTATTATGCTGAGTGAAATAAGTCAGAGGGAGATAGAAAGATGCAGAACAGTCTCACTCATCTCTGGGTTTTAAGAAAAATGAAAGACATTCTTGCAATAATTTTCAGAGACAAAAGAGAGGAGGGCTGGAAGTTCCAGCTCACTTCATGAAGCTCACCACAAAGAGTGATGAGTGTAGTTAGAGAAATAACTACATTGAGAACTATCCTAACAATGAGAATGAATGAGGGAAGTAGAAAGCCTGTCTAAAGTAAGGGTGGGGGTGGGGTGGGGAGGAGGAAGATTTGGGACATTAGTGATGGGAATGTTGCACTGGTGAAGGGGGGTGTTCTTTACATGACTGAAACCCAACCATAATCATGTTTGTAATCAAGGTGTTTAAATAAAGATATTAAAAAAAGCAGGTGTTTGCGGCAATGCATCAGCTAAGACAAAGCAAGACCAGGGTGTGGGAGTGGAACTAACTGTTCCAAAATGGACCCAGCAGTGCTCAGGGGCACCCGGGTGGTAGTGGGGACCATGCAGAGCCAGAGATGGAGCCAGTGGAGACCCCAGTCCCATCTGCCCAGCTCCCCATCCCACCCATTATACAGTTACCATCGTCAGATGTCGGAGTCAACGCCATATTTTTTTTCCGTCAGTAACTTGTATATCTTAGACATTAGCCCCTTGTCTGACGGGTACTGGGTGAATAGTTTCTCCCAATCTGTGGGTGGCTTTTGTATCCAAGGCACTATTTCCTTTGAGGTGCAGATGCTTCTCAGCTTAATATAGTCCCATCTGTTTATCTGTTTCCACTTGTATGGAGAGTGCTGTTTCTGCCTTGAAGTATCAATGTCATGGAGTGTTTTACCTATGTGTCCTATGTGTTGTTCAATATACCTTAGGGTTTCAAGTCTAATATCCAGGTCTTTAATCTATTTGAATTTGACCTTTGTGCGTGGTGATAGATGGAGGTCTGAGTTTGCTTTTTTGCAAGCAGCTGACCAGTTGCTCTGACCCCACTTGTTGAAAAGGCTTTTCTTGCTCCATTTTGCATTTCTTGCCCCTTTATCAAAGATTAATTGTATATGTGGAGCACATTCTCTGAATACTCAAGTCTATTCCACTGATCTGAGAATCTGTCTTTATTCCAGTACCAAGCTATTTTAATGACTATAGCTTTGTAATACAATTTAAAGTTAGGGACAGCAATGCCTCCCATACTCCTTTTCCCAAGAGTTGCTCTAACTATGCGTGGGTGTCTAATGTTCCAAATGAATTTCAGGAGTGTTTGACCCATTCTTTCAAGAAAGTCATGAGTATCCTTAGAGGGATTGCATTAAATCTGTACAATGCTTTGGGGAGTATTGCCATTTAATTATGTTAATCCTGCCAATTCATGAGCAGGGTATGTGTCTCCATTTCCTTGTGTCCTCTTTTATTTCTTTTTTTTTTTTTTTTGGTCTTTCGGGCCACACTCGTTTGATGCTCAGGGATTACTCCTGGCTAAGCACTTAGAAATTGCCCCTGGCTTGGGGGACTATATGGGATGCTGGGGGATCGAACCGTGGTCCTTCCTTGGCTAACACTTGCAAGGCAGAGACACCTTACCTCTAGCGCCACCTCGCCAGCCCCAGGGCCTTCACATCTTTAGTTGACTCCAAGATATTTGAGTTTGTGTGATACTAATGTGAATAGAGTTGTTTTCTTAATGTCCATTTCTTCTCTATTGTTATTGGTGTATAAGAAGGCCATTGATTTTTGTGTGTTAACTTTGTAGCCTGCCACTTTGCTATATGAATCTATTGTTTCTAGAAGCTTTTCGGTAGAATCTTTAGGGTTTTCTAAGTAGAGTATCATGTCATCTGCAAACAGTGAAAGCTTGACTTCTTTCTTTCGTATCTGGATTCCCTTGATATCTTTTTCTTGCCTAATCGATTTGTCAAGAACTTCCAGCACTATGTTGAATAGGAGTGGTGAGAGAGGTCAGTGTTGTCTTGTACCAGACTTTAGAGAAAATGCTTTTAATTTATCTCTGTTGAGAATAATATTTGCCATTGGCTTGTGGTATATGGCTTTGACTATATTGAGAAAAGTTCCTTCCATTCTCATCTTGATGAGAGTTTTAATCAAGAATTGGTATTGGACCTTATTAAATGTTTTCTCTGCATCTATTGATACAACCATATTCTTTTTGTTGATATGGTGTATTATGTTGATTGATTTATGTATGTTAAACCATCCTTGCATTCCTGGAATAAATACTACTTGGTCATGGTGTATGATCTTCTTGATAAGGCATTGGATCCTATTTGCCAGAATTTTGTTTGAGGATCTTTGCATCTGTGTTCATCAGAGATATTGGTCTGTAGTTTTCTTGCAACATCTCTGTCTGGTTTTGATATCAGGATGATGTTAGCTTCATAAAAACTATTTGGGAGTGTTCCTAATTTTTCAATTTTATGAAAGAGCTCAAAAAAGATTGGAAGCAGTTCCTCTAGAAAGACTTGAAAGAATTCATTAGTAAATCCATCTGGGCCTGGGCTCAACACCATATTTTGACTTTTGTGATTAAGGCTCTAAGAACACTAAATCTAAATTCTCTAAATTTGTCTTCTCTTTCCAAGTGGTCTGGAGCTGTTTGTCTTAGCAGCTCTGGCCTGATTGTGCACTGGATCCCAGTGCTGGGGTTCATTTGTGCCAAGGTTATTTGTTCATCATTGAAGCCCTTTGAATCTAGGGCCACCTCCCCTTGGGCCCCCAATTGCATATACTGCAGATGAATGAGAAAAGCATTGAGTGGTCTTGCTGGAGTATCTGGAATTCCCATGGTACAGTCTCCATGGCCTATTCCCGAGGCTGCACACACCACTCACCACCATCTCTCATTGTCATGGGGGGCTTGCACTATGAGCTTGATTTGCTTTTACCTGGTGATAAGCAGTGCCTGTCTGGGTCACCTGAATGCCTTCACTGTCACCATGCTCAGGACCAGGACTTGGAGAATGGGGCTTAAACCCGGGGTCTCATGTGTGCAGGACAGGTGCATGAGTGCTGAGTGTGCACTAGCCCACTAGCCCAGCCCTGTCAGCATTAAATAAGGTTGAGCTCTCTAATGACTGGGGACATCACCCCCTTATCAGACAATGTGCTGGTATCAACTCCCAAGACAGGTGGGGTTAGTGGGCACATCGATTGTGCCTGTCAATCGTCCCCTGAAATAACAGGGTGTTGGCTTGTCCTGCTTGTCTCCAACCAGGCTCCTGCACTGGGGGTCATAATGCCCTTGATGCTACCCATCACAGGCCCCAGCTGGATTCCTGGGTGCCCAAGATTGGCCTTCGTGGGCATACTCCGATTCGGCCCATGCCTTATCATCAATCTTGTGTCATTTCTTTCCATGTTTCTAAGACTCCAGGTCTTCCAGTTCTTCTACAGGAGCCAACAACATCTGGGAAATTAGAAACACCCAGAGTGTGGCCCGTCTTTGCTGCCCCTCTCTCCACTTCCTGTGCTCACTCATTGTCTAACACATTTGAGCAAAGGAGGTAGTCATCGCTGGTGCCTGCCAGAAGTGCACGCTGCACTGTTGCACTCGATGGCACTGCTCAAATATTAGTTCAAGTCAGGGAGCTTCACAGGCCTTGTTCCTCCTGCAGCGTGATTCAATGCCATGGAGACAAAAATTCATGCAGGGACTTCTGGGGGGAGGGAGCACGTGTTTCCAAAGAGAAAGGCTAGACTTGCTCAGTGGAAAATTGTTCTTTCTCTCTGGAGTCAGAAGAGGAAGAATTGAGGCCTTCCTGTAACAGCCCTGGGCTCTGCCGTTTCGTGTGTGTGTGTGTGTGTGTGTGTGTGTGTGTGTGTGTGTGTGTGTGTGTGTGTGTGTGTGTGTGTGTGTGTGTGTGTGTGTGTGTGTGTGTGTGCGCGCGCGCATGCGCGCGCTCAATCTCCCTTCCACTCTAACACCGTTGACAAATAATCTGATGGTCGCTCTGGGGTAGGGAGTTCAGAGGCTCTTCCTGAGAGCCTTCATGTACAGCATCTCCCTGCCCTGCTTTGCTTCTCCAACCAAGGCTGTGTGCTGTCTAGTTTCTTGCCTTGGAAGTTTCTCAGTTGTGGGATAATGTCAATTCTCAGAAAATTCACGAGAGCAGAATCCTCCTTGTTGACCTCAGTCAGGACAGTCTGGCAGTTTGTTGGGCGCTGGGATCTCTCCGAGTCCCCCAGCTAGTCCTCCCTCAGCCAAACTGGGCTGTGGTGTTCTGGGAACCCTCGGGGCAGTGGCCAACAGAGGCCTCCTGGCAAAAGCCAGCCCAGATGGTGGTGCCATGCCCCCTGGCAGTGCTCCCCAGAGGATCTCTTTGTGCCTGGCTGCCTCTGCTCCACTGGGCTGTTCTGATCAGAATTTCTGTGTACTCTGGGACGGGTGACAATCAGTGTAATCTGCCACATTGGCTCTGATCCAGAAAACAAGGCATTCATTTAGGGGCCCCTGCTGAGGAGGGCTTGGCAGGGAAGGCCTGGCTCCAAGGCGGTGTCTCTGGGCAGGCCCGTTATATAGATGCTCCGTGGCCTCCTGGGGACACTGGACATCACTGGAGGGTTGTCCAGGGGCTGTGGCAGGAAGAACCCTCTCATACCCAACCCTGGGTTTCCCGTGGGTCATTTGTTCCTCATGCCTGTCTCCTCTCTGGAGGCTCATTGTCTCTTACTTATTCCACTCCCCACCGAGGCTCTGCCATCCGGCTCCTTGGGACTCCAGTGGCAGCCCCTTCCCTTTTCCCACAGAGCACAGGCCCAGCTCCCTCAGAGCCCCTAGCAGGCCACAGGCCCAGCAGATGTGACTCCCCAGAGCCGCTTTCTGCTGCCCTGTCAGCAAGTGCTTCATAAGCCCAAGTCCTAGAAAGGGAGAGTGGCGCTCCACTCTGCCCAGGAAGCATCAATGCCACCCCAAAATGCCACCACAAAACCTGCAGTTTGAGGCTGGAGAGAAAGCATGGAGGTAAGGCATTTGCCTTTCATGCAGAAGGACAGTGGTTCGAATCCCAGCATCCCATATGGTCCCCTGTGCCTGCCAGGGACGATTTCTGAGTGTGGAGCCAGGAGTAATCCCTGAGCACTGCCGGGTGTGACCCCAAAACCACAAACACACACACACACACACACACACACACACACACACACAAAAACCTGCAGTTTGAGGCAAAATATGAGAAAAATTGGGTTCAATGAAAAGGTACAGGCCCAGGAGAGTCTGATAGCTAGAAGGTGATTTCATTGTGAGGATTGTCACTGTATAAAAACATAGCACTCAATGTAACCCCACAAAGTTTACTCTTTGAGTGTGTTTCAGAAGTTTCAGTGATGACTTATGAATGAAAATGCAGGTTTCAGCTCAGGACCTAAAACCAAGGCTTTTGCCTTCCCCACCCCTACCTTAGCGTGAGTGAAAATCTCAGATTCTGCCCACACCACCAGCACCCAGGCAGGCTGGCAGGACCCTGGACTTTCCATCCAGCTGAGAAGGAGCAACCACAGCAGAGTGTCTAGTCCCTTCCTTTCTAGGGCTCATGAGGAGCTGGTTTCAATGCATGTAGCTCTGTGGGGTAATATGTGAAAACTGCATCAGGGAAGAATAAGAGTCTGAAGGGCCTGTCCCTGGCACCTCCGGGTGTCCAGTGAACAAGACAAGCAGAAAGGCCTTTTATCTGCACATCCCCCCGAAGGCTAGGTTGACAATGACAGGAAAGGTTCATTTTCTCATTTTTCATGTCATTTGTATAAATAAGACATCTGCTGTTGGGTTCCACACCCATTTATGTGCCAAAATTAAGACACAAAAACTTCCTGTCACCTTCAAAGAGACTAGAAGGAAAAAGTTTCTCAGGAATGGGAAGAGGCACACAGAGCTGGAGCAGAAGTTCTGGAGGGAACCCCAGAAGAACTGCAGTGCCCTCCCAGTCCCACCAAGGAGTAGCCAAAGAAAGGAAAAGAAACCTCTGGTGCAGGAGTCAAAAGATCATCTCAAAGTTGCCTAGACTTGAGTATTTGTGTTAGTCTTGCAACGCTGCCCTTGAGCCTTCAACAACGGGGACCCCAGTGTCCCCTGCCCCCTTAGTCTGTGGATGGGAGGACTCCCAGGGACTCCCAGGAACTCACAGTGGGCCTTTGGGAGAGGCACCACCAGCAGTCATCAATATCACTCTGATTTGCAAAGGTGGTTAGTTGTCTTATTATGGTTATGATTTTGGTCACACCTAGTGGTGCTCAGGTATCATTCCTGGTGTGCTCAGGGTATCCTATAGGATGCTCGGGATTGAACCTGAGTCAACCACGTGCTGGCTAAGTGCCCTCCCCTCTGTGCTGTCACTCTGGCCCCTTACAGCAGGTCTTATTGACAATTAAGAAGCTGCAGGGGCTTGAGAGATAGCACAGCAGTAGGGAAAAGTTTGTCTTGCATGTGTCTGACCTAGGATGGGCCCAGGTTTGATTCTTGGAATCCCATATGGTCCCCTGAGCCTGCCAGGAGCCATTTCTGAGTGCAGAGCCAGGAGTAACTCCTGACCTTTGCCAGGGGTGGCCCAAAAACTGGAAGAAGAAAAAAAAAGGCCACAGCAGGCAGGCACAGCGTTCCATGGGCTTGTATCCCTGTGTGAGCATGCTCTGCAATTTGAGTGGCTAGTGGCCACCAAAGGCTATAAATTAGGGTTCTGCCCATGGGGCCTGGTATGATTAGGGTGCTGTGAAGGAAGAGGCAGTCACTGGCGGATGTAGGGGGCAAGTTGGGCTGAAGGAGCTGCTCACAGCCTTGTTGGTACAACAGCCAGTCCTGTGGCCAGAAAGAGACCATACAGAGAGGATCCCTTACTCCCACACCCTCTGCAGGGTTCCCAAATTTCTGCTGAAGCCTCAGGGGCCCTGACCCTTCACTGGCAGATAGGACAGGGGAGGGCTGTAAGGCAGAAACACAGTGCCCCAATGCACCCATGGTCCATATACTACCAGGGTGGAGTCCAGGGACCACCCAGGGGGAGGTGGGATGCTGTGTGCCCACTCCATGCCTGTTGCATCTTTTCTTACTCCCTACTGGTGCCTATCATTAGCCAGACCCTCAAGACCATGCTGAAGACCCCCTCTTCTGGCCAGCCAGGAGACCATTGAGAGGGGGCTCCACCTTCTGCTCTCACAGCAGCCTATCTCAGGAAGGTGGGTAGCAGGAAGAGTGTGGCCAACTGACCAGACAAAGTGGGCAGAGAGAAGTCGGCCATAAAGCTAGTGCCAAGGAGTGGTGGGCATGCCCCAGAGCCCTCCATGGGTTACCCAGTCAACCCCAGGCTCCACTGGCCCAAATATGTGTTCCTCTTTGTCTCACTGATCCACCTCCTGTGAGGCCCATTAATTTCACCCAGGGAGAGAGAATTCCAGCTTATTCTCCACCAAAAGGTCAGAAATTTTCATCACATTTGAGTCATGCTGACATTTAAGTCTCAGGGTAAAGGCCAGCATGGACTTCCTCTGTCTGCCAGCATATGCTGGGTATTTATGGGGCAAACATTACCCTGATGGAGCATTTAGGGCAGAAATAGTTAGGCCTGGTGTGCAGTGGGCAAGCTCAAATCTCTGAATAGTCAGGCATCTTAATTCTGAATGGGGAGCATCAGTATTTGAAGTCTGGCTTTTAAAAATAATGTTCTAACTTGTGTCTCTTATTTCTTTGTTAAGGAACTCCTAAGGGGAAAGGGCAAACAGATAGCATCAGGGTCAAGGCCCTTGCCTTGCACACTGCTGGCCTGAGCTTGATCCCCAACTTCACATATGGTCCCACGATCCTAGCAGGAGTGATCCCTGAGCTCCACCAGGTGTGCTCCAAAATCAAGATAAGAAATAGAGATTCAACTTTGAATACTGATTCTCCTTTCTAAAACTAGGACTTGTCTGAGACACACGCTCTCTGTGGCTGGATCTTCATAGTGGTGCCTTTCTGTCCAGCTATCAGGACAGGTTTTCTCACACATCCCCTCCTTAGTCCTAGGGTATTCACTGGAATGGTGTTTGGGCCAGACCCAGCAATACTAGGGCATTATTCCTAGCTCTGAGCTCAAAAATCACCCCATATAGTGCTCAGGGGAACCATATGGGATGACAGGGCTTGAACCCAAATTGGCTCTTGCAAGGCCAGCAGTGCCTTCTCCCTGTGCTATACCTGGTCCCAAACCTGTTGTATTTGTCCTCGTTTCTGAGGTTTTTTTTATTGAGTTCTCTCACTTTTCTTCTTTAGTCTAGGCCACAATCCCTAAAGCTGTTCATCTTGCTGGACCTTATCAGTGACGACATTATTTGGCAGGCCCTGGAAGCAAGCAGAAAGGACCCCAGATTGTGTAGGGGCCCCATACTGGTATAGCAGGATAGACACTGGACCCCATCTGCATGAATGCCAGATTTCTCCCCTTCACCACATCCTGGGCTCAAATGATCATGTCACCAGTGATTTGCCAGTAATAAAATACTCTTCTAGAAAATTGTGTGCCACAGTAATGAATCATCCCTTCCCTCAGAAAGATTTTACATTCACATATATGGAAAGAAGTTAGAAATTTGTTTTTATTTTTCCCATCTGAGTTTCAGATATGAGGAGGATCTTCAGCTTTTATATTGGAAAGAGAAACGTCCTGTCTGTCTAAATACATAAATAAGGAACAAATAGATGCATTGATCTGAGAGGAGGATGGTGTGTCTATTTTATAAACAGGGGGCCAGTTCACTGTCCTTCAGACTGTTGGAGGACCAGATTATAGTAAAAACAAAAATTATGAACAAATTTTATGCACACTGCATAAATCTTATTTAGAAGTGAAGAAACAAAATGGGAATAAATACAATATGTGGCCCGCGGGCTATAGTTTGAGGACCATTGGTCTAGAGGGAGATCCTCAGCATAGACCTCCCAAGTGATAAAACCCACCTTCCCTGAAGGACTTGGGAGTGGGGAGTTGCCAGTCCTTGGACACCACCCTGCCCCAGACTGTGACAGATACAGCCTCTGATGTTACTTGCATCCCAGGGCCTGTGTGCAGTCGCTCAGACACGCCTGAGGACGGAAAGCATCACCTCCTCCTTTCTCCCTCCTCCTGCTCTGCTTTCTGCCCTAATCTCCAGGATTTGCTTCCTAACCTTCAGCAGAGGTCACCAGAAGTGCACTAGCACCAGAAACCTGGGCAGGCCATGAGGCCCATGCCATCCTGTGTCTGTAAACCAAGAAGCCAAGATATTCCTTTGTCTGGTTTGTGAACCCAGCTAAATATAGCCATTTTCATCTGAGGTCAGTAAAACCTTCTTCAGACTGAATTTCTTGGGCACACTCAAGTCAGAAATAAATGCAGCTATGGAGCTTAGGGCTGGGACCTGATTCTGGTCTTTTTTTTTTATCATTGTGGGATTGGGATTTAAATGCCACACACACACACACACACACACACACACACACACACACACAGGCAAAAACATATAAACACAAGCCTTTCGAGGTTTGAATAAGGTAGAGGCACAGTCCTATAGCTAAATTCTATAGTTTGACACAATTATTTTACAGCATTCAGTCGGCTTAATCTATCTCATTTGTCACACACTGTTCATAATGATGCCAGGGGAAAAGGAATTAAAAGTGTTGGGTTTTAAGAGCATGCTCTGCCTTCCTGGGGTTCCTCATTTTTTCACGCTGAAAGATAGTTTAAGTTTGTCTCTGTTATTTCCTCCTTTTAATGACCTTCACATGCCATCTCGTGCCTCTCATCCCCCACTTGCCAAGATGGAATGATTAAATAAACCAGTCGCAGAGCTGAATGGATCCCAGTCCTGAAAGCCCTCACCTCCCTCAGCTGCCTCCCCATACCTGAAATGTGCTGCTTAATTTAGAAAGAAAAATTGCAGGCAGCTGCCCGGCTGCCCAGAGACGAGGGTGCGAGAGATGATTTGCAGGTGATTGAAAGGTGGTGTTTGCACTTTGGATTTCCTGGGCTTTCCAATTTTAACCTTGAGCTTACCGAGCTTTGAATCTAAGAATGAGATCTAGCCCCACATACTGGAAAGCTCCCGCCATAGACGAAGAGCACAGCCTGGCAGGGGTGATGAGAATGCAGCCCACCGAGCCAGGCAAGAGGACAGGGCAGGAGGTTCTGGTAGGCTTTGCCTTTAAGTTAACCCTTGGAGTGCCCCAGGGAGAACAGGGCACCAAGTGGATACTCTTGCCCTTTCCCAGCAGGGCAAGACAAGTTGCTAGAAGAGCCACAGAGAGCTTCTACCTTTTCATTGCAAGATGCTGTGGATAAATGTGGTGGAAAGGATGTGAAATATTTATGTATTTGTACATATTATCCATGTGAGCAAACACAGGCAGAGCAGCAGAGAGACATACACCTTATACTTTTCCACAGAGATGGAATGATGGGGTTTGTTTTCGGGGTATCCAGTGGTTTATTTTCAGTAAACTTGGGCCTTCTTTGTTGAAAAGAACAGTCTGGGGGACCTGAGTCTTGCCCACGAATTTCCAATAAGGTTTTTCACCCAGGGCCTCCAGGGTCTGAACTCCAGATTAATGGGTATAGTCCACTTAACAAGCTTCCAGGCTGCTCTGTGTGTGTGTGTGTGTGTGTGTGTGTGTGTGTGTGTGTGTGTCTGTGTGTCTGTGTGTGTATCTGTGTGTGTGAGAGAGAAACAGAGAGAGAAGAGAGAGAAGAGAGATAGAGAGTCTGAATGAGTGTGTGTGACCCAGTCCCTCTGCCCTCAGTAATGTTCCTCATCATTGCAGCACCTGCAGTGCTTCTATCACAACTGCAGGCCATCGACATCCCGGGTCCCCACCTACATGCTGGTTCCAACTTCAAGTGCTGCGCAGCACCTGTGCTCAGACCCCCCAGAAAGGCAAGCACAGGGCACAAACCCTGTGCCCATGTCCACACGCTTCTTATACCTCTTCTCACTCCCAGCAGTGCCTTCTTTGGAGCCCAAAGCTAGTGAAGAGTGATGTGACCACATAATGACCCGCCCAGGATCTGGCCATTTGCCTCACAGTAATGCCCGTAGGGCCCAAAGACGCACTTTAGGACTGGCTCAGCTCAGAAAGCATGTGAGGGGACAAAGAGGGTAGGGCATTTGCCTTGTACATGGTCAGTCTGGGTTTGATCCCCAGCATCCCATATAGTCCTTCAAACTTGTCAGGAGTGTTTCTTGAGTGCAGAGCCAGGAGTAACACCTGAGCATCACCAGGTGTGCCCCCCCCCTATAAAAAAAAAGTACATGAAATAAAGGGACTCATGCTGCCTCTGTGCCCTCAGGGAACAAGCGACCCTTCACATGAGCCCAGGGACTCCACTGAACCCTGCTCCTGGGTATGTTGGGACATTTCTGGGACAACCACACAGGCCACACCCTCCAGGGAATGAATATGTCTTGCCTCTACCAGGAAAATCTGTGTTTGCAGTCCTGTGGGTACCTCTGCATCCTTGCCCATACTGGGGACAGCACACTCATTCCTTGGGCTCTGCCCTGTCCTAGCCCTGTCCTGCCTGCCCTGCCCACTACCATAAGGTAAAGGGTTCAGATTCAAGATTTATCAAGAACTCACAGAATGTTCTTCAATAGAGCAACTCAATCAAAGAGGAGGGGCAGGAGACATGAATAGACAAAGAGAATACACATAGGGTTGATCTGGGGAAATGCTTCCACAAGTCTCATTAGGGAAATGCAAGTCCAGACACAAGACCCCCAAGAAGCCCCTGTGAACACGTCTTATAACAAAAGTAGCAACAGCAACTGTTGGAAAGGACAAGGGGTGGGGCTGTGGTTCCATGTACTTCTGTGGAGGAAAGGAATTTCCCAGGCTGTTCTGGAAGATGCTATGGAGCCTGCTCAAGAAGCAGCTAAAGGGTCCAGTGGTAGTACAAGTCATTAGAATACCTTGCAGGTGGCCTGCCCAGGTTTGATTCCTGGGTTCAATCTCCTACACCCCATGTGGTCCCTCAAGCCCTCAAGGAAGGAGCCCCAGGCACAGAATCAGTATTAAGGCCTATGCACTGCTGGCATGGCCTAAAAGCAAAACAAAACAGAAGCAGCAGGACCCAGTCCCTCACTGTTAGATATTTCTGGAAATAAGACCAGGAGCACAAGCCATTGATCCAGCCTAATATCATGTCTCTGGTACTAAAACAGCTAACTATGGGAGAGCTATGGTGCTGCGTGGGAGGGTGGAGAGGCATTTGCTGAGGTGGCCAATAGGATGTTTTTACTAAAAAATAAAAAGACTAAATTTTTCAAATACACAAAATGGAAGGAGCTTGAGGGAATTATGCAAAGAAAAAGAAGCACCAAAAAGGAAAGGACAAGTATTGGGTCATTTCACTTATGTGTGAAATTATATTGATGATATAAAACTGGTGATCAGGCAAAAAGCAAGAACCAGTGGATGCTAGCAAAGTTAGTTTCTGACCATAGAAGTATCTTTTAGAAATTGTGTTGTTATCACTATCCCATAGAAAATTGGGCAGATGATATAAACATATAATTAATACAAGATATCTTAGGGGAGATCTAGCACAGATGGGTTGACGGGTTGGTGGGAATTCAAACTTTATCATCACAGATTCATCAGAGACAATTTCTCACCTAATATGTGGCTAAGAAAGTAATTGTTGGTGAGCTCATGCATAGAAGTATGTCTTTCCACATTTATCTGTCCTCAAACCCGAAAATTTTAATGTACAAGCAATGTTTCTCAATAAGAGTATGATAGAGGGGGCCAGAGTGATAGCCCAGTGGGGAGGGCAACTGCCTTGCATGTGGCCCACCCCAGTTCTATTGAGCATCCCATATGGCCTCCCAGGCCTGCTAGGAATGATTTCTAAGCACAGAGCCAGAAGAACTGCCAGGTATGGCCCAAAAACAAAAAATAAAACAAACCAAAAAAAGAGTGTGAGAGACAATGTGGAAAAGTGCCCAGGTCATCCACACACAGCTGAGTCTGGAATGTTCTGGCATAGCAAAAAGAAAGCAATTCTCCAAGATGAACTTGGTCTTTGGTTATCAGCAGGGAACAGCTGATTTAAGTTGTAGAAGTATACGTGAGTCCACATTACTTTTCATAATCCTGTAGATGATGACTATCCAACAAAAAGGAACTTGGGGTGCTGGTCACTGGGTACCAGACATCACCCTCAGCCCAGCAGGCCAGGACAGAAGCGACTCTGATCATCTACGTAATTAAAGTGGGTTATGCGGCTTTTTTGGGCCGGGAAGGTGGCGCTAGAGGTAAGGTGTCTGCCTTGCAAGCGCTAGCGTAGGACGGACCCGACCGCGGTTCAATCCCCCAGCATCCCATATGGTCCCCCCAAGCCAGGGGCGATTTCTGAGCTCATAGCCAGGAGTAACCCCTGAGCATCAAACGGGTGAAGGCCCAAAAACCAAAAAAAAAAAAAAAAGTGGGTTATGCGATACCCCCCCCAATGTAACCATTTATAAAGGAGAATTAGGACTAACAGGTTGAGATCCCACTGACACACATCAGTGAGGGGGAGGATGCGCTGGGGAGGGGGGGCTTGCTGGTGACAAGAATCGTGAGCATAGAACTCCTTCAATAGTGTCATGAAACCACAGAACCTCAGTGGGAAATAGGGGATAAAAAGGCCCCATCTGAGGGTGACCTGTGACTGAGTAGTGACTAGACAGGCACAGAGACTCTGATCCACCGTGTCTGCAGCCCCATGTCACCCCCACATGGGTGGGCTCAGCCCCAGAGCACAGGCTGGGCAATGGGGGTCTGTGCCCCCCAGTAGTGGAACCAAAGAGCAGGTGGTGGGGTGGCTGGCAGGAGGACGGGTGTGATAGTGCTGGCTCACTCTTGGGTGCAGGGACAGAAATATCCCTGCAGGGAATGGGCCAGGCCAAACACTAATAACCTGAGCCTGAGGCCAGCATGGTGCTGTCAGGGAGGGTCAGGCAGGGGACTTCTGGGTAGGGATACACTGGAACATGCAGGGAGGCACCAAGCGAGACCCCAAAGTGTTGTAAGAAATGATGAATAAAATCATTTGGGTTTTTGTTTGTTTTTTGGGGGGGCCACTCAGTGATGCTCAGGAATCAGTCCTGGTGGAACTCATGGTATTTATTGTATTTGGTGCTGGGCTTGAACCCAGGTTGGCTGTATGCAAGTCAAACACCCTACCTGCTGCATTATCTCTCCAGCTCCTAAATAGAACATTTTATTTGCTTTTTTGTTTGTTTCTTTGGGGGGCCACACCCAGTGGTGCTCAGGGGTTGTTCCTGGATCTGTGCTCAGAAATCACTCATGACAGGCTCAGGGGACCATATGGGATGCCAGGGTTGTCTTATGCAAGGTTGGCCACATGCAAGGCAAACATCCTTTGGCCCCAAATAGAACATTTTAAATAGAGAAAAGGAGAATTGGCTTCTATAAACTCTTCTGAAAATGTTTTATTTGAAAATAAACATTGAAATCTTGAAATTTTCTTCAGGCACCATACCTGTGTCAAGGATCCGGCACATTGGCTCCAGCCAGGCCCCGTCCTCATTCACCTCCCTCAGGCCTGAGGGAGCTCTGACCCAGCCCACTAGTTTCTCTCCTCAAACAACTGCCAATCCACTCTGCACCTCCTATTCTGTCTCATTAGAAACCAGATCTGGAACCTGCCACACATCAGGGCTGAACACATCAGGGTAAAGTATTAATGAGGAAATTTACTATTAAAAGGAAATTCAAAAGGGAGCTTGGGTCAAGGTCACATCTCCACCTTACACTGAGATTGACCCTAAATCTCCATCATATTAGCTAGAAAGACACTTAACAGGAGCACAGACCATGTTCAGGGTCAAAGAAATAGAGGGAATTTTAAGGGAGAAAAATGACCAGTACAAGAAAAGGAATGTGAGATGGTATGGAATTAAAAATAAGAAGACAAAGAAGGGCTAGAGGATAGCACAGTGGGGAGGGCACTGACCTTGCACACAGCCACCCCGAGTTCCAACCCCAGTACCCCATAGGGTTCTCCCAAGCCTGCCAGGAGTAACCCCTAAGCATTCCTGGTCCCAAAAATATCCTTCCAAAACTACTAAACACATAACAGAAAGAATGATTTAATTTCCATATGTTTATAGTCTGAGCAATGATTTTCACCTAGGTTTAATAGTGACTTATTTATCTAATTCAGTTGGTGACTGTTTATTAGGTAAGAGGTAAAATAACGGGGCCGGAGAGATAGCATGGAGGTAAGGTGTTTGCCTTTCATGCAGGAGGTCATCGGTTCGAATCCCGGCGTCCCATATGGTCCCCCGTGCCTGCCAGGAGCAATTTCTGAGTCTGGAGCCAGGAATAACCCCTGAGAACTGCCGGGTGTGACCCAAAAACCAAAAAAAAAAAAAAAAAAAAAGAGGTAAAATAACTATTTAGAACCAACACATTTTGTTGTAAATAAAATCACTCTAGTCCCTCTAGTGTATCAAACACTTCTGAAATTCATTTGGAACAATAAACACCCATGAATAGTACTCCTGGGGAAAAGAAATGGGAGGCATTACTTTCCCCAACTTTAAACTGAATTACAAAGCAATAGTTATCAAAACAGCCTGGTATTGGAATAAAGACAGACCCTCAGATCAGTGGAATAGGCTTGAGTACTCGGAGAATGTTCCCCAGACATACAATCACCTAATTTTTGATAAAGAAGCAAGAAATTCTAAATGGAGCAAGGAAAGCCTCTTCAACAGGTGGTGTTGGCAGAACTGGCTAGCCACTTGCAAAAAAGGGAATTCAGACCTCTCAGCTAGCACCATGTATGAAGGTAAAATCCAAATGTATTAAAGACCTTGATATCAGACCTGAAACCATAAGGTATATAGAACAACACGTAGGTATAACACTCCATGACATCGAGACTAAAGGTATCTTCAAGGAGGAAACTGCACTCTCCAAGCATGTGAAAGCAGAGATTAACAGATGGGAATATATTAAGCTGAGAAGCTTCTGCACCTCGAAGGAAATAGTGCCCAGGATACAAGAGCCACCCACTGAGTGGGAGAAACTATTCACCCAATACCCATCAGATAAGGGGCTAATATCCAAAATATACAAGGCATTGACAGAATTTTGTTTTTGTTTTTGGGCCACACTCGGCGGTGCTCAGGGGTTACTTCTGGCTATCTGCTCAGAAATAGCTCCTGGCAGGCACGGGGAACCATATAGGACACCAGGATTTGAACCAACCACCTTTGGTCCTGGATCGGCTGCTTGCAAGGCAAACACTGCTGTGCTATCTCTCCGGGCCCACATTGACAGAATTTTACAAGAAAAAAACCCAGCTAATTCCATCAAAAAAAAAAATGAGAAGAAGAAATGAACAGGCACTTTGACAAAGAAGAAATACAAATGGCCAAAAGGCACATGAAAAAATGCTTTGCATCAGGGAGATGAAAATCAAAACAACTATGAGGCACTATCTCACACCACAGAGATTGGTGCATATCACAAAGAATGAGAACAAGCAGTGCTGGAGAGGATGTGGAGAGAAAGGAACTCTTATTCACTGCTGGTGGGAATGCCATCTAGTCCAACCTTTATGAAAAGCGATTTGGAGATTCCTCCAAAACCTAGAAATTGAGCTCCCATACGACCCAGCTCCTAGGGATATACTCTAGGAACACAAAAATACAATACAAAAGTCCCTTCCTCACACCTATATTTATTGCCACGCTATTTACAAAATCCAGACTCTGGAAAACAATCAAGATTCCCTTCAACAGATGAATGGCTAAACAAACTATGGTACATATACACAATGGAATATTATGCAGCCATCAGGAGAGATGAAGTCATGAAATGTTCCTATTCATGGATGTACACGGAATCTATTATGCTGAGTGAAATAAGTCAGAGGAAGAGAGATGCAGAATAGTCTCACTCATCTATGGGTTTAAAAAAATAAAAGACATGTTTGCAATAATCCTCAAAGACAAAGAGAGCTGGAAGGCCCAGCTCACGACAGAAGCTCACCACAAAGAGTGATGAGTACAGTTAGAGAAATAATGACACTGAGAACTATTCTAACAATGTGAATGAATGAGAGAAGTGGAAAGCCTGTCAGAAATCACTCCTGGCTTGGGGGACCATATGGGACACAAGGGGATGGAACCGCAGTCCTTCCTAGCTCAGCTGCATGCAAGGCAAATGCCCTACTGCTGCGCCACCACTCTGGCTCCACTGACTTCATTCTATGTGCCTCTATAAACTTAAGTGGTTTGTAGATATTTCTGCAAAAAGCTTAGCTTCAAAGTTCTTATTCCGTCCCCATTAAACTTAATTCCTTCACATGAGTGAAAGGCATGTATGAACAGAACATGATGCATGAATGCTGTATGAGAGATTAGTGAGTTGTCTGTTTTTGTTTGTTTGTTTGTTTTGGGTCACACCCATCGGTGCTCAGGTGTTACTCCTGGCTATCTGCTCAGAAATAGCTCCTGGCAGGCACAGGGGACCATATGGGACGCCGGGATTCGAACCAACCACCTTAGGTCCTGCACCGGCTGCTTGCAAGGCAAACGCCGCTATGCTATCTCTCCAGCCCCGAGTTGTCTATTTTTAAAGCAAAAGCTCCCAAGGGTGCACATAAGGAAACACCGAACTTCTCATGACCATGCTGAAGTGTAAACTCCAAGGCAGGAGATGCAGAAACTCTTCAGGTTCTTTTTATCCATGGAAACATGCTGATGCCATAGAGTTCGAAGGTAGGGAAGGGCCACAGAGAGAACTTTATGCTGGCAGAGAATGAAGGGCTCCCCCAAATCTCTAAAGCCTCCCCACACACCCCCCAGAGGTGCTTGCAGCTGAAGGGGAAGGGGAAGCTGCAACCACTGAGCACTTAGGCTTAACCTTTCCTGCACCTTCAATGTACCATCATCACTGAAGTCACAGGACAGGAGCAGAAGAATCCCGAGTCCAGAGAGAAAAGGAACCAGAGAGTCATGAGTCCAGGACTATGAGCAGCAATATGAGCTGAGCAGAGGACTTTAATCTGTCTGTTCATTGGTTTGCCTAGAGATTATCCACGTGAGAGGACGGGAGCGATAGTAGAAGAGCTTAGGCATTTGCCTCACACACAGCTGACTCCAATTCCATCCCTGGCACTACACATGGTCCTTCAAGCCTCTCACATGAGTGCTCCCTGAAGCCCTGAGCACTGCCAGGTGTGCTCCCCCTCTGGTAATGAAGAAAACAGAATGAGAAGAATGGGATAAGGGAAGAGAAGACTTGGCCTCTCCAGCTCCAGCCTCATTTTTTTTGTTTGTTTGTTTGTTTTTGTTTGTTTTGGTTTTGGGGTTATTCCTGGCTCTATGCTCAGAAATCGCTCCTGGCAGGCTCAGGGGACCATTTGGGATGCCAGGATTCGAACCACCATCCTTCTGCATGCAAGGCAAATGCCCTACCTTCATGCTATCTCTCCGGCCCCTACACCCTCAGTTTTAAGTAACAGGCATCCTCTCTTCACAGTAGCCGTGGGAAACAATAATGGAGACAAGGCAGGTGAGGACCAAAGCTCAAAGATATACACCAAGGAAACATGATGCTGAGAACAATCTTCTGATAGCCTGGAAAGTTTGCGGAGTGCGTCCATAGCACACATGATATTTGAACTTCAGGGGACAGGGGCCCCTCACAGTCCGAGCTGGGGATAGACCACTAGCATGGAGTAGCGGAGCTGAGCCTCTGCTGTGTCTGGGTCTGGACCGCCAGGCTGGCAGCTCGCAGGAGGTGCTGGTCAGTCCCATCCTTTGCCTCCTACTGACCTGGAGGATGACAGTGGAGAGACAGAGTCACAATGCCTTGGGGCCTAGCCTGAGCTAACAAGGGTGTGACAGAAGGCAGGGGACACAGGGACCCCAGGTATGCCCCCCACAGACACCACCTCCAGCTGTGTTGATGATTCCAGCCCCTTCCTATACATGTTACTCTGAGGGTTTCTAGGGATAACTGGACACTTCAGGATTGGGGGCTCTCCAGCATTTACTCTAGAATGTATCCCTTCCCAGAAAGATGGTGAAGGGAAGGAAAGTGTCCCATAAAATTCAGATTGGCAAATGAAATGGAAGGAACATTGTAAAATCACCTCATATGCAGTATTTCCAACCCTGGGAGAACAGGTCGAGCAGCATAGCCACAAAGAAACAATAAACCCAGCCAGTCAGGAGAGAATCAAGGAGTTGGTTGGTTTCTCACCCTGTGGTGCCATCCTGAGAGTCAAGGCAAACCAAACTTCTTTATTTACCAACGGGTGCATATGAGATCCAAGAGGACTTTTACAAGTCAAAGCACTTGGGGAAAAGAAAGAGGAAGTTAGGGAACACCTTTGCTCTGGGCAAAAACAGTGAAAAGTAACAGAACATAAAATTCACTTACTAACTTACAACGGTGGGCAAACATCCTTTGGGAAGAATTCATGTTCTTGTGAATATTGGGGGTGGGGGCATTTAAAGATCCTTGGAAGATTGACACTGTTCCAGAGTAGAGGGGTACAAGCTGGGAGTGGGGGAGGATAAAGTAGAGTCTCATGTCTAGGCTGAAAGATCCCCACATTCCAAAACCAGGAAATGGCACTTATTTGGCAAAAGAAGAAATTCCTGGAAACACAAAGTGAACATGTGGTTCTCATGACGGACTTCTGGTGCTCTGCAGGGGCGAGGCAGTCACCTAGACTGGATTCTTAGGACTCTACCCTCCTTTCCCTTAGGCTGTGGTGAAAGCCCAGCCTGGATCCCTCCTCCCCTGAGTTTGGCTCTGCTGTGGGTAGGACCCCAAGGGACGGCAAAGCCCGGCAGGATAATCTGCCAATCAAACTGACATAGTTGCAGCATATTTGCAACCCGATTCTCTCCCAGCAAGATGGTGCCTTCAGAGACATCATACCCAGAGGATATTGGGAGGACAGTCGGGAAGAAGGGAGGCCAGGAGCCTGACCTGTCACAATGACTGTCGCCTGTTTAGTCTTCTAGGAGAAAAACAATTAAGTTTATTTGCACACAACACAAAGAACAATGCCACAATTAACTTTAACTTTGGCATTGGCCAATTAGGAACCAACACACACATTAACAATTATAATTTAATCATTAAACTAAACTACCATTGATTCTATGAATATGTATCAACTCTCCACAGTTAGTAAACACAAAAGTCCCCCCTGCCCTGTGGAGGCCACAGTTAAACTGTCTGGGCTGTTTCGAGGAGGTAGCAGTAGTGACCTCACAGACAGGGAGGCACCAGTTTGTCGGGGGGGGGGGGGGAGGGTGGGGAGACTTCAGGGGGTCCAGGGGACCAGAGATGATCACCACTCCTGAGGAGGGCACAGGAAGGGAGGGAAGGAGACCAGCAGAGAAAGCCTCACCAGCTGTGACCCGACTCCTGTGAAGTCCACCTGGTTCCTCTCACCTCCATGGCCAGGGGTCGTGGGTCCCGAAGCTGAGCCTGCCCATCTTGTGCTTCCTGCCGTGGACACATTTACAAAACCCACATTTCTAATTGAGCAGGCTAATGGTCTCTGCCCACCACTGTCTTCTCTCTGATCATTTGGATCCCAAAGGACAAAGATGATCACTTTGTGTCCACAATGCTGAGCAGCTATCACGAAGATGTGACTGATGGGTCACTGTCAAAGCTCCACAAATGTGAAAAAGTAGAGAATTGAGGATGCTGGCACCAGGCCCACCTCAGTTCTAGCCCTGAGCACCATCAGGAGTGACCCCTAGAGAGAGCCAAAAAGTAGTAAATCCTTGACATCACCAGGCGTGAGTCCAGAACCCAGAAAAACAATTCTAAAATAATTTATATTAGAAGTTAATCAATGGTACGCTTCTGATTTAACTACATGTCAAAGAGTTCAAGAATTTTGAAAAATTAAAAATTAACCCATGGTTAATTTCCTAGTGTGATACCTGCTCCTTATTCTACCTGGGTGTCCTCACTGCCTCCTTCCCTCAGGGGGAAGCGATCCCCACCTTGGCTGCTTGCACCTCACACACTGAAGCAACTAAGGGCTTCTGCAGGTGGAGGTGCCGGAGAGTGTTGATTAAGCACCGCCATGGGGGAGCCAGAGACACTCCCTCCTACTCATGCCCTGCAGGGTCTGAGACACGCGGGGCTGTCTGTGCCCGGCTGAGTCTGCCTGCTGCTCCATGGTGATTAGACAGCAGCTAAGTGGCAGCCACCGTCTGTGCATCAGGCTGTAAGCCTGGGGGCCGAAGAGGGGGGCCTCTCAGAGCCCCGTGTTCTAGAAGGCACTTCCTGCCTTTGCTGAGAATCACTGCATGAGGAGAGCCAGGGCATGTCCCTGGTATAGTCCGAAATTCTGATGGAATCTTCTGACAAGGAGAACTTAGCTTTGGCTAGATCAGTGCTCATAGGTTTCTCTGTGTGGTGGAACTAGCACACGTGTGATTCACACATAGACTGAGCGTCATGGAGTCTTCGAGCCTATTCTGGGTCACTTTCTGGCAGACTTTGGAAATAACATTGTTTCCAAGGGGAACAGACCATGACATCTCCGGCCAGACACTGGTCTAACTGAGTGTAGACGGGACCTACTCTGAGTGCGAGTGTCATGTGTGCAGGGGTTTGTGTACATCCAAATGCACGTGCCCGTGTGAGCATGTCTTCTTAGAATTATGTGTTATATGTATTGTATGTGCATACAGGATTGTAACTTCACATACGTAAATGTGTATATCCAAGTGTGTTATTGTGTTCTCACATATGTGAAGGTGTATGCATGGACTTGTGGAGACGGGAGGAGTGCATCCACATGTCATGTGCACAGGGATATGTGGGGGAGTGAACATTCAGGATTTGTGTGCAATGAGTACGTGTACAGAATGCATATGCATATGAATGTACATGGAAGAACATGTATGCAGCCTCACACATAAGCATTGTGCACCCATGTATAGAAGCCTGTGCATGCATGTGCATTGGTGCAGAGCTGTGAGGAACTGTGCTATGTATTCAGGGCAAGCAGACTCCAGAGCTGAGCTGTCCACCCTCATGTGCACTGGCTTTGAGAACCCACCTGGGAGTCTTTGCTCCCCCACCTGCCCAGGCCCATGTTGCCAGCTAAGGTTAGACCCCTTCTTCCGGGACCCATCAGCTGAGTGAGCATATCCTCCTTCATGCTGCTCACATGTTTCAGGGACATGCACCGGGGAAGGTGGCAGTTGCCCCCTTCCCCACAGCGTCTGTGCTCTGGCCCGTCCCTCTGCTCCCCTCCCCTGCCCCCTCTCTCCTAACCAAGAATCCTTGTCCTGTCTCACGTGGAAGCTGCTTGTCTGTGGTGCCAATGTCTCCTAGGGATTTTGCAGCAAACCTTTGCTCAAAATTTTTCAAGTTTGGGGCCGGCGAGGTGGCACTAGAGGTAAGGTGTCTGCCTTGCAAGTGCTAGCCAAGGAAGGAGCACGGTTCAATCCCCCGGCGTCCCATATGGTCCCCCCAAGCCAGGGGCAATTTCTGAGCGCTTAGCCAGGAGTAACCCCTGAGCATCAAATGGGTGTGGCCCGAAAAACCAAAAGAAAAAAAAATTCAAGTTTATAATCCTTCATTCGTGATTCATTATGTCACCCGTAAAAACACTTTGTTAAATGCAGTTTAAAAGCCACAAGGGTTGGAGAGATAGGACAACAGGCAGGGTACTTACCTTGCATGTGGTCAACCCAGGTTTGCTCCCTGGCATTTCATATGGTCAGCCCAACCTGTCAGGACTGATAGCTGAGTACAGGGTCTGGAATTAGCCCTGAGCATAAACAGGCTGTCCCCCTAAAAAAACTACTAAGAACGCCCATCACATCCGTGATTCATCCCTTTCTAAATGAAATCAATCTTTACTTCATCTTCTCAGTTGTCAGTGCTTGTGAAACATATGCTCCCTCCCCCAAAGAAATTTTGAGATATTGCTAAGTGTATTATTGAAAATTTAATCTATATGAAACTATATTCCAAGAATTTACATACATACTTTATGTCCATTTTCTCCTTTGCTTAAAAATTTTATATCCATTTTGTAAGCATGGATGGTCTATATTTTTAATATAATTTTTATTTTGATCATAGTGTCTTACATATTGTTGACAATAACATTTTAGGTACATATTTACATAAAATCAGGGGGGATTCCCATCACCAAATTGTCCTCCCTACACCTCCGTTTTTGTCCTACCTCCCATTTCCTCTTCTCTCACCCCCAGGGCGGCTAGAATATGTGGTCCCCTCTGTATCCAACCCACTACTTAGTAGTCTTGCACCTGTTTGGTCTTGATGCCTCCCTTATCTCCCCCTCTAACTGTAGGCAGGACTAGCTAGTTCAAGTTGCGTGGTTTTGCCGGAAAAAGAGAAGATATATAAACTGGGGTAAGAGTCTAATACTCCAAAAATGGGTGGAATCCTTCTAGAGGCTCTCATCATCGATTTGGGAGATGAAGGAGAAAAAAAAGGTGAAACACTCCACCAGTACCAAAAAAAAGTGTCAATTATCCAGTGAGGACTCCAGCTATATCGATAAGCACCACAAAGAATAGACGAAAAACAAAACAAAACAAAAAAAACAAACAAAAACAAACAAACAAACCAAAAACACGCCATGGTCTTGAAATAAGAAACATGGCATAGCACATAACGAAAGAAGAGAAAAGAAGAGAAAAAAAAATAAGTATAATTGGGGACATCGATTTCAATAATCACACCCAAACAGAGTGTGATACCAAAATAGCTAGGTAAATAAAACTAATAATAACAGTAATAAATGAAGGAAAAAAATATATGTATATATATATATGTATATAAAATAACCAAGGTTTTGTGCTTTTTGTATTTTTGTTTTTTCCCCCTCCTGCCCTGGCACAGTAAATATTGCGGTCATTCGAAAAGGAATTCACTTGGCCTAAGAAATATGGGGTTTCTCCGTCCTTGGAGTATACTGTCATGGGATCAGCTCTAGACTTTGCTCAGGATCATTTATTCTCCCGGTGGTGTTTTTTTTTTTTTTGGTGTGTGGAAGACTACTGCTCTGTCCAGGGTGATCCAATCAGAGCTCTGTGTGTAGAGGTCTCAGTATCTGCACAGATCCTGAGGTGGGACTTAAGATGAAGTCAGTCTTTGTGGTTCTAGAGGTTCTGTTACCTCAGTGTCGTTTTAATCCATCTTCTGTGGTTGGTGATCTTGGTCTTTGCACTGAACCTAGGATGGCACCTAGGAGAGCGTCTTTCTTTGTGCTTCCAGAAGCCCCGTTCTGTTGCAGTTGTCTCTGTCAGACCTTTGGGACTGGGGATCTTGATTATTGTGCAAGTCATAGGTCTATATTTTTATACAAAAAATGAGCTTTAGAGAAAATATGCTAGACAACCAATGTTGTCAAGTAGCAAACAATAGAACTAAATGAGCTTTTTTTTTGGGGGGGTCACACCCGGCAGTGCTCAGAGGTCACTCCTGGCTCCATACTCAGAAATCGCTCCTGGCAGGCTCAGGGGACCACATGGGATGCTGGAATTCAAACCACCGTCCTTCTACATACAAGGCAAATGCCCTACTCCATGCTATCTCTCTGGTCCCCAAAATAGACTTTTAAATTTTAAATTTCTTGCTTAACTGTTATAGATAATGTATCTATAGAATTCATACCTTCCTTCACTAGAATACAAATCCTTAACTGCAACAGTGAGCAATGGTTTTATTTACTATTGTATCTCTCTCTACACACACACACACACACATATACATCTGATGCCACGCATGTCTGTACATATATACACAGCACATAAAAGTCACTTTCAGGAACAACATGGGACTGACAGCATAGTTATCTCTTGGATCACAATTCCATCTTTTGCTAACAGTTAATCATCTCTGAGCCGGTTTTGTCAAGGGGGAGGGGCGGGCCTTAAACCACACCCCGGAAGAGCTCAGGATCTTCTTGGCTCTTCTCAAGGGTGACCCCTGGTGGGCTCGTGTGCCAGACATGCTACCAAAACAGGCTCAGCCACACACAGGCAGGAGAGCACCTTAACCCCAGCGCCACCCCTCTAGCCTAGTTGTAAACCGGTTTTAGAGTGAGAAGAATGCTGGGGCTAGGGACATGGTTTCAACGTGTGACCACTATGGGAGGCCCTGGGACCAGCAGCCACCACTGAACCATCAGACCAGCATGTCAGCTGAGATGCGCACACATGCGCACACACACATAGTTAGATAAAAACAATATGATCCACTGTGCGGTTCTAATTCTCCCTGTAGACCGCAAGTGATCTATGTATCCAACTCGCAAGAAAACCTAAATCCGCAACAGGCCTAGATTGGGGCTATGAAACTATTGGCATTGTGTTTGCTGCTCAGAAGGGCTGAGGCCCAGTCCCAGGTCCTGGCTGGTGTGAGAGAAAGACAATTGCTACCCAATGCCAGTGAGTCTGCTGAGTCCCCCCACCCTCACCTCTCACACACACACCTGGCGATGTCACTCATTATTCCCATGGATGAGCAGATGAGGGCAGGGTGTGCTCAGGATCTGGCTCATTCTGCTCTAGCCCCCTGCTGAGTATGGACCAGGGTCAATGCTGAACAGTGACCAGAGGGACCAAGTTTTGTCCTCAAAGGGCTTCCAACCAAGTCAGAGGGACGTGGGGCCCCACACTACTGAGATGGCAAAATAGGGAGGGATGACAGAGTCTTGTAACAGCAGTCCTTCACAAAATGAGAGGCCAAGGTGATGGCACCTAACAACCTGCCTTCCTCTTCCTCCTGCTCACTGTTTCACTACCCCTCAGAGGCAGAGGAATTTTCCCTACAAATAACATCAACACTCAGGTCAGATGAGCCTCTACTGAAGGAATCAGTTTCGCAGCCAGACAATAGGGCTGGGTCCAACATCCCCTCTCCCAGTCCGGCATCTTCCTCCCAAGGTGACCCGGCCCTGTCCCTGATCGATCACGCGGGCAACATTAGAAACAGTGGCTGTGATCAATGGTGTCATCAGTGGGGAAGGGGGAAAAAAAAAAAAAAAAAAAACACGAAGGGCTGGGCGTCCTGCTGGGTTCTGGGGCTGGGCAGGCACAAGGGTAGACTGACAGGGCCACCTGCTGGCAGTTGGGATGAAGTCACAAAGGCCTTTGTGCTCTGAACCTTCCCTGTGGGGCTTTAGCTGGCTCAGGTCTCCACAGCTGTCATTCAGCATGTATTGCTGTGCTCGGGGGCTGCTGCTGAGGCTCTGTGGTGGACACAGCAGCATTGCCCACCAGAAGGCACGATGCCCATGAAAACAAGCCTCCTGAACCCACAGCGCTGGTGTCTAAAGAAACAAGATCCCAGGGTTTCTGGAGAACCCTGCCGCTGCTTTCAACTGAAACTACACAGGCAGGTGCTCCAGCTTCTACTGATCAGCTGTGCCACGGGCCAGGGGAGCCCCAAGCCTTTGAAAGCCTTAGGTGCCACCTCAGCAGACATTCCTGAAAGCAACCTCACAGAAATCCCCAGGGAGGCTCTCTCAGGAATCATCAAGATGAGTTAGCCTGGGGGCTGTAGAGATAGCACCAAGGGCATTTGCCTTGCACACAGATGAACCATATGGTCCCCAGTGCCTGCTGGGAGCTACTTCTGAGTGTGACCAGGTATAACCCAAAAACAACAATAATGAAAATTAGTCACCTACCTATTGAAGCTTCCAGAACACCTAAAATGTTCTTTATGGAAGTTTCTTGGAACTTCAGTTTGATATTCCTAGTACTACTGTTACACACATACACACACACACACACACACAGAGCCATATACACTTCACATGCATTCTCAAACACTCACACCACTCATACATATATATTCATAACACACAGTCATGCACATACATTCACAATGTTACACATCATAACATCCATTGTGAAGCCACAATTATGAATTGTGTCCTCCTAGCGGTGGACATCATACTACTTATTGTGACTCCACATTCACAAATTATGACCTCATTCATAGTGGTGTGTCTCATAATACTCATGGTGACATAACAGTTGTGGAAAATGACGTCAGTTGTGTTGCATCATAATGTTTATGGTGATGTCACAACCAGGAATTATGACATCATAGTGTTGTTCAACATGGTGTTCCTTGTGATGTTACAATCACAAATTATGACCTCATAGCTGTGTGTACAATAATGCCCACGGTGACATCACAATTGTGATCTATGATGTTATAGGCGTGGCCCGTCTTAATGTTCATTTTGATGTCACAACTCTGAATTATGACATCATATTGTGGTGCAACATAAGGTACATTCTGGCATCACAACCATGAATTAGGACCTATACTGCTGTGCATCATAATGTCCATTGTGACATTACAATCGAATAATTACCTCATGGTTGTGGGCATCATAATGTCTGTTGTGGCTCACAATGGTGTATTATGATGTCATATCCGTGCACATCATGATCTCTGTTATGATGTCACAACCATACATCATAAACTATAATGCTGTGGATCATAATGCCCATTGTGATGCCACAATCAAGAATTGTGGCCATATTGCAGGGTGACATATTCTCAGGTACTCTCACTCATAGACACACAGACACACACTCACATATCCTCACTCAGATACACACAGATTTACACTTGTACACACATTCAACACACATACACACATTCACACAAAGAAACACTCATACTTATGTATTCAAACACACACATACACACTGTCACATCCTCATATATTCACATTCACACATAGACTCTCATATACTTTCTCACACACACATTCTTACAGGTTCACTGAGAGTTCACAGGACCCTGCAACAGAAACAAACAGTCTAATTAATACCCTGATTAACTAATACTCAGATGGCCTAATTAGTACTAATTACGGTAGTTAGTCACCCATCTAACACCAGTTTCAAAGCAGCTTCAGATTGCTGCTGTCACTGCCTCTACTCACAACTCTTCCACTCTCAGATCTATGGCTTCCTCCCTGAAGTCACTCACCTGGCCACACTTCAGCCATAGGGCTAATGAGACCCGCTAGTGGAGATGACACTGACTCATTGCAAGTTTCCATGGACTGTCCTCACCCTACCACTCGCTGGACCCCAAATGGAGCAGCAGAAGAGACACAGGGTCCCCATTTCAGAGAGAACCATGGCACTAACTTGGGCCCTATCCAAACCCCCTGGTGAGAATAAAGTCTCAGGCTCCAAAACCAGAACATGGAGAGACAGGAGTCTAGAAAAGCAAACATCAATGCAGGAAATAATACACACAGTGAAAGGGGGGTAAAAATAGGTTTAAAAAATGGGTTCAGAATTCCAACATGCAAGCCAAGAATTCCAATACACAAGCTCCTAAGAGACAGGAAGGTTAGTGAAAATCAGAGAAAGAATAAAATGCCTTCCTGAGACCCAGGCTTTTTCTTAGCAAGATCCAGAGTACACCCTACAATGGAGAACAAATACTAAATAGGGAGAGAGCCAATAATCCAACACCAGATCACCCCCTACGGTGGAGAACAAATACTGAGTAGGGTTAGACCCAGTAATTCAACACCCATCCACCCATCATTGTCTATTTTCCACGAGTGTATGTGGGGACAGCTCTGTCCTGGGTTCTGCTGATACTGTGCCCCTGCAACTGCTGTGTGCATGATGCGCCCCCTCACATGGCCCCACTTCATACCCTGCTTCATCTCTGCCGCACCATCCCAGCTCCATTCCTATCCATGCCAGGAAAATCTGAGAACTTAGCAGCTACACCACTCATGTTCCAAGCTGGCATTAGCCATCACCAAAAACTGGAGTTCAGCCTCCACGGCATGGTAGAGGCTCTTGTGAGGCTTGTGACTTGTGACTTGTGACTTGTGACTAGTCACTGGCAGCTGTCAGCATTGGGGCAGCCTGAGCCACCCTGCTGTGAAGCAGCTCCCAGACCATCATCCTTCACAGGAGTTCTTGTAGACACCAGACTCTGACAAAGTAAGTTATTTACTTCCCAAGTGTAGAGGTTGGGGGGGGGGGGTGGCTAATGGCCTTCAAATCAAATTACTCAACTTGTGTTTTATTAGCAGAAAAAGTCTGAGTGGAGGAGTGGGAGAAATAGCTGAGACAAAATTCTGATGATGACTCAAAATTTTTCTGGGTCCCCTGAGAGGGAAGAGGGCACCGCCAGGCAGTGGAGTCTGGCAAATTATGCCTTTTCTTTTTTTTTTTTTTTTTTTTTTTTTTTGGTTTTTTGGGTCACACCTGGCAGTGCTCAGGGGTTATTCCTGGCTCCAGGCTCAGAAATTGCTCCTGGCAGGCATAGGGGACCATATGGGGCGCCGGGATTCGAACCGATGACCTCCTGCATGAAAGGCAAACGCCTTACCTCCATGCTATCTCTCCGGCCCCAAATTATGCCTTTTCTGTATCAGTCTGGCGGACAACACTTCAGAGGTGAGACTTTAACACATTAGAGAGACCGGCAGACCAATCAATCAATCAATCAATCAGAGAGGTCAGGTAAAGTCTATGAGAATCTACAGGCAGATAGATGTGACCTACTATGGCTATATGCTGGATAATTCCTTGTGTTTTATTCCTTTACTTTTAGGACTTGGTTCTCAGTTTAGCAAAAATGATGAATTCAGGACTGTCGATCTTGGAGAGATTTATGTATTTTTTGTATTCTCTTGGTGTGAAGATAGCTGCCTTTGTATACTGTTGATTTGAAAATGCTAAACATTAACGCTAATGGGCTTAAAAATGGGGGAGATTATAAAGTGCCCCAGCCCTCAACTGGCTTCAATCCTGGTTCCACTGTCTTTACTTCTGCTTCTGAATTTGAACCACGTGACCAGAAGGTGGGAGATTAGCCTAGAAACCAGAATCTCTAAGCCTCAGCTCAACACAACAAGTGGGCAAGTGACCGGGACCTTTGGCAAGAGTAAGAGAAAGAAAAGGACAATGTCATGGCCCACAGTACTGAGGGTCCTGGAGAGGTGGACAGATCAGAGTGTGGGCAGACACCAGTACTTTTCAGAGACACAGAATTCATAACCCTAGAGTACAGTTGTGTAAACTAAAGTTACAACAATTAAAAAAAGGCAAAGCGATATAAACACTGACACTAAAAAGGGCAACAGATAATAAATATTACTTAAGTAAGTAGCAATAAACATAGAGGAGAATGCATATGACGGGGAATGGGGGGACATTCACGTGAGGAAAATTCATGTTAAGTTTATGAAGACAATTTTTAAATAGAAATTAGGAGTAATGCTTAAACTCTCTCTGTGTGATTGATTACTAAGAAAAATACATCTTGTTAGGAATTTTAATTAAGCCTGTGGCCTACTGTGAAGTCTGACAACTTCTGAGTGTGGTCATTTAGTAAGATGAACGGAATTGAATCGTGATGGGACACTGCCTTTAAGACAGTGTTCCCGCTACCACTGATTCCAAACTCACAAAGAATATACTGGAGACTTGGAAAATGCAGAAGCAGTTGACAAGAGATTTTATATTGTGTATAAAATTTGCTTTATATTGATGCATATAACAAACTTTTTAAACTTTGAACAATGATATATATGTATATGTCATTATTGTATATTTACTATGCTTTATATTGAATAACAGTAAATATACAATAAATAATATTCACAAATATATCCATAATTATCTAATAAGTAAATCCTATAGAATAAATAATATGACTATACAAAACATACATTCCTATTAATATATAAAAAATTTTATTTGGGGCCACACTCAACTGTGCTCACAGGTTAATTCTGGCTCTGTGCTCAGGAATCACTCCTGGCAGGCTCAAGGAACCTTATAGGATGCCAGAGATCGAACCTGCATCAGCCACGTGCAAGGCAAACTACCTTCCCCCACTATACTATCACTCCAGTCCAAATATATGTGATCTATTTGTAAGTGTATAATATATATTTTAATATATAGTCTAAAACTTTTCTGAGGGGGAAGTATGCTGAGTCCTCTGACCCAACTCCTATGACTACCCAATCTCCTGTGTGACCTCTTCCTTCCCAACACAACTGAGGGGCCTCAGAGATCCAATGGGCCAGAACCATCCACCGGGTGGGCTCTTCAGACCCTTCGGCAATAGGTTTGTAAGAATATCCAAAATGAAGGAATTGCTTCCTGCATAAAATCAAGTACACATACAACGAAGCTGAATGAAAGCTCAGAAACTCAAATGTCTCCAAGTGACTCAATAAAAAGTCTTCTGAAGAGTTTTATTATGACCAAAAATTGTATTATTTTTACCTTTTAAACCTCTGAAGACTAAGTCCAGAGAATTTAGCAGCAGACCAAATATTTCTAGAAAAATTTGATTTTGAATGTGATATTTTTCCTCTTCCTGCATATCACTTTGAATATCTCCATCCGGGATCAGCGAGGTGGCGCTAGAGGTACGGTGTCTGCCTTGCAAGCTCTAGCCTAGGAAGGACCGCGGTTCGATCCCCTGGCGTCCCATATGGTCTCCCCAAGCCAGGGGCAATTTCTGAGCACTTAGCAGGAGTAACCCCTGAGCATCAAACGGGTGTGGCCTGGAAAAAAAAAAACAACAACAAAAAAAAAAAGAATATCTCCATCCGAAGAGGAATCTTCTTTTATACAATGATATAGGAAGGGGAATATGAACAGCATTCAAAACAGTCTGCAATGGGATCAGAGGGATAGATAGCACAGCAGGTAGGGCATTTGCCTCAAACACAGTAAACCTGAGTTTGATCCCCAGCATCCCATATGGTCCCTTGAGCCTGCCAGGAATAATTTCTGAGCACAGAGCCAGGAGTAACCCCTGAGCGCCACTGGGTGGCCCGACCCCCCCCCCCAAAAAAAAAAAACAATTTGCACACAGTCCTGCATGGGCCCCTTAGTTTCTCACAGGTGGCCAGGAGACCTCGGCCCACATCCTGGTGGGGAGCAGCTATAGATCTCGCCAAAGCCTCGTGCCCCCACCTCCACATGATGCCCAAACAAGATCAGAGGCCTCTGAACCCACAGAAGACAAAGCTCCCCTTTTGGCTGGGGCTTGATGGGCATGTTGGGCTGGAGAGCCTGGCCATACCTGGGTGAAAATTCACTGCACACCGGGAAGGAACCTCACTCAAGCCTCTGCCATCGGAAAGCGAGTCCCTGAGGCCCCCAAGAAGTCCAGGGTCACAAGGGCTCTAGAGCAAGCAAGCATTTCAGATTCCAGGTTGTACCATGTGGCATTGGTGGAGGCTGAGAGGAAAGCCCTCAGTGAAACATGGAATGTCAGCAAGGGGTAGGTCAAGGAAAAGTAGCTCTAATGAGGAAGTTCCACAGAAGACCAGCCTGCAGGAGAGTGAGCTGCCCAAAGCTCCTGTTAATCCAGGCCTCTCAGAAATGCCTGGAGATACAAAAGAGGAGTCAGGCAAGAGGGGGGAGGGAGGGATGCAGAGGGGGAGAAAGAGAGATGGAGAAAGGGAAGGAGAGAGGGAGGGAGGAGGAAAATCATTCCATTTCCCTCTCCCTGCTTAGCCAACCACAGCGGTGACCAGACTTTCAAGAAGTTCCTGCTCAGAGAAACCCCATGCAGACACATGGCCACGGACCGGGCAAAGCACTGGGTGGGCACCTGGCTGCAGGGCATGACTTTATGCATGGCAGGATGGCTTGGTTCCCTCATGAAGACCTTTCAGACCCCTGCTCCAAGTGCCCCAAATCTAAGAGAGCCCTTATGGGGTGCTTGTTTGAAGTGTAAAGGTACAAGATGACACCCGAGTCAGTGCTAAGCATCAAAGAACACCTCTGGTGATGTAAAGTACAAAAGGGAGTTTGTTCAGCTAGCCAAGGTCCAAGTCCAAAAACCAGTGGAGTTTTGACAAGCAAATTCTTAATCCGAAACAAATTCTTAATCACTTAATGTAGAATTCACAAACATTAACAGCACAAGCATTTCATTGGTTAATACAAACAGTTCACCCTTCACAGCATACATGATTGGCTCATTTCCATTTGCCCACAAATCACATCATTTCTTAGCATTGATGTTTCAACTTATCTCTGACTCATCTGACTCAGTTTTGGTTGTCAAGGGGGCCTTATCTGGTAGAACATTCCAGACCCATCTAGTTCCTTTATCTCAACAGACAGGGAGGGTCCTGACATCCGTGCAATCCTTTGGAGCGTACATTCTGTGGTTTTATCTCTAATTGCCTTCCTCTACCAATGTGGAGGGGGTAGAGTGGAAAAGTACTGCAAGCCTAGACTCTGGCCTACTCTGAAAAAGGCTTCACTGGCGCTTGGGACCACCTTGGTTCTAGGCTCGGGGGGGGGGGGGTTGGTTCTCACAGAACAGCCCCAGTTTAACTTTGTGCACAGCATAACATGCTCAGGAATCTTCCTAGATGCTGCTAACGACCAAACCAAAGTCCTGTCTTTTGGGGAACAAGGTGATAGAACAACAGGGAAGACACTTACCTTACACATGTCTAACCCGGGTTTGATCCCTGACATCCCGTATATAGGGACCCCTACCAGGAGTGATCCCCAAACCAATAATAAATCACAAGTAATAATGATAATAGTAATAATGCCCTCACAAGTCTAGCTAAACTTGTGATCTTCAGAGAGGCAATGACATCAGAGCAAAGGCCTTCACAGACAAGCAGAGATGTCATCAAAAGAAGGTAAAACACCGAATCAACAGAGACATGTATCATGGTCATGGGGTGGGAGAGTTCCCCAACCACATGCTTTTCAGAAGTTGATCTACAGGCAGACACACAGACAGATATCAGCCAGCACTGGGAAGGAATAACTGAACACAAGGCCCATAGAGAGGCTGGAGGCCCCGGTTCAGCCAGTGAGAAAGAAACAGGCACACAGGGCTGAGCCAGGCCAGGCCAAACTGGCCCTCACAAGACAGAGGTGTCAGAACCTTCCTTGGGGCTGTGAGGAGCACTTTCTTGGGCATCACTGTAGGCCTGGCTCTAGGAGGGCAGATGGAACATGAGTACTGCCCTGTAGGGTGACCGTTTTGCCTTTACACCAAGCACCTATGCCAGCCCAGTCTGGATGGCCCAGCAGCAGAGGCGGGAAATAAACCCCATTTACTTTCTGAGATCAGACCTGAAAAGGACAGTCCTGAAAAGAAAAGCCATGCCTCAGGGTCACACAGACAGAAAATGGTCAGTAGAGATGGTGGGTTATATGCGTGCAAAGGAAGGTGTTCGTGGTCTTATGACAGAATCACCACATCTGCCTTCAGGCTTAGGTGTAGGAAGGGAAGAGCAGAGCCCAGGAAGCAGTGGGCTGCTGGCACCCAACAGAGCCCCTTCCCAGAAAGGTTGGCCTACAGGTCTCCCCCACTTGGCAGCACCCCTTTCCCTGCCTGATCTCAGTGGGGTGCCCTGGAACCCCCATCTTTCAGGCCCATCACAGCTGTGCTCAGGACCCAACCCAGAGTTTCATCCTGAGTGAGTGAGTCTGGGGGACCAAGCATGTAGATCCAAGCCTCCTTCATCCCATATAATCTCTCTCTCTCTCTCTCTCTCTCTCTCTCTCTCTCTCTCTCTCTCTCTCACACACACACACACACACACACAATTCAGGTTTCTCTTCCCTGGTTAAGTGGAGTCCCTTCACCAGGCAAATGGAAGATTCTCAGCCCTGAAAGAAGCATCTTCAGCAACTAAAGCTAGCAAATGACATTTCTTCTGTTGAAACCAGCTAGAAGGAAACGGTGCCGTAACTCAGAAGCCAAGTGTCTAGAAACACTCCTCCGGCTCAAGAATAAAGATTCTAGGAAGGATTACTGACTGGGGAAGGCATCAGGCAGACCTTCTGACAGGTAGGCTATGGGGAAACCTGACCCAGGCCCTGACTGGCACTCCATTACCAGCTGGAGAAGGTGGCATGAAGGGGTGCCCTACACTGTCTGACAGGTAGGGGGAGAGGAAAAACCTTGCCACGGCTGGGCAAGCTGGAGGGGACCTACACCTTCTGGCTGGTAATGTGAGGAGAAGACTTGAGGGTGGTGCCAAACCTCAGCAACTGCAGCCATCATACCTGCCTCCAGAGAAGGGACCCAGAAAAGGACTGCCCTCCAGAGAAGAGACCCAGCCCCACGCCACAAGTGACAAAGGAAGGCTGAGACCCAAAGGCAGAACACTCCAAGCCAAAACACCAAATGCCAAGAAATATGGGTAAAATAAGGAAGATACTAGCATCCAGAAATATAGGGAGTAATCCTAGCAAGTTTCCAAGCCCACCAAAATGCATGGGCCCAATAGATGAGGACCTAAAGATAGCAATGAAAGCCATGGCAGTATAAATCAAGGAATTACTAGCCAGTGACTTCAAGAAATCCATAGATGACTCTACCAAAAAGCTTCTAGAAACAATAGATTCATATAGCAAGGTGGCAGGCTACAAAATTAACAGACAGAAATCAATGGCCTTGTTATACACCAATAATGATAGGGAAGAGATGGACATTAAGAGAACAATCCCATTCACATTAGTGCCACACAAACTCAAATATCTTGGAGTCAACCTGACTAAAGATGTGAAGGATCTATACAAAGAAAACTATAAAACACTGTTCCAAGAAATAAGAGAGGACACGCGGAAATGGAAACACATACCCTGCTCGTGGATTGGCAGGATTAACATAATTAAAATGGCAATACTCCCCAAAGCATTGTACAGATTTAATGTGTTCCCTCTAAAGACACCCATGACATTCTTCAAAGAAGTGGATCAAACACTTATGAAGTTCATTTGAAAAACTAAACACCCTCAAATAGCTAAAGCACTCCTAGAGAAAAGGAATATGGAGGCATTACTTTCTCCAACTTTAAACTGTACTACAAAGCAATAGTTATCAAAACAGCATGGTATTGAAATAAAGACAGACCTCAGATCAGTGGCATAGGCTTGAGTACTCAGAGAATGTTACCCAGACATACAAGCACCTAGTTTTTGACAAAGGAGCAAGAAACCCTAAGCGGAGTAGGGAAAGCCTCTTCAACAAGTGGTGTTGGCAGAACTGGTTAGCCACTTGCAAAAAAGCGAACATAGACTCTCAGCTAACATCATGTACGAAGGTAAAATCCAAATGGATTAAAGACCTTGATATCTGACCTGATACAATAAGGTATATAGAACAACCTGTAGTTAAAACACTTCATGACATTGAGACTAAGGGCATCTTCAAGGAGAAAACTGCACTTTCCAAACAAATGGAAGCAGAGATAAACAGTTGGGAATACTTTAAGCTGAGAAGCTTCTGCACTTCAAAAGAAATAGTGCCCAGGATACAAAAGCCACCCACTGATTGGGAGAAACTATTCACCATTTGCCCATCAGATAAGGGCAAATATTCAAAATATACAGGGCACTAACAGAACTTTACAAGAAAAAAAATCTAATCCCATCAAAAAATGGGGAGAAGAAATGGACAGACACTTTGATAAAATATAAATACAAATGGCCAAAAGGCACATGAAAAAATGCTCCTCGTCACTAATCATCAGGGAGATGCAAATCAAAACAACAATGAGATACCATCTCACACCACAGAGATTGGCACACATCACAAAGAATGAGAACAATCAGTGCTGGTGGGGATGTGGAGAGAAAGGAACTCTTATCCACTGCTGGTGGGAATGCTGTCTAGTCCAATCTTTATGGAAAACGATATGGAGAGTCCTCCAAAAACTGGAAATTGAGCTCCCATTCAACCCAGCTATTCCACTCCTAGGGATATACCCTAGAAACACAAGAATACAATACAATACAGAAATCCCTTCCTCACACCTATATTTATTGCAGCACTATTCACAATAGCCAGGCTCTGGAAACAACCAAGATGCCCTTCAACAGATGAATGGCTAAAGAAACTGTGGTACATTGGAATATTATGCAGCCGTCAGGAGAGATGAAGTAATGAAATTTTCCTATACATAGATGTACATGGAATCTATCATGCTGAGTGAAATAAGTCAGAGGGGGAGAGAGAGAGCTGCAGAATAGTCTCACTCATCTATGGGTTTTAAGAAAAATAAAAGTCATTTTTGAAACCATCCTCAGAGACAATGAGAATAGGGCTGGAACTTCCAGCTCACTTCATGAAGCTCACCACAAGAGTGGTGAGTGCAGTTATAGAAATAACTACACTGAGAACTACCATAACCATGTGAATGAATGAGGGGACTGAAAAGCCTGTCTAGAGTACAGGTAGGGATATGGTGGGATGGAGGGAGATTTGGGACATTGGTGGTGGGAATGTTGCACTGGTGAAGGGGGGGTGTTCTTTACATGACTGAAACCTAATCACAATCATATTTGTAATCCAGATGTTTAAATAAAGATATAAAAAAAGAAATAAATAGATGAACAAATCAACCAAGTCAAAGAAGATCTTTTTCAGAAAATGAGAGAATCCATACAAATAGAATTAAAGGCAATCAAAAACATCTTAGCAAGCCATAATAGCAGAATTACACAATTGGAGAATCACATAGAAGAACTTGAAGAAAAACTACAAACCCAAAATGACAAAGAAGCCAATAAGGAAATAAGAAGTAAAGCATTGGAAGAAAATATTAGGTATTTAATGAACAATGACAAAAGAAATAATCAACTGATTGTAGGAATACCAGAAGGGGAGAAAATAGGGAAAGTGGAAGAACAAGTGGTCAGGGAGATAATAGCAGAAAACTTTCCCACCCTCTGGAAAGAGGCTCCAATATAAATCCAGGAGGTGAAAAGAGTCTCTAATTAAAATAGACCCTAATAAACCAACACCAAGACATATAATAATCCAAATGGCAAAAAAAAAAAAAAGGAGAGAGAGAAATGAACTCCTTAAAGCAAATAAGGGAGAAAAATCCTCAAGGACAAAGGGAGGAACATAAGAATCAAACCAGATCTCCCATTTGAAACAATCCAAGCAAGAAGACAGTGGAATGACATATTTAAACGACTAAATAAAAGAAACTTCAACCTAGAGTCCACTACCTAGCAAAATTCTCATTTATCTGGGAGGGAGAACTAAAGACATTCTCAGACAAAAAAGAACTCGCTTTCTTTGCACAAACAAAACCATTTCTAAATGATCTACTCAGAGATGAATTGCACAATCTAAGCACCCAATTGTAACAACAACCACCATACACAATACAACTGCATAATAGTCCTCTCTGTCAATAATCTTCTTAAAAGTCCATGAACTAAACTCTCCCACTAAAAGACAAATAGTAGAGATTTGGGTCAAAAAACAAAAACTGGGGGCCAGAGAGATAGAATGGAGTTACCGTGTTTACCTTGCATGCAGAAGGATGGTGGTTTGAATCACAGCATCCCATATGGCCCCCCGAGCCAGTAGGAGCAATTTCTGACTGTAGAGCCGGGAGTAACCCCTGAGAGCTTCCGGGTGTTACCCAAAAACCAAAAAAAAAATTTTTTTTTTTAAATCGGATTTCTGCGGCCTGCAAGAAACATACCAAAAAGTACAGAATAGACACAGGCTTAGAATAAAAGATTGAAAATCAATTATTCAAGCCAATGAAAAACAAAAAATGTGAGACAGCCATTCTTATATCAGACCAAATTGCATTCATCCTCAAGAAAGTTATCAGAGACAAAGAGGGTCACTACTTACTGATCAGGGGAACACTAGACCAAGAAGTACTAACTCTTGTCAACATTTATGCACCAAATGCAGAGCCAGCAAAATATGTAAGGCATTTGCTCGCAAACCTGGGGAAAAATATAGAAGAAAATGTGATAGTAGTAGTAGATTTAAATACTGCACTATCACCACTGGACACCACAGAAAATTAACAAGGAAATAAGAGCCCTAAATGAGAAATTACAAGAACTAGGACTAATGGACTTATATAGGGCCCTCAACCCCAGAAAGCAGAATACACATTCTTCTCAAGTGCACATGGAACCTTTTCCAGAATAGACCATACCTTAGGATATAAATCTAACTTTCACAAAGTCACAAAAATAAGGATTATTAGAAGCACCCTATTAGATCACTATGCAACAGAGATCAAGTTGACTGTAAAAAAAGAAGCTATGGAAAAAACCCAATACCTGGAGATTAAACAGCATGCTGCTCAACAACAGATGGCTCAAAGTGGAACTCAAGGAATAAATAAAAAAGATTCCTTGAGACAAACATTAATGAAGAGACAAATTGTTAAAATTTGTGGGACACAGCAAAAGCAGTAATTAAGGGGAAATGTATAGCAATAGAGGCCTATGTCAAGAAAGAGGAAAATGGCAAAATCAGCAGTTTAAAGGGACACCTTAAGGAGCTGGAAAAGCAACAGCAAAGGAACCCAAACACAACTAGAAGACAAGAAATAATAAAAAAAAAAACAGAGCAGAAATAAACAACATAGAAATTAAGAAAACAATACAAAAATATCAATGAGACCAGGAGTTAGTTTTTCGAAAGAATAAACAAGATAGAAAAACCACTAGCAAAACTCACTAAAAAAAATAGGGAAAGCACCCTAATAAATAGGATCACAAATAAAAGAGGAGAGATTACAACAGAACCCCAAGAAATCCAACACACCATGAGGACTCATTATAAACAACTATACCCAGTTAGGTTCGAGAACCCAGAAGAAACTGACAGATTTTTGGGAAAATGTGATCTTCCGAAACTGGATAAGGAGGATGTAGAAAGCTTAAACAGGCCAATCATATCTGAGGAAATTGAATCAGTAATTAAGAAATTCCCCAAAACAAAAGTCCACGTCCAGATGGTTTTACAGGTGAATTCTATCAAACATTTCAAGAATTACTACAATTGATCCACAGGCTCTTCCAAGACATTGAAAAGACAGGAATCCTCCTAACTCCTTTTATGAAGCTAATATCATACTTATTCCCAAAGATGACAAAGACACTGCCAAGAAAGAAAACTACAGACCAATCTCACTAATGAACATCGATGCAAAAATTCTCAACAAAATCTTAGCAAACCGAATCCAGCACTACATCAAAAAGATTATACACCATGAACAAGTGGGTTTCATTCCAGGGAAGCAAGGGTAATTCAACATATGCAAATCAATCAACATCATACACCACATCAACAACAAGAAACACACAAAAAACCACATGATTATATTAATAGATGCAGAGAAGGCATTTGACAAAATCCAACACCCATTCATGATGAAAACATTCAGCAAAATAGGACTGGAAGGAACCTTCCTCAAGAAAGTTACAGCTGGGGCCGGGCGGTGGCGCTGAGGTAAGGTGCCTGCCTTGCCTGCGCTAGCCTAGGATGGACCGTGGTTCGATCCCCCGGCGTCCCATATGGTCCCCCAAGAAGCCAGGAGCAACTTCTGAGCGCATAGCCAGGAGTAACCCCTGAGCGTCACAGGGTGTGGCCCAAAAACCAAAAAAAAAAAAAAAAAAGAAAGTTACAGCTATCTATAGAAAGCCACAGCCAACATTACCCTTAATGGTGAAAAAATGGAAGGATTTCCACTGAGGTCAGAATGTAGGCAAGGCTATACACTCTCTCCACTCTTATTCAATATAGTTTTAGAGGTCCTAGCAATATCAATCAGGCAAGAGAAGGGAATCAAAGGAATCCAAATAGGTAAAGAGGAAGTCAAACTATCTCTTTTTGCTGATGATATGATGATATACATAGAAAACCCTAAAGAGTCCACAGTAAAACTCCTAGAAACAATTAACCAATACAGCAAAGTGGCCGGCTACAAACTCAATACACAAAAGACAGTAGCTTTCCTCTATACAAAGAAAAAAGTAGAGGAGAAAGAGATTAAGGAGACAATTCCATTTAAAATAGTATCCAAAAATAGCAAGTACCTAGGAATCAACCTTACAGAGAAGTAAAGGACCTATACCAGGAAAACTTCAAGACACTTCAGAAAGAAATTGAAGGGGACCTAAGGAAATGGAAGAACATCCCATGCTCATGAGTAGGTAGAATCAACATCGTCAAAATGATGGTCCTCCCTAAACTTTTATATAGATTCAATGCAACCCCTATCCAAATTCATAAATTATTCTTTAAGTACTTAGAACAATTAATTATAAAATTCATATGGAACCACAAAAGACCCAGATTAGCCAAACACATATTGAAAAACAAGAATCTGGGCCCGGAGAGATAGCACAGCGGCGTTTGCCATGCAAGCAGCCGATCCAGGACCAAAGGTGATTGGTTCGAATCCCGGTGTCCCATATGATCCCCCCGTGCCTGCCAGGAGCTATTTCTGAGCAGGCAGCCAGAAGTAACCCCTAAGCATCGCCGGGTGTGGCCCAAAAACCAAAAAAAAAAAAAAAAAAAAAAAAAAACCAAGAATCTGGGTGGCATCTCTTTACCTAACCTGAAGCTTTACTATTAAGCCATAGTGATCATAACATGGTACTGGAACAAAGACAGAGTCTCATATAAGAAGGTTAGAACAAAATATCCAGAGATGAACTCCCAAATATACAGTCAACTAGTATTTAACAAAAGAGCCAAGAATTTGAAATGAAACAAAGAACGTCTCTTCAACAAATGGTATTGGAACAACTGGATAGCCACCTGTAAGAAATTAAAGATTGATCCATACCTCACAACTTACACAAAAGTCAACTCAAAATGAAATAAAGACCTTGAAATCAGACCTGAATCTATAAAGTTTATTGAGGAAAAATTAGGCAGAATACTCCAAGACCTATATGTCAAAAAAGTATTTGAGGATAGAATGCCAATGGCAAGAACTATAGCATCAAATCTAAATAAATGGGACTACATCAAACTAAAAAGTTTCTGTATAGTGAAAGAAACCCTAATTAATACTAGAAGACAGTTAACAGAATGGTAAAAACTGTTTGCACTTAACATTCAGATAAAGGGTTGATATCTAGGATATACAAAGCACTCAGAAAAATGAGTTCCAAAATATCTAATAAAGTCATAAAAATGGGGAGAAGAAATGAATAGACACTTCTCGAAGGAAGACCAAAAGATGGCCAATAGACACATGAAAACATGCTCACTATCACTCATCATTAGGAAAACCCAAATCAAGACAACAATGAGGTACTACCTTATACCAGTAAGGATGGCTCACATCAAAAATAACGAGACCAATTTCTGTTGGCAAGGGTGTATGTAGTAAGAAAGGAACTCTCATCCACCACTAGTGGGAATGCTGCCTGGTTCAACCCCTATGGAAAACTGTGGAGAGTGCTCAGTAAACTCAGAATTGAGTTGCCATATTACCCAGAAATTCCTCTCTTGGGTATCTATCCCCAAGGTGGAAGGACAGTCATCCCAAAGTATGTGTACACTCCACTATTTATTGCAGCACTTAGTACAATAGCCAAGATTTGGAACCAACCTTGATGCCCAACAACAGATGGGTGGATCAGGAAGATGTGGTATTTATACACAATAAAATACTACATAGCAGTTAGAAATTATACAATTATGGATTTTGCAACAACATGGATGGATCTAGAAAATATTATGTTAAATGAAGTAAGCCAGAAGAAAAAAAGATAGATACAGAATGATAGCACTTCTCTGAGTTATTTAGAATATACACTATATATATATAATATTATTATTAGTATTATATATATATATAATACTCCAAGAACAAATACAATGGTTTAATAGAGTACAAACTCCAAGCACCTTAGTTGCCAGCATTTAGCAGGGATAAGTGTTCAAATCAAGTGGAAGAACAACACAAAGCCTCAACTATCCATCATACCATAAAGCAGGGATGGCAAACACATGGCTCTCGAGCCACATGTGGCTCCCGGCCAAAATGAATGTGGCTCTTTGCCTCTTATCATTCTTTTGTATACTGTGGCTCTTTGCCAAGTTTGGATTTTGTTCTGCTGCTTCTGAGGAGGGACCTCTGAGGAGAGATCTCCGAGCGCGGAGTTCCGTCTCCCATCCCTCGGAAACAACTGCACCGGCCAGCGAGCGGGGGGACCTGTGTGTCACATGTTGGGTCACATCTGGCCTTTAGTTCTTAGTGTGGAGGGCGCAGCACACCCTCACCATCACTGCAGGATTTTGACCCTCACTCAAAATGGCAAAATGCAATATGTGTTTAATATGTTATTGTTAAAATTATATGCTTTTGTGTGAGTGTTTGTCTATTTTGGCAGGTTACTGCGTGGTTTGGCTCTGACTCTCACAGTTTAAAATTTTGGCTCTTTGTGTTGAACTTGTTCTCCACACCTGCCATAAAGAAACCAGCAACAATGCAAACAACAGTTTGGAGTGAACAGGTATGTAATCAGCCTTTAACTACAAAGGCCTATAATAATGTCTTAGGGAACTTATACACAGATACAGGTGAAGAATATGATTGGAAGCCAGAGTTTCCAGTTGCAGTGATTCCTAACACTAACTAACTAACTAAATAACTAAATAACTATATTATATATATAATTTGTTTTGTTTTGTTTGGGGGGTCACACACCTGGCAGTGCTCAGTGGTTACTACTGGCTCTATACTCAGAAGTCACTCCTGGCAGGTTCGAGGGACCATATGGGATGCCAGGATTCGAACCTGGGTCCATCCTGTCTTGGCCACATGCAAGGCAAACTCCTTACCACTGTGCTATCTCTCCAGCTCCCCTAACAATATATTTTAATGCCTTAATCTTACTAGGTATAAAATAACCTTCCAGCTTCTTTGTCCATAGGAATTCTTGGATACAAAGGGTGGGCTCCCTAATTTGACACCTCGGTGTTCAGCATACTAGATACCATATTCAGTTTGCATTATGATAATGTCTTGATAAAATACTCCAATATAACCTTCTCCTTTGGTTACTGTCCTCTATCAGGACCTGAATCATATGATCATCCAGACCACTGAAACAGTCAACTACAAACCACAGACTTATGTTACAGGACTTAATCATAGAACACGTTTTGGCAAATTAACATTTCTTCTCTCTTTTCCTTACTTCTTTCCTTCTTCCCTTCTTCTTCATCTAATTCATCATCATCAATTCAATCTATGTCAAATAAAACTCACACTGTTACTTTCTCTTTAGGAAAGGAAATTTGATACATAAGATGTGGCGGACAATACTACATAGGATAGCCACCTACATAGGTAGACCTCACTACCACATTGCTTAGTACTTGAGACACGAAAACTATGTGTATCCTAAAATGCTCTAGCCATTATCTAACCCTGAAAGCAAGGCCCAACCCCATCACTGATGAAATGTCTAGAAACTAGGAAAACCTCCCAACTCTGATGCACCGGTCCAATTTCTTTTATTTGACTTACTTAATATTCTCTCAATTTATTTTTTACTACATTTACTTATTTTTCTTCTCTCCTCTCTCTTATCTCTTGTTCTCCCATCCTCTCTTTCCTAAGATATACCTAAGCTAATTACTTATCTTAATTCAACCAGTCCTTAAGAGCTCAGACCCATCCTATTAGAATCAGACCCCTAACAACAAGTTAAGAATAGATCACTAATATATGTCTTTATGTGGGCATGAGTACATAGACAGAGGACTCCTCTCTGAGTGCCAAACCTAAACTGTAAACAATCCATGTCTATAGTGTGTATAGCAGCTCCTACATACTATCCCTCCTCCCCCTTTCAGAAATCCTACTATCCCTTTACCCCCCCCATCCCAATCTAATATCCCTCATTAATGCTCTTTACCTTATGCTCAGTTCTTAACTCAGTATGTATCAAGACCAACCTCCTACCCCAATAGGCCATCACCCAGCTCCCAAGCGAAAGGACACCCTCTCAGCCCCACATCTCAGCCCCCAGAAAAAAAACTACAACCAACACTCCTGATGACTAATGCTCTATGGCCCTCCTACTCACTCCTCTCTCATATGTGGACTGTTGCTTGATACTGGATTCAGCTCCAGAAGGACCCCCAATGCAATAACTCTACCCGAGCCCTTTCTGCAGCAAATTATTTCTCAAACTCAACTAGACCAGGGTGTGTGATGAAAAATGTGTCCTGGATCCCACCCCCCACAAGAATATCTCAAAAGCCTATATTTCCTTTGTATGTTTAATACCTCTATAACCTGTTTATACCCAAATGTAAGATAGTCTCCTACATCACTTTTTCTCCTTACTTACTTTTTTAAAATTCATTTTTAATTATTTCTTCCTTTTTATATATGTGTGTATGTATATTTTTGTTTTGTTTTTGTTTTCTTCTCTTCCTTAACTGTACCTGTTTTGGTTCTGCTTGGTACAAAAACCTACAAGAAAAAGTCTTGCCTGGGATAGAAGCTCAGGTCAAAACCAGGGCACAGACATGATGGAGCCTGACACTCTCACCCCCAAATGCACCAGCAATATAATACAGCGCCATTTCTTTCTGCAAAGACATACTAAATAAGGAAAATTTTATGTATAAAAACAATCTCTTGTCTACTAGGGATATGAACTCATACATTTTACAATACAGCGCACCTCCTACCTTGAACATATGTCATGTGGATCCAACATAGACTCCATGTGATTAAACTGCGACTGTCCAACCCCAATCCCTAGATCTCAGACACAGAACTGACACAGTTCTCTGCAACAGCTCCAGGAACCAAACTCCCTCTAGGACATTCTTTTTTTTTTTTTTTTTTTTTTGGTTTTTGGGCCACACCCGGCGGTGCTCAGGGGTTACTCCTGGCTATCTGTTCAGAAATAGCTCCTGGCAGGCACAGGGGACCATATGGGACACCAGGATTTGAACCAACCACCTTTGGTCCTGGATCAGCTGTTTGCAAGGCAAACACCGCTGTGCTATCTCTCCGGGCCCACTAGGACATTCTTAATACTGCTCTGACACCAACATGCACCAGTTTTGATATGACATCCTGACAATGAGAAAATAGCAACAACTTGATCTAAGAACAGGTTGTCTTATCTCATCACCTAATGATAAGATGAATTCAGAAGACACGTCATCCTTTGATCTGTGCAAAAACCAGGATCGTTGACTACAGAAGACTGAATATGACAACCATGACTGGCAGAACTTATCCTGGGATCAATAAAAGACCCTAGCCTAGGCTTTGGCCTACGATCTGTACAACAATCAAGATCTCTAATTCCAGAGGTCTGACCAAGACAACTGCAACTGAGCAGAACTTTTGGAAACATAATGAAAGATTCTATCCCAGGCTTCATCCAAGGATTGGTGCAAACACCAAGACCACCAATTATAGAAGACTGATAAAAACAACAGTGTTGGAACAGAGCTTCTAGAATCATAAAGAAAGACTCTATCCTGGGCTCCATCTTATGACCTGTGAAAATACCAAAATCTCTAGTTACAGAGACCTGATTGTATCATCCATGACTGAGCAGAAAGTTTCCAGACACCACAAAAAGATCTAGGAAAGAGTAAGAGAGCATGTACGGAGCCTGTAGTTATTTCCATGACAGTTGCCTGTAGTTATTTCCATGACAGTTTGCTACAAAGGTGGAGAAACCCTGTATCTCTTAGGCCAAGGGAAATCTCTTTCTAATCTCCCCAATATTTACTGTGCCTATGCAAAAGAGGAAAAAAAAGGAAGCACAATTTTTTTCCTTTTTCTTTTTTCCTTTTTATTTCAGGTTCGTAATTATTGCTTGGTTGTTGTTTGTATTGTGGTGGTGCTTTTATTTTCTTTTTGTTTTAATTATTTTTGTCTTTTTTGTGATGTCTTTCTTCCTTTTCCCCTTTCTTCTCTTAAATTTATATTTATAACCTTCTAGGTGGACCCCTCCTGAATTTTTTGTTTGTTTTTTGCTTTTTGGGTTTTTTTGTTGTTGTTGTTTTTATTTTGTTTTGGAGTTTTGGGTTTTTTTTGTTTTGTTTTTCTTTTTCTTTTCTTTCAAACAGAACCACATAACTTGAATCATCTTGTTCTGTCTCATAAATTGGGGGGGGGGGGGAAATGAATGGTACCAAGACCAAACAGTTGTATGAACATTGAGTAGAAATTAAAAAAAAAAAAAAAAAGATCAGTCTTAAGCACAAAATCCAAAGCCAATGACAACAGAATAGATACCCATTCTATAACAAGCTAGACACAAAGGGGACCAATTATACTAGCAGCCTGGGGGCAAACGAGGGGAATATGGGATGCTTGCTGGGAACAGGGTTGGAGGGAGGACAACACTGGTGGTGGGAATGCCCTGGGTTCAATGCCACTATGTACCTAAAATATTACTGTGAAAGATTTGTAATCCACTTTGGCCACAATAAAAATTATTAATAAAGAAAAAAAAAAAAAGATTCCAGAAAGGACAGCTTTGTCCTGGGCTCCAGAGGAAGATTAAAAAAAAAAAAGAAAAGAAAAGACCAGAACAAAGAGATGGAAACTGTTTTTGTTTTTGTTTTTTGAGATGGAAACTGTTTATACTATTCCTCACACTGTGGACTAAGAGGTAAAGTCAAGACAGCCTGGCCCTTAGTACTTCAGAACACATACCTTGGCAAGGCTTGTGACTGGAAGAGCAAGAAATTGGACCTGCAAGTCCCCTACAGTGCCATCAGAGGGCACTTAGCGCCCACAAATGACTCTCCTAACAGAGGAATCAGCATGCCCTAACGGTTTAAGTGAGAGATCTACAATCACCATTAAAACTCCAAATACCCATGTCTGATATCGGGATGGGACGTGGAAGCATTGAGATAATTTTTCTGTTTCATTAGTAGACTTCTCTTTGTTTTTTTGGCGGGGGGACACAGACGGTGACGCTCGGGGGTTCCTCCTGGCTATGCGCTCAGAAATCGCTCCTGGCTTGAGGGACCATATGGGAAACTGTGGGATTGAACCGCCATCCGTCCTGGATCAGCCGCGTGCAGGCAAACGCCCTAATGCTGCGCCATCATTCCGGCCCCACATTAGTAGACTTTTGAATGTTTTTCTCTTGAAATAAGGATTTAGATCTTACGTTGGCTTTACTTATCTTACTGTGCATTTAAAAAATATTTGTGAGTGGTAGCTAAAGTTAATCACTACAAGAAAGAGCATGACCCGGGTCCTGTGAGTAACCCCCAGAAGTAAGGACGCTGCCCGGGTGGGCACCTGCCTCACACTTCAGGAGAACTGCAGTTTTGTCTCTGGGACACAGCGGCCTCTCCTGCTTTCTGTCCAGAGGCTCTCTGCTTCCTTGTTTCCTTAGTGTTTTCATGTGGGGCTGTAATATCTCAGGTAGGGGCTCCCCGGTAGAGGCACCTCTCATAGCAGCTGTTACTCTCAGAATTTGAGTGACTCGGCATTTTGCCACGTGAGCTCCCCATTAATGATCAGTAGCAAACCTCTGCCTTCGTATTTGTCTATGCTGAAAGGAAGACAACATTATTGAGTATTTTTTCTTCTTAGAGCTCTCTCAGTATAAATCAGTGAACAAAGGAATGTCGGAAAATTATGTACCATTACACATATCTGTTAAGGTACTTTGTCCCTACTTCAGACTAATTGTAGGAGTGGGGCTGGATGGAATTGATCCCTGACACAATGAACAGGCAGATTATATCATGCAATCATACTTTTATTATTTGGCTCTTGACTCTACACTATCTAAACACTAAATCGAATACAATATTCCATGGGTCCACTCATTAATGGTCCCACTGCTACATGTTATTTCTGGAAGGATCTCTCACTGCTGGGGTACAGTGAGGAAGCTGCAATTGATGGCAGGTTCTAATAAATCAGTGATCTGGTTCTGCTGACAACAGCAACACCGAGGCAGAAGAGGGTGTCAGTCCCTGACGGTTCAATGTGAGGTCACATCTATGATTCCTTTCTTTGTGGCACTCTGCCAAATTGGTGTTGACCCAACTATATTTTTATCGTCTTGGTGTTACGATGATATAATCGCTGAGTTCTCATTGGTTACACTTAGCACTTGTGGGTGTTTTTCTGTAAATTCCAGAGTCCTGGTTGGGCCATCCATGGTTTCCCTCATTAGCATTTTCACTCATTACCCAAGCACAGGACTCTCCTGGAAGCTCCACTTTATGCTTGGGAACTTCCCTAAATAGCATATCACTTCTTCACATAAGTCTTGCCTGGAAGGATCCGTGCTGTGAGCAAAATATTTTCATCCGGTTTAGCAAGAAAGCATAACTCTTAAAAAGCATCTCCCAGATTTAACACAAGCATCACTGTCACAAACATCAATATGTAGTAAACATCACTCTGCTGTAAATGCACTACTCAGATTGTCGCCACTGTATTCCAGTTATATCATTAAGCCATGTATTCCTGAGCTGGAACCCTAAGCTGAGTCCCTTAGCTATTTTCAGGCATTTATTACACTAATGAACTTTCCAAAGAAGGGTTAATTAGCCTATTGAGATATAGTGGCATTACCTCAGTCTTATTTTGGTGAACAACTGATACATTTTGAAGAATGTAATACTGCTAAAAAAAAAAAAAGTATTCAACTTTGAAGATTTCTTAGAGTGAATCTGCTTTGCTGTCTTTAACCTTTCCAAAATAGAAAACTATATTATGTTATCTGTAATAAAACTAAAACTATCTAGATTAAAACACCAACATTTTTACTACAAATGTGAGTTTGACTTAATACAAGTAATGAGCTTTGTTTGAGCTTCACACACACAGCTTTTGTTTGTTTGTTTTTGTGCCACCCCAGAAGTACTTACTCCTGGCTCTGTGCTCAGGGAGCACTCTAGGGATTGAACCAGATCAGGCACATACAAAGCTAACACCTTTCCCCTGGACTCTCTCAGGCCCTGGGCTCCCCTTTTCATCTGGACATGCTCTGTTCTCACTGTCATCTACTGTATGGCTGGCCCTTGTGTTGTTGCTGGCTTCTGGGGCAGTGAAACATGCACTGCCTGGATATAACAAAGAAACATGCCCTGTGGATATGTAAGCATGCAAAATTAAACGATACCTGCATTGGTGCATGCCCTTTACCCAGTTACACTTGTTTTGCTCTGCTAAGGCTGAAGCTGAAGAAGCCCTGGGTCACATAGGCATACATCCCTCCAGGTCAGGACACCAGCTGTGGCTTTCGCAGGCTTTGCCATGGGCACTAGAGGAAGGAGGCCTCCCTGAGGGATGCTTCAGCACCAGGGAGAAAGATACAGTGAGCAAGTTGTTTAGCTGGCAGCAGTGACAGAAATGACTCCTGTGTGTGCCATATTTTATGCACTTACGAACAAGATGCATTGATTATCCAGACTCACCTGTACATTCTCACCTTATTCTTGGTCTCAGTTTCCTACATTTTACACAGCTCTTCTCACTTTCTTTTGTCCTACATCCTTGTTGCTCTGCCTGTCTCCTAAATATTCTAACCAATGAAAAATAAGTTCACCAACCTGCACTTGGGGAAATAACCAGAATCATCTACTGTTGGATGCCCTCTGTGACACTGCTCCCAAAATGCCGACCAGAGATGGGAATGGACAGCACAAAGAGGGGCTCTATGCGCGTCTTCAAGTTTGTAACTGGGCTTGGCCTCGGGCTGTCCCTTCTCCCCCAACAGGGAGCCGGAAAGATAGCACAGCAGTGAGGCATTTGCCTTGCATGCAGCCAACCCAGGACAGACCTGTTCAATTCCTGGCATTCCATGTGGTCCCCCAAGCCTGCCAGGAGCAATTTCTGAGCACAGAGCCAGGAGTGGCCCCTAAGCATTTCCAGGTGTGGCCCCAAAACCAACCAATTAATAAATAAATAAACTGATTTTAAAAAAAAAAGAAAGAAAAAGAAAAACTTATCAACACTGTGTTGCCCAGAGAAGTCCTAAAGCCCCATTGTTCATTGTGAGCTTCTTCCTAGAGCCTCACCTCTTCCCCAGGTTATGTCCTGTGACCTTTCAGATATCTCAGTCCTTCCCTCTTTTTTGGTGCTTTATAAGCATGATTAGAAGGATTAAAGCTTTCTTCGATTATCAGCCTCAGCCAGGTTCCTTTCTGGTCATCAACTGGGAAACATTCTTGTCCCTGAACATGCTATAGCCTACAAAGTCAGCAAAATCTATAATTATTTAAGTCACAAGGCATGGTGCCATGAGTTAAGGCAATGAAGGTGATCTTCTTTCCAAGACCATCTCCTAGTATTTATTCCAGAAGTAATAAAACAGGGAGCAATAATACAGACACACCCAAGATACAGGGCAGAGTAGAGTCTGCAGTGCTCCTAGCGGAATCCTATCACAGGCTCTGGAGTCATTAACCAGACCATCACGTTACTTATTAGGCCAATTAGGCCAATTTATGACTGGCTGAATTATCTCATCATTCATCTTTCTTCATGCTTTTCCTAAACATAAAAATAGGGGCTGGAGAGATAGTATGGAGGTAAGGCATTTGCCTTGCATGCAGAAGGACGGTGGTTGGAATCTCGGCATCCCATATGGTCCCCCAAGCCTGCCGGGGGTGATTTCTGAGCATAGAGCCAGGAGTAGCCCCTAAGTGCTGCCAGGTGTGATCCAAAAAATAAAATAATAATAATATAATAATAAATAAACATAAAAATAGCTCTGCTGTGAAGGAACACGTGACCTAATGGTTAGACATTTCTTGCACAAATTAAAATATCCAGATGCTTCCAAATAAAAATGGCCTCATTCCATATCCCTAAGGTTACCAAGCCAATGTAGCTGTTGTCTTAGCATGGGGGGAGGGGGTCAAACAAGGAAAATGGGCAGAGCTCTGTTACAAGAACCACGGCGGAAGGGGAAAGTCAGCAGGCTCTGAGCCTCCCACCAGTCTGGGAGATAATGTTCCAATGGAGAGGCCAAAGCCCAGCTCAGGGCTCAAAGTATTTTACCAGCAGGAACTTAATTACTAATTACGATTGCTCTGATTTCTTAGGAAGTGGTGCAAAAGAAAAGTGAAGCAAAGATAAAGGTGTTGAGAGGGGAAATCTGGAAAGACTAGAGACTAAAAATGAAAACAAACAAACAAACAAGCCATCACCCTTGTCTTGGTCCCTTGGCATGGCCCAGGGCTTCAACTTCAGCTTTAGCAAAGCAAGCATAGCTGGGTGAGTTGTGTGAGCCAATGCAATTATCATTTCACTTAGCATGTTTGTATATACACAGGGTGTATTTCTTGAATACACCAGGTGATGCTTTCTTCACCGCTTCAGAAGTCAGCAACAGCACAAGGGTCAATCACGCAGTGATGACTGTTCATGCTTTAATGGAGTTGACAGTGATGCAGGCAGGAACCCAGATGCCTGTCCTGCAGTGCATGAGACCATTTTCTTTAAGTCTGACCTGGGCACATTCAGTGGCAGCCTCCTCAAGGGTCAAGGTCAGCTCTCCAATTGCAGGACAACACATCACTCTCCTGTACCTATGTAGGAGTAGGGAGCGTCTCTGTGGGTGAGCACACGCTGAGTTTACATAGCACCCAAGTCCTCTGTGCTCTTTTGGACAAAGCTCTGCAGCTCCTCCCAAGTGACAGCCACCTCCAGGCCATCAGGATGCTTCACTTTCAGGAAATGGAGTTATTGAGTTTTTTAAAAAGTGTAAGGTGGGCCAGAGCAATAGCAAAGCAGAGAGAGAATTTTCTTCACATGAAACTGACCCAGATTTGATCCCAGCATCTCATAGGGCCCCCCAAGCCAGCCAGGAGTGATTCTTGAGTGCAGAGCCAGTAGTAATCCCTGAGAACTGCCAAATATGCCCCCCCCAAAACAAACAAACAAACAAGTATAACTGAATTGTCAACTCGGACCCATCGCTCCTCACCCCTCCATCCCCCAAACACACACATGCCCATCACACTCCCTTAGCAGCTCCAGCTATCTCTGTTCATGTCCCCCCCCCCCCAGCCTGTCTTGCACCTACTACTCCGAAAATCAGATTGTGCATATTTCTTTTCTGATCAGTATGTTTGCATGTCTCTGCTAGATCCTCAGGACTGGATTTGCTGGAAGGCATGCAAAATTTTATTTCCTCTTCTCAGGGAAGAATCTGCAGACTGTTTCCACAGTAGCTGTGGCAGCAAGTATTTTGAGGAGAGGACTGTTTGTTTCTGTCTGTATATACTGGGAGACAGAATAGTGCCATAAATCTTACATATCTCATGGCTGGAGTTAGAATACAGGGGCAGGATTCCCTCTACAATATCCCCAATAGTTACTGTGCCTATGCAGGGGGAAAAAGAAAAGAAAAAAAAAAAGCACAAAACAATCATTTTTCCACATGTTTATTTATCGATTGATCGATTTTTTTTGATGTCTTTATTTTGGTGTGGAGATTAAGGTTGATGTCTCCAATATTATTTTATTTTATTTTGTCTTGTCTTTCTCTTTCTTTTTGCATTAGAGCATGATTTGATTTCAGAACCGAGACTATTGTGTGGTGCCTGTCTTTATTGCTGTAGTGCTCACTGGTTATTTAATTAGATATTTCTTTCTGTATTGTTGTGGTGTTTCAATTACCTTTTTCACATCCTCTCTCAGACTGAGGTTGGAAGCCTCTAGAGGAACTCCGCCTATTTTCAGTGTATTTGACTTTTGACTTCTTTTTTATTTTTGTTCCTCTTATTTTGTACCCCAATCTAGGCTTTTCTTTCCTTCAAACAAAACCACATACCTCGATTTCTCTAGCTCTGCCTCTTAAATAGAGGGGGAAACAAGGGAGGGTTCCAGAACCAAACAGATATGGGGGTCCACCTACTCTAGCAGCCTGGGGGGTGATGGTGGGGTGTAGTATATGAAAAAGTTTCCATAAGATTATCCTTGGAATTGCTGTACATAAAAGTGTTTCCTTAGGATTGTTCTGTGACTATTGCCCCACCTAGCCCTTCCAGGTGGGGCTCTGTGGAGTTGGGAATAAATAGCTTGATGGACAGGGGAGAGGGGCTTCTGCGAAAGCTGCCGGCTGCAGGAGGATTCTCTGGCTCTCTTTGCCCAATCTTTTACACCCTATCATTCTTGTCTGTGTGGATTATTATTTGCTGCGGATAAATATTACCAAGGTCTTCCCCCGAAAGGGGACAAGGGGATGGGAAGTAATTTCTCATTCTGGGGACTGTTCTTGGATTCACAAATACCCAGCAAAGTTAACAGCGAAGATACATTACAAATGGCGCTGGGAACAGGTGGACCTGGACCCTCAATAACTGTAAGTGAAACGCTTTATTGGAAATTGCCTCTGGAGATCCTTGGATGGCTTCTATGGTTAGCCATGTTGATTGTGCCACCTTGTTACAAATTCTTTGGTTCTGCGTTTGTCAAGTGGATATTTCCATACTATTTAAAACGAATAGGCTGGATGGGGTTGCGGAGCCACTTGGCCTGGGATGGCAGAGAGAAATCCATCGCCATCCTTCACCATCCAGCTCCATCGTTAATTATTTGATACTACAGTGGGGTATATGGGTTGTAGAAAGGGAACTGGAACGGGGGGAGGACATATTTGGTGATGGGTATTTCCCTGATTTAATGTTAATATGTACCTAAAATACTACTGTGAAAGATATGTAAGCCATTATGGAAAAAATTGTGTTTTTAATCAGAAACTTTCTTTGACTTACATGTATTATTATTATATCAATTATATTATATGTTATGTCACTATATTATGTTATATTAGTTTACCTCATTATGTTAATCAATTTTGTCTCTTGAATAAATTCTTACAATAAAAAAAGAATACAGGGGCAGGGCACTTGCCATGCATGTAGCTGACCAGGTTCGATCCCCAGCATCTGACATAGGCCCCCAAGCTCCTCAGGAGTGATTTCCTGAGCCTAGAGCTAGTAATAGCCTTAAATATTTATTGATGAGTATGTCTCCCCTCTAAAAAAATATGCAACTCTCCCTATGTAGGTCAGATTAAACATTTCAAATAAAAAGAATTATTTAATGTTAAAATTAATTTAAAAAAATCAAAATCCCTCTGTAAGCTTCAAATGATGCCTCCGAGTCTTTCAGTGAGGGATGAAATAAATATTCTGGGGAGTCCTACCCTCGTGAATGAGATCTGAGAACACACAGACACCAGCACATATTTTACCAAATGACAAACGCAATGATTTGTGTGGGTTTGCTGTCAGGCTTGGTGGCAGAAACTTGCTGCTCAGGTCGAAATAGGGAGGGGCACTGCAACTAGAGGTCAGTGTCAGACTGTGGCAGGCAGTGCCGAGCAATCTCCTGCCCCCTTCTCCACCCTCACCAGCAATATCTGGTGTGAAACTAAAGCAGGAACCTGACAGACATGCTACCACCCCCACCCCCTGCAGACCTTGGTCAGCTCCTGCCCAGAATTCCCCCAATATGCTGACCCCCCCGCCCCCCCACCAGCCAGCATGCCCTTGACCTTGCTGCTCTGAGAAACTGTCCAGCACTTTAGCTGCTGCTTTAGCTGAGCAGAGAAGAGGACACTCAGGCCAAATTGCATTTTCTTCCTGCAAGGTCAGGAAGGAAGATGAATTCCAGAGCTGGCCCTGGACACAACCACTGGCTCCCTTTCTAATGATGAGGCTTCCGGAGCCATGTGAATGCCTGCCCTGCCCTTCCTGCATTGTGCCCACAGTGGCACTTTCTCATATTCTGGAAGAGGGGTAAAATGGAGATTCACTTTCTACCCTTGTAAACTACTGTAAGTGGTCACGACAATATGTCATCATTTGCTTCAACAAGAATGATGGAGCATGATGGATATTGCCATTCCTTTCTAAAAGTAAGCTTGAACTGTGAACAGAGATCTGGAGTGATTGCACAGTGGGGAGGGCGTTTGCCTTGTACATGGCCAAACCAGGTTCAATCCTCATCCCATATGGTCTGCTGAACCTACCACAAGTATCCCCTGGGCACCGCTTCTTGTGTCCCCAAAACAAACAGAAAAATCATGGACGGAATAAACAGAGGGAGAAAGACCACAGGAGGACTTGGAAAGGTGGGGGAGGAGAGACAGGGCTGGGGCTGAGCAAGCACTTTCGCTCTGTTATGTTTGTTCTCTGGTTAGTTTATAGCCATTGATCTCTGCAAAAATCAGAGAGATGATTGTACACCCCTAACCCTAACCCACAAGGAGAGAAGAAAGAAAGAAAGAAAAACAGAAAGGAAAAGGAGAAAGAAAGAGAGAAAGAAAGAAAGAAAGAAAGAAAGAAAGAAAGAAAGAAAGAAAGAAAGAAAGAAAGAAAGAAAGAAAGAAAAGAAAGAAAGAAAGAAAGAAAGAAAGAAAGAAAGAAAGAAAGAAAGAAAGAAAGAGAGAGAGAGAGAGAGGGAGGGAGGGAGGGAGGGAGGGAGGGAGAGAGAGAGAGAGAGAAAGAGAGAGAGAGAAAGAAAGAAAGAAAGAAAGAAAGAAAGAAAGAAAGAAAGAAAGAAAGAAAGAAAGAAAGAAAGAAAGAAAGAAAGAAAGAAAGAAAGAAAGAAAGAAAGAAAGAAAGAAAGAAAGAAAGAAAGAAAGAAAGAAAGAAAGAAAGAAAGAAAGAAAGAAAGAAAGAAAGAAAGAAAGAAAGAAAGAAAGAAAGAAAGAGGACTTCAGAGCATAAAAACCGGCTAACCTTTGCAAAAGCTGGCTCCCTGTGTGTGACACCAGGCGGGGAAAATCCGCAAAAGTACACCGGCCCAGTGGGGCTCAGCTGTGAAAGACTGTGAGTGTGACCTGTCTATGTCTGTCTACTGTCCTCTTGCGTGAAACTCTTGCGAGTGGGGCAAAAAGAGCCTCCAGAAACCTCGCTCGCCCAGACGCCATTTTCAGGGAGGGACTTCAGAGCATAAAAACCGGCTAACCTTTGCAAAAGCTGGCTCCCTGTGTGTGACACCAGGCGGGGAAAATCCGCGAAAGTACACCGGCCCAGTGGGGCTCAACTGTGAAAGACTGTGAGTGTGACCTGTCTATGTCTGTCTACTGTCCTCTTGCGTGAAACTCTTGCGAGTGGGGCAAAAAGAGGCTCAGAGGAGCACGGCCGCTCCGCTTTGCTACGCGGCCGTGCACTCTTTCTAAGGAAAGAACTCCATTGCAACAAGAAGGAAAAAGCACACTAAGAACGACGCTATATCACAGAAGCAAACATTTCTCTCTGGACTGTCTTCTCTGTTGCATGCTCGGGCCTAAGATTTGACCCAGTGTGAGGCTTCATCCACGGAGGACTCCCCTCCCTTAGAGGCAAGTCAGCCCATCCAGAAAGGGAGGAGCCAGAGGAGTGTGCTGCCTACATCATATAGACAATGAATACCACTACAACACGTAGAAAAACCCACAATACAAGTGTGACAATGGGGAAACAACGCAGGCCAGCATCAGAGATAGAGAATGAAGATGACAATTCTGAGGACCAGATAATGACTGAACAACTAATCAATCTCTCAGATAAGGACTTTAGACTAGCAATATGGAAGGTGCTCAACAGACTCCAAGAAACCATGGATCGAGTTGAACAGAACACTAATAAGAACCAAGAAAATATGAAGGCAGAAATGACAAAACTCCAAACTGAAATAACATGTCAACTAACAGGACTGAAAAAGTCAGTAAACGAAGTGAATGACAAAATGGATAAGCTCTGGGACAGGGTATCAGAAGCTGAGAATAGACTTGGTGCTGTGGAAGATGAGATACATAACAATTCCATACAGCAGGAGAGATTGGACAAAAAACTTAAAGCAAATGAGCAGACAATGGAAAAATTAGTCAAAGAATGGGAACAGACGAAAATAGAAGTCTATGATAAGATCAACAGAAACAACTTAAGAATCATTGGAGTCCCAGAGACCCAGGAAGAAAATTTCCAGGAAGAATCAATGGTCAAGAACATCATTAAAGAGAAACTTCCAGAGCTAAAGAATATATGTGATCAAATCCTGCATGCCCGAAGAGTACCAACCAAAAGAGACCCCAGAAAAACCACCCCAAGACACATCCTAGTCACAATGACAAATCCCACAGATAGAGACAGAATTCTGAAAACAGCAGATCAAAAGGGGAAATCATGTTCAAGCAAGCTTCCCTGAGATTTACAGCAGACCTGTCACCAGAAACGCTCAATGCCAGAAAGCAGTGGTGGGATATTGTGACAAGACTGAATGAAATGAATGCTTCACCCAGAATACTATACCCAGCAAAACTCACTTTCCGGTTTGATGGAAGAATACATGGTTTCACAGACAAAAAAACAGCTCAGAAACTTCACAGACACAAAACCAGTCATAAGAGAAAAACTGAAAGACCTAATCTAAGACAAGACTACCCAAAAGACACACCAAATTTTGAAATAAAGATGGCGTTAAATCCCAGGACAATTCTTTCTCTCAACGTCAATGGACTAAATGCACCAGTTAAGAGACACAGAGTGGCTAAATGGATCAAAAAACTCAATCCAACCTTCTGCTGCCTACAAGAAACGCACCTGAATAGTCAGAACAAACATAGACTCAAAATAAAAGGCTGGAGAAAAGTTATCCAAGCAAACAACACCCATAAAAAAGCTGGAGTGGCCATACTAATATCAGATAATGCAAACTTTATACTCAGGAAGGTTGTAAGGGACAAAGACGGACATTTTATATTAATCAAGGGGTACGTAGAGCAGGAAGAATTCACTCTCCTAAACATATATGCACCGAATGAGGGGCCAGCAAAATATTTAATACAACTCTTGACAAATCTGAAAAATAATATCAACAACAACACAATAATTGTGGGGGACCTTAACACGGCTTTGTCAACACTGGACAGGTCAACCAGACTGAAACCCAACAAGAATATACTAGACCTGAGGAGAGAAATGGAAGAAAGAGGCCTAGTGGATATATATAGGACACTCCATCCCCAGAAACCTGGATACACATTCTTCTCCAATGTACATGGGACATTCTCCAGGATAGACTACATGCTGGCACATAAAACATACCTCCATAAGATCAAGAGGATAGAAATTTTGCAGACTACCTTCGCTGACCACAAGGCTCTGAAATTATTTGTGAACTCCAAAGGGACTCAGAAGAAACACTTTAACACCTGGAAGTTAAACAGCCTCATGCTCAATAACCAGTGGGTCCGAGATGAAATCAAGGAGGAAATAAAAAGGTTCCTGGAAACAAATGACAATCAAGACACAAACTCTCAGAACTTATGGGACACAGCAAAAGCAGTACTGAGAGGAAAATTTATAGCTTTGCAAGCACACATCAGGAAGGAAGAAGGAGCTTACCTGAATAGCTTAATGACACAGCTAATAGAACTAGAAAATGCTCAACAAAAGGACCCAAGAATAGGAAGACAGAAGGAAATAACAAAGCTGAGAGCAGAAATCAATGAAGTGGAAACTCAAAAAACAATCCGAAAGATCAACGAAAGCAGAAGTTGGTTCTTTGAAAAAATAAACAAGATTGATAGACCACTGGCAAACCTAACAAAGAAAGAGAGAGAGAGAAACTTGATAACTCGTATCAGGAATGAAAAAGGAGAGATCACTACTGATATGACAGAGATTCAAAGGGTAATCAGAAACTACTTTGAAAAACTCTACGCCACTAAAAATGAGAACCTGGAAGAAATGGATAAATTCTTGGACTCTTATAATCTTCCACGGTTGAAGGAAGAGGATGTAGCATATCTAAACACCCCCATCACCATTGATGAAATTAAAACAGTAATCAAATGTCTGCCGAAAAACAAAAGCCCAGGTCCAGATGGATTCACTAATGAATTCTATCAAACTTTCCAAGAGGAACTACTGCCAATCTTGGCAAGACTCTTTCATGAAATTGAACAAACAGAAACACTTCCAAATAGCTTTTATGAAGCCAACATCACCTTGATACCTAAACCAGACAGAGATGCTACCAAAAAAGAAAATTACAGACCAATATCACTGATGAATGCAGATGCAAAGATCCTCAACAAAATCCTGGCAAATAGGATTCAATGCCTCGTTAAGAAGATCATCCACTACGATCAAGTAGGTTTCATCCCAGGAATGCAAGGCTGGTTTAACATCCGTAAATCTATCAACATAATACACAACATCAATAACAAGAAAAATAAAAACCACATGATCATATCAATAGATGCAGAGAAAGCATTTGATAAGGTCCAACACCCATTCTTGATCAAAACTCTCAGCAAGATGGGAATGGAGGGAACCTTTCTCAATATAGTGAAGGCCATCTACCACAAGCCAGTGGCAAATATTATCCTCAATGGAGAAAAACTGAAAGCCTTCCCTCTAAATTCTGGCACAAGACAAGGCTGTCCTCTCTCACCACTCCTATTCAACATAGCACTGGAAGTACTTGCTATAGCGATTAGGCAAGAAAAGGATATCAAGGGAATCCAGATAGGAAAGGAAGAAGTCAAGCTCTCACTGTTTGCAGATGACATGATACTCTACTTAGAAAACCCTAAAGACTCTATCAAAAAGCTTCTAGAAACAATAGACTCATATAGCAAGGTGGCAGGCTACAAAATTAACACACAAAAATCAATGGCCTTTCTATATACCAATAGTAATAAGGATGAAATGGACATTAAGAAAACAACCCCATTCACAATAGTACCACACAAACTCAAATATCTTGGAATCAACTTGACTAAATATGTGAAGGACCTATACAAAGAAAACTATAAAACTCTGCTCCAAGAAATAAGAGAGGACACACGGAAATGGAAACACATACCCTGCTCATGGATTGGCAGGATTAACATCATCAAAATGTCAATACTCCCCAAGGCATTATACAGATTTAATGCCATCCCTCTAAAGATACCCATGACATTCTTCAAAGAAGTGGATCAGACACTTTTGAAATTCATTTGGAACAATAAACACCCTCGAATAGCTAAAGCAATCATTGGGAAAAAGAATATGGGAGGAATTACTTTTCCCAACTTTAAACTGTACTACAAAGCAACAATTATCAAAACAGCATGGTATTGGAATAAGGATAGGTCCTCAGATCAGTGGAATAGGCTTGAATACTCAGAAAATGTTCCCCAGAGATACAACCATCTAATTTTTGATAAAGGAGCAGGAAATCCTAAATGGAGCAGGGAAAGCCTCTTCAACAAGTGGTGTTGGCACAATTGGATAGCCACTTGCAAAAAATTAAACTTAGACCCCCAGCTAACATCATGTACAAAGGTAAAATCCAAATGGATTAAATACCTCGATATCAGCCCCAAAACCATAAGATATATAGAACAGCACATAGGCAAAACACTACAGGACATTACAGGCATCTTCAAGGAGGAAACTGCACTCTCCAAGCAAGTGAAAGCAGAGATTAACAGATGGGAATATATTAAGCTGAGAAGCTTCTGCACCTCAAAGGAAATAGTGCCCAGGATACAAGAGCCACCCACTGAGTGGGAGAAACTATTCACCCAATACCCATCAGATAAGGGGCTAATCTCCAAAATATACAAGGCACTGACAGAACTTTACAAGAAAAAAACATCTAACCCCATCAAAAAATGGGGAGAAGAAATGAACAGACACTTTGACAAAGAAGAAATACGCATGGCCAAAAGACACATGAAAAAATGTTCCACATCACTAATCATCAGGGAGATGCAAATCAAAACAACGATGAGATACCACCTCACACCCCAGAGAATGGCACACATCACAAAGAATGAGAATAAACAGTGTTGGCGGGGATGTGGAGAGAAAGGAACTCTTATCCACTGCTGGTGGGAATGCTGTCTAGTTCAACCTTTATGGAAAGCGATATGGAGATTCCTCCAAAAACTGGAAATCGAGCTCCCATACGATCCAGCTATACCACTCCTAGGAATATATCCTAGGAACACAAAAATACAATACAAAAATCCCTTCCTTACACCTATATTCATTGCAGCTCTATTTACCATAGCAAGACTCTGGAAACAACCAAGATGCCCTTCAACAGACGAATGGCTAAAGAAACTGTGGTACATATACACAATGGAATATTATGCAGCTGTCAGGAGAGATGAAGTCATGAAATTTTCCTATACATGGATGTACATGGAATCTATTATGCTGAGTGAAATAAGTCAGAGAGAGAGAGAAAAACGCAGAATGGTCTCACTCATCTATGGGTTTTAAGAAAAATGAAAGACACCCTTGTAATAATAATTTTCAGACACAAAAGAGAAAAGAGCTGGAAGTTCCAGCTCACCTCAGGAAGCTCACCACAAAGAGTGATGAGTTTAGTTAGAGAAATAACTACATTTTGAACTGTCCTAATATTGAGAATGTATGAGGGAAATGTAGAGCCTGTTTAGGGTACAGGCGGGGGTTGGGGGGGGAGGAGGGAGATTTGGGACTTGGGTGATGGGAATGTTGCACTGGTGATGGGTGGTGTTCCTTTTATGACTGAAACCCAAACACAATCATGTATGTAATCAAGGTGTTTAAATAAAAAAAAATAAAAAGAAAGAAAGAAAGAAAGAAAGAAAGAAAGAAAGAAAGAAAGAAAGAAAGAAAGAAAGAAAGAAAGAAAGAAAGAAAGAAAGAAAGAAAGAAAGAAAGAAAGAAAGAAAGAAAGAAGAAGAAGAAAGAAAGAAAGAAGGAAGGAAGGAAGGAAGGAAGGAAGGAAGGAAGGAAGGAAGGAAGGAAGGAAGGAAGAAAGAAAGAAAGAAAGAAAGAAAGAAAGAAAGAAAGAAAGAAAGAAAGAAAGAAAGAAAGAAAGAAAGAAAGAAAGAAAGAAAGAGAGAGAGAGAGAGAGAGAGAGAGAGAGAGAGGGAGGGAGGGAGGGAGGGAGGGAGGGAGGGAGAAGAAAGAAAGAAAGAAAGAAAGAAAGAAAGAAAGAAAGAAAGAAAGAAAGAAAGAAAGAAAGAAAGAAAGAAAGAAAGAAAGAGAGAGAGAGAGAGAGAGAGAGAAAGAAAGAAAGAAAGAAAGAAAGAAAGAAAGAAAGAAAGAAAGAAAGAAAGAAAGAAAGAAAGAAAGAAAGAAAGAAAGAAAGAAAGAAGAAGAAGAAGGAAGGAAGGAAGGAAGGAAGGAAGGAAGGAAGGAAGGAAGGAAGGAAGGAAGGAAGGAAGGAAGGAAGGAAGGAAGGAAGGAAGAAAGAAAGAAAGAAAGAAAGAAAGAAAGAAAGAAAGAAAGAAAGAAAGAAAGAAAGAAAGAAAGAAAGACAGAAAGAAAGAAAGAAAGAAAGAAAGAAAGAAAGAAAGAAAGAAAGAAAGAAAGAAAGAAAGAAAGAAAGAAAGAAAAAGAAAAGAGGGAGGAAAGGAAGGAAGGAGAGAGAGAGAGAGGGAGGGAAGAAAGGAGGAAGGAAGGAAGGAAAAAAAGGAAGAGTAAGGAAGGAAGACAAGCCTGGGGCTAGGAACTCATTCTAAAACTACACATAAATGCCCCAGGTTCATCCTGGTATTGCTCCTGGTAGGAGCCCCATAATATGCCCCTGGGTTCTTCACCATTTCTGACTTTGGGCTCTGGGTTTGCAGGGTTTGCCCTTAGATCTCCGAGCTGCCTTGGAATCCTCATTCCCCTCCCAAATGAGAAAAGGAACTTGGTGATGGACATTTCCTTGGGCTGAATGGCAGGGTTTCAGCAGCGTCCCTCTCATGTCTGCGTATCAGGGGCCAGACACCAAGACCCAAGAGAGAAGTATGCCTTTCCTGCTGGGAACTCCCATATCTCCCCCGTGCCCTGGCACACAGAAGCCCGTGTCTCCGAAAAGACTCAGTGCCTCTTCCTCAGGCCACTCTCCAGCCTCATTTTCTGATTTCTTCACTAGCCTTCAAGCTCGACTGTGTTTGCACACGAGTGTGCATTTGTGTGTTCACAGACAACAGAGTGTGCCATGCTGGTGTCTCTGAGAGCAAGCTGAATGGAAACTGCTGTGGTTCTGGAGGTCACAGCTTAGGGAGTGTTGTTCTGGTCTGAGTCCTTCCTTACGATCCCTACTATGCTGTCTGGGTGGCCCTAGCTGCCTTCCCAGCTTCCATGGCCTGTTCTTTCCTCTTCTGCAGCTGTTTATTTGTATCTCTAAATAAGCAATGTGCACTGGAAAAGTATCAGGAGTGATAACTCACCCAGAAGGGCTTCATTCCTCTCTTCAAGCAGCAGCGATGGTTTACCTAATTTTTCTTTTCTTTCTTTTTTTTTTTCCAGACCCATTAGCCAACCTATGTGCAGCCTTAGGCATGTGAAGGAGGTTTTATTAGATTTGGTTTCTCCACTCTCTTCTCCCTTATTAGGCTTTAAGCTCTACAGAGAGGGGGGCCAGGCCTTCACAATATGAAAAAAAAAAACAGCAAGGCTAGCAGTGAGAGATATTTTAGAAGCATATTTAATGCATCAAGAGCATAAATGGATCAGTTCCCTATCAACTGACAGTTGAAAAGGGGGGGAAAAGGCAGTGAAGTGATCTTAGTTGCTAAAGTAGAAGTAACAATTTTATTTTGCAAGGTCAGTAAAAGAGCATTTTTTTTATCAAGCTGAAGTCTCCATAACCTAAAAGATAATATTTGAGCCATTTTACAGGGCCTGCCTTTCACAGCATTATGCCACCATCACCACCAGCCCAGAGACCTAGAGATTTACAATGACCAATAGCATTTCCATGATGGCCTGTCTCAGCCCAGCCCAGGGCCACTGCCTGTCTGGGGGGACTGTTGTGAATTTCTTTACATAATATGTCTCTTAGCATAGAGAGATAAAGGTGAAATACCAGGTGGGTGTGAGTCCCGAGAAGAGGCCTAAAATCCAGTTAAGGGGATTGTAATGGGGTGACTGTCTCCCTCCCTTGCTAATCTGACAAACAGAAATGCACCATAGAGCTGAATGCTGGTGAGTTTTGCTCTCTTGCCCTGCTCTGCTTTATGCTCATGCTCATGCTCATGTTCTCTCTCTCTCTCTCTCTCTCTCTCTCTCTCTCTCTCTCTCTCTCTCTCTCTCACACACACACACACACACACACACACACACACACACACACACACACTAGCACCAGACAAATAACTCGGCCAGGTATCCTAGACCCATGTGCCTCAGAGAGTTTGCAGAAACCTTAAAGGCAGACTCAAGAAGAAATGTTCCAAATTGTCAAGTTTTCCTTTTGCCAGCAGTGCCGGCATGAACCCTTTTCAAGTATGTCTGGAGTGTTTCTTTGGAATTTACACTGTGGTTCTATTAAGTAATGTCCACAGAATCACACCTTCAGAATCCACAATCACAGCTATGAGCAATAAATCAGAACTGTGTTCAAGGGGCACTGAGCAGCGCTCTTGCCCTGGCTGAAGTTAGCCGGCCATATTTGGTCTTGTTGCTTGCCCAGATCCCGAGGCCAAGTGTTTTCAAGGCACAGACGTCAGGAAATGAGGACGGTGACAATGTTGCAGTGAGGAAAGCTGTCAAGTGGTCTCAAGATGAATCCACATGAGACACAGAAATAAATGGCTTGTCTTGAGGGGAGGCAGAACAGGACCCCAAATTGGGACCCAGTAATCCCAGAAGCAGCTTGCAGGGAAAGCAGAAGAAACTCCGAAGGTTTCCAGGTTCCACTGAGTCCTGGCCAACAGGGGAAGAGGATTGAGGCATGAGGAGGGCCAATGCAGGTCAGAGCAACCAGCAGTCAGAGTTGAGATGAGCCTGTATTCGGGGTGAAGACCAGGAAGGGGAAGGTGGGTGCCCTCTGACCCACCAAGGAATTGGATTGTGTGGTGGTCAAAACTTAAGTATAGGGACTGGAGCTCAGCAGGGAGGGCATTTGCCTTGTACGTGACAAACCCAGATCTCTGACATCTGAGCCTGCCAGGAGTTATTTTGAGCACAGAGACAGGAGTAACCTCTGAGCACTGGTGGGTGTGGCCCAAAAACAAACAAACAAAATAATCACAGATGCAAGGTGGTTGGATGATCAGGTTTTCATTATTGATGGCTGCTATTATGTATAAGAAAGAATAACGGACTTTTCAAATGAATAAACTAGTAGTAACTTATGTTAATCAACCACCCACCTGATTAAAAATAATAAGGTATTAAATTAGAGATTTATATACAAGCACAAAGTGGGTAAATCCTAAATAAAGCCTCTGGGAAGAGACCAGAGCAATGGTACAGCAGGCAGAATATGCATCTCGAAGGCAGCTGGCCCCAGTTTAATCCTCGGCACCTCATATGGTTCCCTGAGCCCTGCCAGAAGTGATCTCTGAGCCTAGTTGCAGGAGTTAATTCTGAGCACTGCCCAGTGTGGCTCCAAATCTATCTGTTTCAATAAAAAGACTATAAACAGAGGCCAGAGCAGTGGTGCAAGTGGTAAGGTGTCTGCCTTGCCCGCGCTAGCCTAGGACGGACCACGGTTTGCTCCCCGCCATGTCCCATATGGTCCCCCAAGCCAGGAGCAACTTCTGAGGACATAGCCAGGAGCGTCACCGGGTGTGTCCCAAAAAAACAAAAAACAAAAAAAAGACTATAAACAAATGCCCTAGATGTTAAAATATTAAAGGTAACTAACACAGGAGATCTGGAGCAATAGCACAGTGGGGAGGACATTTACCTTGCACTTTGTTGACCCAAGTTTAATCATCAGCATCCCATATGTTCCCCTGAGCACTGCCAGGAGTGCAGAGACAGGAGTAACCCTTGAGCATTGCCTGGTGTGACCCAAAATTCAAAAAGAAAGAAAGATAACTAACAAAAGAGCCATAAACATCCTCCACTGAGCCATCTTCCTTCTTCCCCCTCTTCTTCCCCTCCTCTCCTTTTCCCTCCTCCTTCTCCTCCTTCTCGCCCTTCCCCTCATTCTCTCTCACTTCCCCTTCCTTCATCTCTTTTCATTCCCTTATCCTCTTTCCCTCCTCCTCCCTCCCTGCCCTCCCTTCCCTCCCTCCTCCTTGCCCCCTGTATGGGGACAGCTGTGCTGTTCTGTTCCTGGTATCTTTGGTGGGGTGGTGATGAGACAAGCCCTTCATTCCTCACCTTGAAGTCCTCTTCACTTGTCTCTGATCTAAAGAAACCCTTGTGAGTTTAGGACAAACTTACTAAAGATGAATATGCAATTGTCAGCAGTGACCCATTTTGATCTTAGTCTTATTTCCAAGGAATAAACATGTTGGTTATGATTCATGTTGATGCTTCTATTTTCTTAATGTTGGCTTCACTCTGAATTTCAGCTGTGGCCCATGTCTTTAAAGTCTTTTTGGTTGTGCTTTTCAGTTTAAAAAAAATCTTTTGGGGGCTGGAGCGATAGCATGGAGATAGGGTGTTTTCTTTGCATGCAGAAGGATGGAGGTAAAAATCCCGGCATCCCATATGGTTCCCTGAGCCTGCCAGGAGCAATTTCTGAGCGTAGAGCCAGGAGTAACCCCTGAACACTGCCGGGTGTGACCCAAAAACAAAGAAATTTTTTTTGCTTCCAATAAGTATTTTTTTCACTGTCCTTTTTCCTTCTTATATTTTTCTTTCCTTTTGCACCCTTATTTCCTTTCCATGTTTTCTAGCTGCCAGCCCTGGACAGGTCACCCATGCCTGCTCTTCACATTGGTTGGCATCTACAAGCCTCTTGCATTCTCCAGAGCTGGATGTAGTTCTGATGTTGGTGGCCATGAATGTGGTTCCTCAGCAGTCCATTCCAAGTGAGACAGTGTCTAGGGTCGACAAAAATAAACTAATAATTACAGTAGGGAATTTGGGGCCACACCCACTGATGCTCAGGGCTCTGACCTCAAGGAACAAAATGTTTGTGAGCTTCCCAAATTTTCTTTCAGTCAAAGGAAATCTGACACTATTCTAGAAGTCAGCTCTGAATGAATGAGCATGAAATGCAAAGAGAAAGGCTGGGACTGTGAGCTGTTGTTAATGAGATTGATTTGCTTAAACACTGTCCCTATCCACCAGATCAGTGGCAATAACACTTGGAGAGGAAGAACTGAGCAGAGATGGGACTGCCATATGCTCAGGCCAGACTCTTAATTGGCGATAATTAAGTAATTACGGGACAGAAGAAAATGTTAATTGGAATGTCTCTGGCATTCTCAATGCCATCTTACCCAGCCGTGTCACTCAGAATAGACACTGTTCCAGCTGGCCCTGAATTAGCTGCAATATTGAGGGCAGGAATGGGGGTAGATCAGTGCAGCACAGCGTGTCTTCACACCCCAGCCAGAGTTCTCCACCTGGCCTAAGAGGGATGAGGTGGGCAGAGGAATGAGGAGCTCTCCTGTATCTCTGTGTCTTTTGGTCCCTAGAAAGTGACAGATTATCCTTGTCATGGGCCCCTTGATTTGCCAGGTCAGACACCACCACTGAGTGTAGGGATTTGTCGCGTTACAGCAAGGGTGCTTCTGTCTCCTGAGGTCTTGCATTAGGCAAGGGCAAGAGAGGAGGAGCTTCAGAGTTGAGCTGACCCCACTCTGGGCTGGAGGTAGCCGGGAGTCAAGTGAGGGGTCCTGGGAAGGGGACACATTCTCACATGAAGTGCTCTGGCTTGAGGAGCACCTCATAGGCCTCTCCGTTGGGGGAAACAGCTGCTTCTTCAAGAGCAGTTGGTGCCACAGCAGGTCCCAGGGTATGTGGCCTGTGTGGACAATGAGGCCCTCACAAGGACTGTCCCGTCTTCGGTCCCCACCCATGCCCCTGATGGCAGTCCTACCATGCCTCCACTGCTTCCTACTATCCAGCTTGAACACCAGAGTATGTCCCTCTTGCAAACCCCAATATTGCTTTATCTGAAATTCGCTCTCCTGGAATTGCTGCCACTATTGGGTTTCACCTGTTTAGGCTTCTGCATTTAACCATTTTTCCCTGCCTCTGTACAAATTACTGTTTGCAACCTTGCTGTACAAAGTTAAATTCTAGACATCATTCATTGGAGGAGAAATTGAGTGCTTCATGTCTGTCTTTTGGAAGAAATGCAGATACTATGCATTAGAACACAAATTTGTCTCATCCAGAGCAAACCTGACTGACAGAACTTCTCATCATAGTATCTGGGTGAAGGACTGTTCAGTTCAAACAAGATCTCAAAACACACCATCTTACGACTCAGCCTCAAATGTCTTAGGGGACCAGAAGGCTTGGCAAAATGGGAATCAGGAATAACACTCTGGCCAGCAAGTGCAAGAGAAACCTGCACAAAGGTTGCAGTTACTCACATGAAAAGAAACATCCAGGGGCCGGGTAGGTGGCGCTGGAAGTAAGGTGTCTGCCTTGCAAACGCTAGCCAAGGATCAGGACCGCGGTTCGATCCCCCGGCGTCCCATATGGTCCGCCCAAGCCAGGGGCGATTTCTGAGCACATAGCCAGGAGTAACCCCTGAGCATCAAACGGGTGTGGCCCAAAAACCAAAAAAAAAAAAAAAAAACAAAAAAACAAAACAAAACAAAACAAAAAAAAAAAAAAAAAAAGAAAAGAAACATCCATAAGAGAGATGCGTTGTCAATATTTAGGTGCCGGGCGGGGCTGGCTCTGGAGTCAGAGACAACTCAAAACTACCCTTTAGCCCTCAGTGGTTCATGTCCCACCCTCCTGCCAGGCCCTTTCTGTTCATGGAAAATGGTTTTGGTGGGGTTCAGGCTCTATCTCATCCAAGCCACGAGGACAGATCACCAGGGGACACCCTCTTGGGCTTCCATAGGTGGTGGGGCTTCGAGATTCTCGCCACAGCTCCTCCCTCCTTAGAGTGGGTTACACGGCCTCCGGACTGTCTGTGTCCAGTCTGACACCAGATGTCTCATGCTTTCTCTGATATTTGTCTATGCCTGGCTGTGGGAAGACAGGTGAAAGAACCCAGTCACATGCCAAGCCAGGCTCTGCCTTGGGCCCAGAGGGGAGAAGGGAGCCACTTGAAATCTGGACTAGTTCTGGATGTAGCTTCAGGAGCCAGGGGGTGGATCTGGTGTGTGGGTGCCACATGCCATGAGTTAAATCCTCACAGCATATTTCCTGCCCTATGGTGTCGCCAGCTGTAACCCTGGCCACAGAGCACTTCTGGATGTGGCTCTGATATGGCCACAAATTCTGTCAGCCCAACACCCAGCTGCTACACTAGTTGAGTTCTAACAATTGTGGCCTGAGCCAAAAGCCAAAGCCAAACACCACAACAAATGTAGCTGTCCTGATTCAAGACCAACTAAGGTTTTCTTAGAAATCTGGGAGTTTATTTTAGCTGACAACATAGTTAGTGTGTTATTTATTATGTTAGGGTTGATCATTTCAAACAACCAGTGATTTATTTAGAGATCATGTTAGGAGTTTAGTTACCTGCATTATTTTTTAAATCTCATTAACTTGTTCTGGGTGATTTCTTAGTGCCGGTTGGAAAAACTAAAGAGAGTGATGTTGTCCTTCCACTTTCATGTCAGGTACCAGCTGTTTTGGGCATTGGAGATGGACAATGAGAAAGGCAGACTTCAGTGTATTCATTTGCCCAGATTCACCAGGCAAGCAAGGGCAATCAGCTCCAGAGATCACATCTCGATTTCAGTTACAGTAAGAGAAGAGATGAACACTCACAAAGAGAGGGAAACCACAAAGAAGTAAAAATTGAGAAGGAAGCAGGCATTGGAGTGAAGAGTCCCACACAGAGAGAGATAGCTGGTCTTCCAGAGAAAGGACAGTGCTAGCACCTGCCTTCAATTTTTTCCAAAGAGATCGCCAACCCTGCCTAGGAATGCTGTAAGTCAACAATGGCTAACAGGTCTTCATCTTTAGTTTTGTCTTTTTATTTATTTATTTATGTTTGGGGGCCACACCCCTTTGATGCTCAGGGGTTACTCCTAGCTCTGCGCTCAGAAATTGCCCCTGGCTTAGGGGGACTGTATGGGACGCCGGGGGATCGAACCACGGTCTGTCCTATGCTAGTGCTTGCAAGGCAGACACCTTACCTCTAGCGCCACCTTCCCAGCCCCCTAGTTTTGTCTTTTTAAATGAATTATGCCTTTAAAAAATAAAAGTAAGTTGTACCTTGTTTTGGTAAAACTCTATTTTTTCCACCAAGTCTAAGAAATTTGTGTTAACATCGCACAAAATATAATCCACTGCATATTCAGAGAACTGAATTAGAATCTCATTGATTCGTGTTCCCAGTTATTAGAGGAATAATTTCCATGTCTTACAGTTCTTTTTTTTTTTTCTTTTGGTTTTTCGGGCCACACCCGTTTGATGCTCAGGGGTTACTCTGGCTAAGCACTCAGAAATCGCCCTTGGCTTGGGGGGACCATATGGGACGCCGGGGGATCGAACCACGGTCCTTCACTGGCTAAGGCTTGCAAGGCAGACACCGTACCTCTAGTGCCACCTCGCTGGCCCCATCTTACAGTTCTTAAGGCTTAAAAAAAGCCTTTTCTTTATTCCTTTTTCTCCTCATTAGAGTGTGTTTGTTATTAATTTAAACACTTGATGAGCATTAATCCACTAATATTTATATATACACATTTGTATCTGACTTGCAAACATGCATTTCTATTATCTATATAAGGGAAAAGTGTAATTTAAAAAGATAGCTATCTGACTCTTTCCCCCCAAATATCTTTATTTCTATTGCAGTCTCAACCATTTATACACTTTTATATCCAAAGCCTAGCTGAATATTTTTCTTTTTTTTTTTTTTTTTTTTGGTTTTTGGGCCACACCCGGTGACGCTCAGGGGTTACTCCTGGCTATGCGCTCAGAAGTCGCTCCTGGCTTGGGGGACCATATGGGACGCCGGGGGATCGAACCGCGGTCCGTCTCCTAGGCTAGCGCAGGTAAGGCAGGCACCTTACCTCCAGCGCCACCGCCCGGCCCCCCTAGCTGAATATTAACTGAGAAATTGTGAGTTGCTCTTTCTCCTCTTTTTCTCCTCTCTCCCCTCTCTCTTCTTTCTCTCTCCTCTCCCCTCTCTTCTTCTCCTCTCTTTCTCTCTGCCCTCTCCTCTTTCTCTCTCCTCTCTCTTCCCTTTCTCCTCTCTCTCTTCTCTCTCCCCTTTCTCTCTCCTTTCTTCCCTCCTTTCTCTCTATCTCCTCTCTTTCCCTTTCTCCTCTCTCTCCCCTCTCCTCTTTCTCTCTGCCCTCTCCTCTTTCTCTCTCCTCTCTCTTCCCTTTCTCCTCTCTCTCTTCTCTCTCCCCTTTCTCTCTCCTTTCTTCCCTCCTTTCTCTCTATCTCCTCTCTTTCCCTTTCTCCTCTCTCTCCCCTCTCCTCTTTCTCTCTCCCCTCTCTTCTCTTTCTCCCTCACCTTTCTCCCGTCTCTCTCCTTTCTTTCTCTCACCTCTCTTTCTCTCTCCTCACTCTCCTCACTCTCCTCTCTTTCTCTCTCCTCTCTCTTTGCTCTCTCCCCCTCTCTCTCCCCCTCTCTTTTCTTTCTCTCTCCTCTCTCTCCCCCTCTTTCCTCTCTTCTCTCTCTCCCCTCTCTCCTCTTTCTCCTCTCTCTCCCCTCTCTCCTCTCATTCTCTCTCCCCTCTCCTCTCTCTCCTCTCTTCTCTTTCTCTCTCCTCTCTTCTCTTTCTCTCTCCTCTCTCTTTTCTTTCTCCTCTCTCCCCCTCTCTCCTCTCTCCCCTCTCTCCTCTTTTTCTCTCCCCTCTCTCTTCTCTCTCTCCCTCACCTTTCTTTCTCTCTCCCCTCTCTCTTCTCTTTCTCTCTCCTCTCTCTTCTCTCTCCCCCTCTCTCCCCTCTCTTTTCTTTCTCTCCTCTCTCTCCCCTCTTTCCTCTCTCTATTCTCTCTCCCCCTCTCCTCTTTCTCTCTCCTCTCTCTCCCCTCTCCTCTCTCCTCTCTTTCTCCCCTCTCTCTTTTCATTCTCTCTCCCCCTTTCTCCTCTCTCCTCTCTCCCTCTCTCTCCCCTCTCATCTTTCTCTCTCCTCTCTCTCCCCTCTCTCCTCTCTCCTCTCTTTCTCCTCTCTCTCCCCTCTCTCCTCTCTCCTCTCTCTCCTCTCTTTCTCTCTTTCCTCTTTCTTTCCTCTCTCCCTTCTCCCTCCCCCAAAATAAAAGAAGAAAAAAAAGTGGATTGTTTTGTTCCCATTGGCTCATAAAACTCAGAGAGAAATAAAAGTAGTCCAATGTAAACTTTGAAATATGTATCAATTTCTCAAGAGAAAAACATAACTTATTTTTCCAGAGGAAATGGAATTCATCCTTTATATGCCTCAGAATGACTTGGCATTAGAAAAAGCCTCAGCAACCACTGTTTGCAATATTTCTTTGTTAAGTTTTACTTGTTTTGCCTCAGCAGATAGGAGCAGCAGAGACCAAGTGTGTCCAGCTTGTTTGCCAAGTACAGGATTTCTGGAAGTAAGGTTTGCTCATTTTCTTCTATTATTCAACTTGGTTTCCTTAAAATAGTATCAGAAAGCTAAAACACTAAGAAATCAAGCAAGTGTCCCCATCACTCATGGCACTTTCTGGCTGGTGGAACTTTGAGTGGCGAAATGTTGCTGATGGAAAGGGCAGCCCCAAACAGAACTACAATGCCATCAGAGGCATCAGGTTCAAACTAGCCTCAGATGACTCCCAAAAGTTTGTCACCATCTCCTTATTCTCTAAACCGTGTCCCTAAAGCCAGTCTCAGGCTTAATACTAACTGAGTGACTCACACCTGTGGGGGGAGGTCAAACCCCTTGTTGATGGTCTCCAAGTCAAAGAATGATTCCCAAAAAGATAAATTGAATCCCATCCTTCCGTCCCCCCTTTTGGGGAGACTTTGATAATAATGTCCGGAGTAAATAATCAACGAATGCAAAAGATCAGGGGACCAAAGGTTCAGCAAGGAAAGTCTTTTGTCAGTTGCAGCCAGCTCCAAAAAGCAAACTGAACCAGCCGTCAGTTCTGGCAAAAGAGCTCCCTATGCCTCCCCAACAAGCTTTTTATTTCATTCCTTAATTCCCCCCACCTGGAAGATCCAGGTGGGATGACAGGCAAAAACAATATTACAACAATTACTCAACAATTCCCCCTTTTTTGTAAGCAAACAATAATAGTATACAATACAATACAATAATAATATACAATACAATACAACACTACATGATTACAATTACAAAACTTTAATGAAATATTAAATACTATAAAATTAAAAACATTAATTTCAATTAATTAAAAACATTTAATTACACTAATCATAAATTAAATATACTTTAAAAGATTTTAGTCATAAAAAAATACAAATATATAAGTTAAAATTTTTTTACTAGGTTCAAAGTTACTCTCAAAAAATAAGGAGTATAGAACTCCTAAAAGTCCAATCAAAGACATTTGATGAATCAGGAAAGACGAGTTGTAACTTGATATAGGACACAGCACTGGAACAGTTAATGATGTATTCTTCAGTTCGATATCAGGAGGCTTGCAATTGTGATGAGATTCCTACAAATAAAACGTTAAGAACTAGAAAGAAAAGATGAATTGTAAGAAATAATAAATTAAGGCATAAAGTGTCAGGAAAAAAAAACCATAAACAAAAATTATAAAACTGATAAACATGAAAATACATACTATACAAAATTATGGGAATAACACTCATTTATAATTGCCAGAAATATCTATTAGACAGGAATCAAAATAAAGCCAAAGAAAAAATTTGAATTAAATCAAAAAGAAAAAAGAAAAAACACTTTGAAAATATAATAATGAAAAAACTGTTTAAATGAATATTTCAAAATAACAAAAAATTATAGTAACAAAAAAAACTTTTTAAATCAAAGTCGAGTAAATCTAGATGATCAAGAATTTCATATACACCATAACCATAACATTCTATAATGCAAATATGAAATAATAAATGTATTATAATCAGTCATCAATAATGAGCACTGTGAACAGAGTCTACCCAAAATTATGGTTATATCAAAACTATGATTATATCTTCATCTCAAAATCTATGTTGAGAGCAATAAAACACTGATGTTACAATGAAAGACAAAAGTTGCCAAATAAACATATATCAATACACAATCATAAAGCAACATTAACATGATTAAGTATCTTTCTTTCATATAGGTCTTAAGTAACATCAATATATTGCAAAATCTTCTAATTAATAGTGACCTAAAACAATACTGAAATTAAGGCATAATTACATCATACAAACAACCACAATGGGGATTCATCGTATTCATTCCTATTAAGCAATCATACCTAAAAAATGACCAGTAAAACATCAATGATAATCAACAAATAAAGGAAATGATCATTAAGTATTCATAGTAGATCTCTGAGAAATATAAAACAAGATATATGCTGCTGTAGATTTTACCGATGCAATAGGGATTTTCTTGATCTTCTTATCATCAAAATTGATCCAATACTGTTCTGTGGCAATTTTACAATATGAAGTACAATGTCCATAATGAACTTGACCAAAATGATTTGATACTGATGATAAATTATATTTTTCAATATTGTTATTATCTTCTTTAGTGAATTCTGCTAAATTGAGGTCTTCCAAAGGAAAATCCACATAAGTGTATAATTTTTTAATCTGTTTTCCATCAAAAGCAAAACGTTTCAAATGAATTATCAATACGGGAGGTATTTTCCATAAATATGTTTTCTTTGAAAAATTCCTTTTAGTGTTGCAATTATAACAGTGAATTCTATTGTTATCTCTCAAATCATCTTCTTTAAAAAACTCAACAAGGCATTCCTGTAAAGTACATTTATCTGCAGATTTGACAGCCAGGGACAACTGAACAAATGTTTCATAAACCTCAGACTTTTGGTAACATGTAAGACACTGTAGTGTAGATTTAAACTGTCCTTGAAAGGTATCATAGATAATAGATTTGCAAACTCTAAATTGTTCATATTTATCATTGTCTATAAAGTGTACAGTTTTATCTGTTATTGAATTTTTAAGCAAATCTTGATGTAGTCCTTCTATAAGAAACATTAATAATTCGTGAGGATCCTGTTGGTTGTGTCCAGCAAATTGGTCATTGAGTAAACTTATTGTTGCTTTGAAATTTTCAGGATTGAAATACTTATGGCATCCATTTCCCATGATTTTGATAAGATGACCAAATTCATCTGCTAATTTACCTTTATGTCCCTTTGGATTTTCTCTGTTAATATCTTTTTTATAATGATCTTGATAAAAATACTGAGTCAAGTCTGTAATATTATACAAGCATTGCAATATTGAATTCATGTAACATGAGTTACCCAAATTTTGTAATCCAGTGAAAACAGGTTTCCGTTTTTCTGTTTGTAGTCCAGACTGTAAGGATTTTTCACTTTTGTCAGATTCACTGAGAATATGAGGTATGAAAGTTGATCCTTCACTTACTTTCCCAGTCACCTCAGCAGCACCACAACTGTCAATATCTTGAGCACTCTGTACTTGATGTGGGGAGGAGTCTATAGTCCCAGCAACCTGACCTTGATCATCAGTGCCAGTCCGATTTCTAACGAGACGCAAGGGGACCCAAAATTTCTTAGGAGGGTTGTCATTTGTAGAAACATAAGCATAACCCCTCCCTCTCAAGAGGAGATAACCAGCAATCCATTTTTTATCCTCTTTTATCCAAATTGGAATATTTGTTGTTTCTTGTCTCTGATTATCTTCTTTAAAATGTTTTTCCCCTGCTGTATAGCTCTCTCCCTGAGGTAAATTTAGATAATTTAGTGTAATGAGAGTCAAAGATAACAGCTCCATTGGCATCAAACCTCTTTTTCTATTCTTTTGCAATTGAGTTTTCAGAGTTCTATGGGCTCTTTCCACAATTGCCTGTCCTTGACAATTGTGGGGAATTCCTTTAATATGCTTTATCTGCCATTCATTACAAAAAAATTCAAAAGTTTTACTTATATAAGAGGGTCCATTATCAGTCTTAATAGAATACGGAATACCCATAACAGAAAAACATTGTAAAAGAAAACTGCAAACTGCCTTAGATTTTTGAGAAGACATAGGAATTGCCCAAATAAATCGAGAATATGTATCCACTACCACATGAAGGTATGGTTTTTTGGGAAATAAGTCTGTTTGAGTTACATCCATTTGCCACAATTCGTTAGACTGCAAGCCTCTTGGATTTGCTCCTGCTATATGAGTCTTTTGTGCTAGCGGGGCACATATGTTACATCTTCTTATAATTTCTCTCGCTTGCCTCCATGGAATTTGATAATTTACATGTAAACGACGAGCATTTGTGTGTAAGGCTGAATGTTCCTCTACAGGTGATTTAAATATAGGCATTGCCAACAAATCAGCAGTTTTATTTCCTTGAGCCATTGGCCCTGGAAGGCCTGAATGAGCTCTAATATGTGTGATGAAGATAGGTTCAGTTCTTTTTTGAATAATGTGTTGTAACTTTTTTAATAAATTCTGTATAATAGGACTATGAGAATTGAGGGAGGCAGTGGCTATCACCGGGCATAAATTTACAACATATAAAGAATCAGAAACGACATTCATGGCTTCAGATACATTTTCTAATAGATAAATTAACGTTGCTAATTCAACTTTCTGTGCAGACTTATATTTGGTTTCTATTGTTATGTTCATATTTTCTCCGGTTATTCCGCCTCGTCCCCCACTTGATCCATCTACATAAAAAACTTTTGCATTGGGAATAGGAGAATCCCTCACAATTGAAGATATAACAAACTGAGTCTTTTTCAAAAAGTCCCAGGTCTTTCCTTTTGGATAATGAGAAGAAATCTCTCCTGTAAAATCTGAGAGAGCCCTTTGTAGAGATTCATTAAGAGGCAATATTAACTCAATTTCCTTTTTTGGTATTGGCAATACTATTATATCTGGATCAAAACCTAACAAAGATATTGATCTGAGTCTTGCTTTGATAATCAATTCTGATATTAGTTGCAGGTAAGATATCACAGACTGAGGCTGTTTGTTATGTAAATACACCCATTCCAAAGGACCAGCCTGTTGCATTAAAGCCGCAGTAGGTGTTTCTTTTGTAGGGAAAATTAATAAAAATACCTTCTCTCCAGGGATAAATCTTAAGAGAAATGATTTTTGCAGTCTGTTCAAGAAAATGTCCAATTCATTTTTAGCAGCTTGTGTTAAATTTCTGGGACTATCTAATGCAGGATTACCTTCCAAAGTTTTAAACAGATTAAACAGCTCTGCATTTGAGATTCCTAATGCTGGGCGGAGCCAATTTACATCACCCAAAAGTTTCTGAAAGTCATTAAGCGTTTTAAGGTTTTCTTTTTTTATGGAAATTTTTTGAGGACGTATTGATGTTCTGTCCAAAATAAAGCCCAAGTATTGATATGGTGGCATGGTCTGTATTTTTTCTAAAGCTATTTTCAGTCCTGCCATTTGCAAACAATTGATCACATAAGCATATAATTTCTGTAAATCTGTTTCATTATTCATTGTAATTAAAATATCATCGGTGTAATGATAAATTATAGCTTGGGGAAATCTTTCACGAGCAGGGCTCAAAATTTTGTCCACAAAATATTGACACATAGTTGGTGAATTTAGCATGCCCTAAGGGAGAACAGTCCACTGAAAACGCCTGCAAGGGTGAGTATTATTAATAGAAGGAACTGAGAATGCAAAACGGTGTTTATCATCTGGGTGAATAGGAATATGATAGAAGCAGTCTTTTAGGTCAATTATAATTAGTGGCCATTCCTTAGGGATTACTACAGGTGATGGTAAACCTGTCTGTAATTTTCCCATAGGTACCATAGATAAATTCACAGCTCTCAGATCCATTAACAATCTCCATTTACCAGATTTCTTTTTTATGGTAAATACAGGTGAATTCCATTGAGAAAACGAAGGCTCAATATGTCCTAATTTTAGCTGTTCTTCCACTAATTCTGTCAGCACCTTTAATTTATCAGTTTTAAGGGGCCACTGGCCTATCCAAATTGGTTCATCAGATTTCCATTTTATTTTTATTGGTGCTGGGGTTTTACTGGCAGTGGCCCCTACCAAAAATTTTGGGTTTTTAATTCCGGAGGAGGTTCAGGCTCACCTTGAGCTAATGGAATATGGAATTCTGCCTTCCATTGTTTATGCAAATCACGGCCCCACAGGGATGGTGAGAATGGGCCCACATGAGGTCTGATTATAGCCTTTTGATTTTCTGGGCCATAAAATACCATGGTTCTTGTGCTTAACAAGCAAGAACTCAGGCCTCCTATTCCTTTTAACGAATATGGAATTTCTTGCAGAGACCAATTTTTTGGCCATTCTTTATCAGAAATTACGGTGACCTGAGCACCTGTGTCTATCATGCCATTAAAGACTTGCCCTTCTATATTAAGTTTAATCATTGGATTTTCATCTTTACATTTAGTAATCAGAGCCACTAATGGGTTTTTGGCAGCCCCTGGATCTGTGCTTCCAAAACCTCCAGTTCTTATCTTATCTGAAGTCCCAAATTTAACATAAGGTATTATTACTATTTGGGCAATTGTCTCCCCTTTTTTGAAAGTCCAAGTAACAGGCACATTGATAACTACAATAATTTCTCCCTTTGAGTCTGAATCAATAACACCTGTGATTACTGATATACCTTTTACATTAAGGGAACTTCTGCCCAGAATCAAACCCATTGTATCTGGGGGTGGTGGTCCCACTATGCCTGTGTGTAGCATATAAGGGCATTCTCCTGGATAAATTGTAATGTCCACTGGGCAAGTTATATCAAGCCCAGCACTGCCCACAGTGGCATGTGTTAATTCACTGATTGAAATTAATTTTCTTGGGCTGGGCTGGGGAGAATTATGGTTTGATGACTTTGCCCCTGATTTGTAAGGGCCTGGGGATTGGCCCTGTAGCCGTTTCCCTGTTTTTTAATTGTAGATCCTGGAGGAACTGAATTTAACAAAAGATGGCAATTCCTTTTAATATGCCCTTGTTTTCCACAATGGTAACAAGAAAATTGTCTTTTAGGGTTTGTATTAAAAGTTCTTCCTATGTTATTACTATGGGGATTTCCAGATCTACAGTTTTTTGCCCAGTGGTAACCCTTATTACATTTTGGGCAGAGACCTGGTTTTCGGGCAAGTTTTTGTACCCTTTGGTAAAGAGGTATATTTCCTTTAGTAATTGCAAAGGTTTGCACCTGATCTGAATTTGCTAATGAATGGGGTATATCATAAACATTCCTACATGCATATAAAAATCCATTTAAATCAGCTTTTTCCTGCAATGGAGCCAATACCAATTTGCAAGCTGAATTAGCATTATGATAAGCCAAACATTTTTCTAGAAATTTCCTCACCTCATCATTTTTAACTTGTATTTTTAAAGCATCTTTGAGTTTAGCCACAAATTCTACATAAGGCTCTTGGGGACCTTGGATGATTCTTAAAAAGGTTCCCTCACCAGTACTGTTAGTATCAATTCTTTCCCATGCAGATAATGCAATGTCTTTAATTATTTTTGAGATTTCCTTTGGTAAAGCTGCTTGTGTCTGTATATTTGAATATTGATTTTCTCCCATTAATAATTCATATGAGAGATTAACCCCTGCCACTCGTTTTTTGGTTCCATCTGGACTATATAGTTTGGATTTCACACCCTCTGCATATAACATTTCCCATTCAGTTCGCTGTTTAGATGGCAGGCATATTTCAGCAAGTTTTTTAAAGTCATGCAGAGTCCAAATTGATTTTCGACACCACATGCTTAGCACCTCCTGACAATATGGAGAGGTAGCCCCATATTCTTTACATGCTTTCTTAAACCGTTCTACATCCTCCATTTCAAGAGGTTCATAATTTGAAACATATACTGTTTGAAATGGAGTTGAGGCTGGATTAGCAGAAGTACCTTGCACAGGACTCTGATGCCTGAGGTGTGGAATACTAGAATGTGGTTCATTGTCTGAGTTGGCATTAACATGTGAGTCCATATTGTGAACAGAATCAGGACTCCCTTGTGGACTTAGCACTGGAGGCTGATCATCAGTGTCAAGATCTTTATTTGGATTATGAGTATCTAAATTACGTGTCCGAGTTGATTTTTTACCGGCAAAAATACCTATACTTTTGCTGCCAGTGTTAGATTTATCAGCCTGTATCTTAGTCTGAATTTTCGTAGGAAAAATTTTTTTATTGTCCATACTGGTCATCACTTTACAATTTCCACATTGTCTATTTCCTAACCACCAGCCAATGACTATGCATATGGTAGTCATATTAGCCAACACAGAAATTCCACAAACTATGACTAATGGAGACCACTCAAGCAATGCAAATATTGGAGTAGAAATATTTGATTGAATTGTAAGCAGCAACCATCCAACGACAATGATATTTACTAGTATCAAACCAAATGGTTTATATCCAAGCAGAGTAATGCACTTGAGTAATGCCAAACCGATGTATTTAATAACAGATGGCATAGTGAGCGTGAGTATCCATAATAACCAGCCAAGGATCTCCAGAGGTGATTTCCAATAAAACATGTCACTTACAGTTCCAGAGGGTCCAGATTCACCTGTTCCGGGCGCCAAATGTGGGGGGAGGTCAAACCCCTTGTTGATGGTCTCCAAGTCAAAGAATGATTCCCAAAAAGATAAATTGAATCCCATCCTTCCGTCCCCCCTTTTGGGGAGACTTTGATAATAATGTCCGGAGTAAATAATCAACGAATGCAAAAGATCAGGGGACCAAAGGTTCAGCAAGGAAAGTCTTTTGTCAGTTGCAGCCAGCTCCAAAAAGCAAACTGAACCAGCCGTCAGTTCTGGCAAAAGAGCTCCCTATGCCTCCCCAACAAGCTTTTTATTTCATTCCTTAATTCCCCCCACCTGGAAGATCCAGGTGGGATGACAGGCAAAAACAATATTACAACAATTACTCAACACACACCTTCATTTAGACTGGTGCTCTGGGTCACCTATAGGGAGTGCTGTGGACGTGTTGTGTCTCAGCAATTCTCATGGGTCATAGTACTTTCATGAGAGAAAAACGGGTACATGAGTGGACGAATATGAACTATGAAACAATTGAGACCACACAAAATGCATTGTATGGGGAACCACGTCTATGAGACGAGAGACAAACTTTACTTTTCAGCTGATGACGTTTTTTTTGGGGGGGGGGGTTGGGCCACACCCGGCGGTGCTCAGGGGTTACTCCTGGCTCTCTGCTCAGAAATAGCTCCTGGCAGGCACGGGGGACCATATGGGACGCCGGGATTCGAACCAACAACCTTTGGTCCTGGATCAGCTGCTTGCTTGCAAGGCAAATGCCGCTGTGCTATCTCTCCAGGCCCAACTGATGACATTTTAAGCACAACTCTGGTGTGTAAGGTAATTTCAGGGAAACAAAGGGCAGAGGATCATTAGGAGGGACAACACAATGGTACTGGACCCTAGAATCTACATATCAAATAACTACCCGATGTAGGTGAGAAAGAGCCCTGCTAGAGGTAAGGCGAAACATGAGACGAAGGTGCTCTGATTTGCAAGAAGTTTGCAGCCTCCAGAAAGTAGAATTCAAGAAAGGCAGAAGCTATTGTTTTAGCACCATGAAGCTGAGAGCAGGAGAAAGCAAGTTGCTGGGAACTGGCTTGGCTCAACTTTGAGTTGCAAATATACTAGCCAGCGGGGAATTTAGCAGTCTTGGTGCTGAAATTTTCTGTAAGATTGCAGGATAACTCAGGTCGAATATCTGTAGTTTAGCAAGGGAGGCAAAGCCAAGTAAATAAAAGTAAAGAGATATATAAGATCACAGCCATGTCATAAATATAGCCAGTAATTCACACAGGGGTTATGAGTGACTTCCACTGATGGGCCTTCTGGCTGAATTATTTCTTGGGGAAAAGTAGGCACTTCACCAGGAAAGCCAGTAGACACATCTGGAGTGTGCTATCTATAAAATAATAGAGACATCCATGTTACATACAGTGACAGGGAGGGCTCTGAGGTTGTATTTGTGGCCTTGCCTTTCTCTAAGGCCTCACCAGCATTGGGAGCACCAGGCAACTTGGCTGGATGCCAAAGAGGCCCTCCCCCAGAGAAGTGGAGGCAGAATATGGTTTTCTGGAAGCACTGAGATACGTGCAGCCCTGCCAATATGACCCACTGTCAGAATAACAGGTCTGCTTAACAATGAAAGCTGGAACTGCCATCTGTATTCATTTAAACCACATTCAAGCTTGAGCAACAGTGACCAGTGATCACGTGTTTGAATAATGATATTGTGCTCAGGCAGGAGGAATCAGCTCCATGCAGGTGACTCAATGCCCCATAAGACCAATATCAGTTGAATCCACAGCCCCTGCTGTGTCAAGCGAGAAGGTGGAATAAGCTGGAAAGGACATGTCCTGTGGGACTCCGACCTGTAGGGAAGCATCATGACCATCACCCAAGCAAACCCCTGAGCAAACTGAAAGCCCCATGTCTCTTTCTCATCTGTAAGAGAGAGAACACCCAGGACAAACTCCTGCTGAGATGGGAGACACAGGCAGGACACCTCAGGACAGTTGGCTGACAGGGAGAAATGCAGAAGTAGAAGCTGCCCTGGAACCAGGACTGTACAGAACTGGAACATAAGAGCTAAAACAAAATAAATCGTGTCCCAAAGTTCTATGAAAAAGGCAGGAATCCCTATATGAATGATAAAAAGGTGGCAGTATTTTGTATAGATTTAAGAAAAGTTGGGAAAATAGAAAGAAAAAACCTCTAGTCTAAGAGCAAGGTGTCAATACTCATGAAGCATCTTGCCAAAAAAACCAACCACGGGCTTCAGGGCAGACTAATTTTCTAACCCCAAGGTCTTTCTTCTCAGTCTCAGGTCTCAAGTTTTCCTAATAGCAGTTGTTGAAGTAAGGCTTCTGTAACTAGAGATCTTTGGTTATGTACTGATCCTATGTTGATGCCAAGGCATCACAAAGTGTTCCTGGTTTCACTGTTAGATAGCATGGCATAGAAAAACCACCCCAGGAGCAAGTCATTGCTGTTTCCAAGACATCATCAAAGTGGCATGGAAGCCCACCCTGGTGAAAGTCCATGCCAGGGCAGCATAAATGCCTGCTCTGGTTGAAGGTCGATTCTTGGTGATGATGCAGAAACCATTTCAGTTTTGAAGATGGGACCCAAGGGTTCAGGGATGAAAAGCCAATGTCCAAGCAACTGAAATATAAGTCACTATGAGAAAAGTTCCGAGTTGAAAGCCTTCCTGCAACATAAAAAATTTGGAGTTTCTATCTCTAATAGATCCCTTTCTATACCTAAGATTTCCCATTTTATTATCTATGTAAAAAGGAATAATGCTACAGGGCACTATGGTTGCACAGCGAGGTATAATAATAAGCTAAACAATCCCTATTACCTGGTTCTTTCAGCAACACAGAAACCAGTAAAAACATATCTCCTAAATTTTCTACTAAACAGGTACAAAGGGGAGGGTAAAACTACATCTCAATAAGGAAGTAAACAATAAGGAATTACACATATTAAAGAAATACACCCTAAGAAATATACATATCCCCCTAAATTCCCTAGAGTCCCCCTGAAATAGCCAAAGGGTGTAGAATCCATAGCACAGCTTCAACCAGTGATGTTGTGGTCTTGTGGCAGTCTGAAAATTGGCTCACAGAAGTCATGGATCAGGCTATATCCTAGAGCCAAGGCTCTCTCAAAAGCTGAATCTGATTGCAAGCCGCAGTCCAGGGCAAAGAGAGGTGAAAGAGATGGGGGATAAGAAAATGCTCTGGATCCTAAGAGGTGAAGAAATGAGGATAAAAAAAAAGTTAGATAGGGAGAATAACAAATCTGGGGTGAGAGAATAAAGGGAAACAATAGAAAAGGATTTGGAAAATGGTAAGCAGGGGAGGGGGGAGGAGAAAGAGCTATATACAACACAGATAGGTATTAGATAGGTATACAGACATTAGACTAACATAAAGGTGCCAACACACACAGAATATCAATCAATATATAACAGTTGTCAAACTGACCCAACTAGAAGGAATCAAAGCACTTTAAAATCTTTGAAGCCAGCAGGTCAGATGGAAAAGGTTTTTCAGTTCCTAGGAACTTCACAGCTGGTGAAGATAAACTTGACTGAAAAAGCTTCATAGGTTAGATTGTGCGTACAACATTTTCTAGACAATCAGCTTTTCAAGTCTTATTCTGCAGTATATCACAAAAGTAATTTTCCCAGAATTTACTAAATAATGTTGTAACGAGAACTACAAAATGTCTACACCATGGAGTATCAAAATATGGATCTAGAAGATCCAGGTTCTTTTTCTGTTGGAAATTTGAGAACAAAAACATTAATATATAATTGCAAACTTGCTTACCTTGAAAATAGATTGTGAATACATTCTCATAAATGAGGACTGTAGCAAGAGTCTATACTAGCAGTGGTCCTCAAACTATGGCCCGTGGGCCACATATTGTATTTGTATCTGTTTTGTTTCTTCATTGCAAAATAAGATATATGCAGTGTGCATAAGAATTCATTCATAAGTTTTGTTTTTACTATAGTCAGACCCTCCAATGGTCTGAGGGACAGTGAACTGGCCCCCTGTTTAAAAAGTTTGAGGACCCCTGGCTATAACATACAGAGAATTTCTCCAAAGATATATATGGACAGAAACATTAGATCATAATAGCAGGCATAATGAAATTGAAAATGATTAGTTTAAGACATTGAATATTTGTTAAGATATTTATGTAATGAGCATTGTAATAAGAGCCTAATAATATAAAGCACTATAATGTGAAATTAGGGCACCTAACATTTTCTCCCCCAAGAAGCTCTGTGAATAGAAACATTAGAAAGTTATTGTAAGGCCGGAGAAGTAGCATAGAGGTAGGGCAGTTGCCTTGCACGTAGCCGATTCAGGATGGAAGGTGGTTCAAATCTCAGCATCCCATATGGTCCCCCATGCCTTCCAGGAGCGGTTTCTGGGTGCAGAGCCAGGAGTAACCCCTGAGCACCACCGGGTGTGACCAAAAAAAGAAACAAAAAAAAAGGAAAAGAAAATCATTGTAAACATATACTGTTGCAAGTCAGCCCTTGATGGGGTTGGCTGATGGAGGAATGGAGGATGAGGTCTTTCCCCTCCAGCTCGGAGCATGCATCTGCCACCCTGTCCAGCCGACGGTTCTGAGGTGAAACGGCGGGTAAACAGCTCACAGACAGTCAGGCTTGTGGAAATATTAGCTTTATTCGGTGGACAAGACTGAAGTCCAAGGTCTCAGCCTCAGTTCCTGCCAACCACCCCTCGCCTTCCACAGACCCCTGTTTTTATCCCCCAGAATCAGGTACCACCCAATGGTGGGATCAGATACCACCCAATGGTGGAAGCAGAATCAGGTACCATCCTAGGGTGGGGGCAGAATGCCAGGTCACACCCTAGGGTAGGGCACAATCACAGTCAGGGTAGGGTCAGTAACATAATCCCTAAAATATTTACATACACAACAATATACATTTAAATTTTGAAATATAAAAAAGGATGTAAGCTGCTTAAGACCTCACAGATGAAGTAGGAATTTCGGAAACTTCTTGATGATCACATTTAAAACAGCGTTTTTAGTAGACTGTGGAAAGAACCTTTTTCATTTCACCATGATGTTTCAAAACAGAATATAAGCTCTATTCTTCAGGGTTGTCCTTGGTATCCACAGTGTATTGTAGCAGATCAAGGTTTCCTAAAGGGAAGTCCACATAGGTCTGTAATTTTTGCATTCACTTGCCATCATAGGAAAAGCGTTTTGGATGTATTAAAAAGTACAGGAAGCAGTTTCAAAATTTCAGTTCTTTTTAGAGAATCCCACTGCATACTGCAGTGACTACAATAAAATCTATTATTGTCTGTCAGTTTTTCTTCTTTGAAAACTAACGACACAATCTGCAGCATGCAAATGAGTAAAAATGTCAGAGACTTTTTTGAGACACTGGACTGTAGATTTGAAGTGGCCTTGGAAAAATGTAAAAGTAATGGACTCATTGAGCTGTTACTGTACTGTCAAGCTTGCTCTGCAACTTTTAAGTCACCAAGATGATTATTATTTTCCTCTTTATGTCTTTTCTGCCTATCAGCTTTATTCAGGTCTTCATGGAGACCATTTATCAGAAATAGAAGTAGTTCATGTAGCTCTTGTTGACTGCGCCCTCCAAACTAGACATTTATCTTTCCAATGGTTATCTTAAAGTCTTTTGGGATGATATACTGTATTGTCCTGTCCATAGAGCTTTCATTATTTTGAAAAATTCTTCTACCACTTTGCCTTTATGTTCCAATGAATTTGCCCTGTTAATATCATCTTGGAATGGTTCTAATTAAAATAATCAAAAGAATCAGTCAAACATGAAATATTACACAGGCACTGTAATATTGAGCTCATGTAACAAGTTTCATAGATTATAAAGTCCAGTGGGAGCTGGACCAGTTTCCTCAACAACAGTACCAAGGTTCTGGAACTGGTCACTTCCAATATCTATGGTCTCTGCTTTAGTGTGAGATGTTGTCCTGGTTACCTGTTGTCACTGTTGGTTTCCTAATTCTCGTCTTCTCAAGTAGTCTGCATTGGGTTCACTGAAGGAAGGCAAGAATGCTTTGGTGTGGAGGATTCCTTTGTATACACTGGTGTCTGGGTTTTATTATTTGTGAGAATTCTGCTTCTGACAAGGCATAGGGGGCCAGGTTTCTTGGCAGTATTTCCATCTGTGGAAACATAAGCATATCCTTTCCCTCAAATGAGGAGATTAACAGAAATCCATTTTTATTCATTTTTACACAAATAGGTGAATTAATTGTTTTTTGAACCTGTGCATCTTCTTGAAAGTGTCTTTTTGCAGCTGTGTGGAGCTCTCCTTGAGATTTAAGACGTTTAGTAAAAACAGTGTTAAAGATAAAAGGTCTGTCGGTGACATGCCCCTTTTCCTATATTTTAATCATTGAATTTTGAGGGTTCAAAACTATTAGCTTGTTCAACTATGTTTTATCCTTAAGAATTGTAAGGGATGCCAGTGATGTGCTTGATTTGCTATTCTTTGCAAAACGATTGAAAGGTCTTACTGGTGTAGACGGGACCATTGTCTATTTTTGATGAATTGGGAAATGCCATGACAGAGAAACATTGCAGTAGGAAGATGCAAACAGCTTTAGCTCTTTCAGAACTCACAGAAATGGCCTACATAAAATAAGAGTAAGTACCCATAGCCACATAGAGATAGGGTTTCTCTGTAAAGGAGTTAACATGTGTCACATTCATATGTCACAATTCATTTATCTGCAAACTTCAGGGGTTAGTCTCAACTACATGTAATTTTTTATGCAAAGGTGTGAAAATGATACATTTGTTAACAATATGTCTGCCTTGCCTCCATGTAATACAATAGTGTATGTGAAGGCGGGGGGCGGTGTTTATATAGAGGACTGCATGTTTTTCTGCAGATGACTCAGATATTGGCATAGATAACTGGTCAGCAGTTTGATTTCCTTGAGCCATCGACCCTGGAGGCAAGATTGACATCTTATATGAGTGAAAATTGGCTCAGAGTGATTTTGTAAAGGGGCTTGTAGTTACTGAAGTAAATTCTGAATCACCTGGTTATGGGCATTCAAAGAGGCAGTGACTTCTCCCAAGAATTCGGCCTGAGCTCTTTAAAGAGCAGCACTGAGAGGCAATACTGATTTGATTCCCTTTTTGAAGTTGGCAGGACTAACTATGACTTCAGGATCTAAACCTAATTTAAAAACTTCTTTGGGCTTTGCATTGATTATGAGGGTGGCAATTAACTCTAATCAGGACACAAATGTGTGAAGTTGCTTTTTGTGTAAAAAAAAAAATCTATTCTAATCCTGATAACAGAGCAGTAGCTGCTGTTGGTAACAGGGTGTAGAGAAAATTAGCCAGACTTTAGCTCCAGTCTTGAACCTGGAAATATAGGACTTTTGGAGCTAAAAGTCCACGAAAAAAATTCAATTCTTTTTAAGTTTCTTGAATTAAATACCTGGGGCTATTTAAGACTGAATCACCTTCCAGGGCGTAGAATAAATTGGAATCCCATGGGAAGAACTAATCAATTTATGTAATGTCATCTAAGCATTTTTGAAAATAATTAAGAGTTCTTAGATTTTTCTGATAAATAAATATTTTCTGGATATGCACTGAGGTGCATTCCAAAACATAGCACAAATATTAAAATGCGGGCAGAGTCTAAATTTTTCTTTGGCAAATTTTAAGCCAGCAGCTGGCAGGCAAGTAATGGTATAGTCATCCAAAAATGAAGCTCTCTGTCCATAGAACATGCTAATAAGATATCACGTATATAATCAACGCTATAAGCTTGGGACCACTTCAACAAAATATTGACATATTGTGGGTGTGTTTAGCCATGCCCTGAGGTAAAACAGTCTGTAGAAATTGCCACATGGGAGCCCTATTGTTGAGAGAGGGGAACTTTTATCACAAGCTATTTGCAAGCAGGAAAGGGTACTGACAGGTATGCAGGCTAACTGTGGAACCGAAACTGGAAGACCTCCTGACCAGAGGTCTATATTGGGAAGAGTAGGATCATAGGTGGAGAACAGATATGGGTAGAGGGCCATTCTAGAGGTACTTCCTGTCCAGGTGGAACAAGCACATAGAAAATAGAAATACCATAAATAAAGTATAAATGGATTATTCAAACACTTTTTCAGGGCCTGCCCTCACTTCCCAGTAGTAGTAGATCAGCTCTTTGAGGGGAAAAGAGAATTCCTAATGCACATGTTCCCAACAACAGCACAGACATGGTGACATGGAGGCTGAAAGGGGTGCAAAGAGACCCGTGTATCCTGTCAGAGGGCATATACATGTCCCCCTCTCAGCATGAACAGATGCAGACACCTCCATGATGGATCCACCACACTGACCAGGAAGGTATAAACCACACCAAAGACTGTATCTTTCAAAGCCCACATGATCCCAGTTCTCTGTTGTTGGAGTAACCAGTTTTTACTCTATTCTGAATAATTCCTCTTTGCTTATGCTTGTCACTCATGGACTAGAAGTCCTTCTGGATTGGTCACCTACCCCTACCAATACTCTGTCCATGGAGGTGGTCCTTCTCTTCCCAATAAAGACCTCAACTCAAAGACTCTTCTTGTAGTTTGGTTCCACAGCTAGCCTGTGGGCCTGCCAGTATCTTTGCCTGCTTTCAGAGAGTTGTGGTAAAGATTTTCTGAACTTTTTTCTCTCCTTAACCATGTGTGTACTATTTCTATTTCTTGTATTGACATTTTCTTCCAGACCCACGTTCCCCAATCTCTTTGAGACAGGGGGATGAGGCTTCCACTACACCTGGCACCTGAAACAGGGACACCATCTACAACTGTGAGATGTTTTCTACGCGATTTTGTGGTTACTCAGGTGGATAAAGATAAATCTTAGTATAAAGAGAAATCTAAGATAGTATCTTGATAAAGATGCTAGTTCCTAGTTGGCTCAAAGTTATGACAAAGTCTTGGTTTTGGTCAAGGGTCCCTGGCCTTTCTTCACGTATATTGCTCCCTTCTTTATTCTAATAATTGTCACTCTCCACTGACACGAGACCAAAGGAGTCACCAGCTTCTGAGATTAATATACCAAATTAAACAAATCCCAAAAATGAACCAGTCACTGTCCCCTTGGGTGCCTGTAAAATAAGTCCCACGCATTGCGAAATCAACCCACACACCGTATTTCCACCCCCAAGCAATTGGGTCTGAAGCAGGTAAGGTAGCCATGAAGAATTAATAAATCAAGACAGTCAGTAAAGAGTCATTGAGTCAGTTACTTCTCCCTAGTGTTGTTGCTGAGGGCACCAAGATAGAATTGATTCTTTCTTTATTAAACTAATACCCATTCACCAGGAGAGGTAAGATCAATTGATCCAGGTAGATCAATTTTACTTATCAAAGGATAGACTTTAAGGAAAGAGGAAGTTGGTGGACTGTCTTTGTTTTGGGTTAATAGCTGGTTGTAATCGTACAGATGCTGAATCCAAACTCAGATCTGTAAGATTACCCCTCACTCCTCCGCTGCAACTCTAGAGAATGTAGAGAGTGCAGAACAAGGGTGATCTAAAACTGGGTTCCTCCCATCAGGAAAAACAACCAAACCCAAACCTACATGGGCTTAAAATGGAATCTCTGTCAATTTAAAAAGGTAAGTTTACAGTATGGTTTTCTTTCTTCATTTTGTGCTAAATTTCTTACTACCTGGAATGAAGGTAGATGGTGGACCCCTCAGGACTTTAATACTATTGCTAATACTTACCTGAGTTCTTTTCAACTGATGCAGTGGAACTTATGGTTTTCTGACTGAGCTAGAACCAAGCTTACTAACCTAAGTCGTTCTGGAAGAATGGTTGCCATTCACTTGTCTTATGAACTTTTGGCAGGGAAGGGGCTTTGGAACAGGTCAGAGAGATTATATTGTTGCTTCAAAGAAAGTTGATGTGGATGCAAAATTTAAGGGCAGTTTTACAAAAAAAAAGTTTAGGCTTCTTCTGAGCTATCTGAATTTCTGGGGAGACTGACAGATGCTATCTGAAGGCAGGTTAAAAGCAAGGTAATATAGCAGCTCCTATTAGTTTTTAAAATGCCATTGAAGGGTTGGAGAGATAGCATGGAGGTAAGGTGTTTGCCTTGCACGCAGAAAGATGGTGATTTGAATTCCAGCATCCCATGTGGTCCCTCGAGCCTGCCAGGAGTGCTTTCTAAGTGTAGAGCCAGGAGAAACCCCTGAGCACTGTGGATGTGACCCAAAAACCAAAATAAATAAATAAATAAATAATAAAATAAAATGCCATTGAAGATTGTCAGGCTATTTATATGTCCCTTTAAACTCGCAGGGGTCCTCAAACTTTTTAAACAGGGGGCCAGTTCACTGTCTCTCAGACCATTGGAGGGTCTGACTATAGTAAAAACAAAACTTATGAACGAATTCTTATGCTCACTGCATATATCTTATTTTGCAATAAAGAAACAAAACAGATACAAATACAATATGGGGCCCGTGGGCCATTGTTTGAGGACCACTGTAAGAGAGAGAAGATGTAATGGGATTTCTACAGGGAATCAGAATGGATATAGTTATCCTTCTAGAGGATACAAAGGTCCCCATCAGATTCCTCATTCAAGAAGACCACCTGGACTTTGTCCAAGGTGTGGCAGAGTATTTCATTGGATCAGAAATTGTTTCTCAACTTCTTATCATGTCTCAAGTAACTGGAGAAGAAGTCTAAACCCAGCTCCACTTGTTAAGGTCAGATGCTTTAACTGTGGCAGTCTGAAACATTTGTGCAGAAACTGCAGGATTCCTCCTGGAACTGCCCCTTGAGGCCACGCCCTAATCATCTAGTCTTGGGAAACTGGGTCAGGGGCCAAACCCAGGCCCCACAAAATCAGGGATTCTTTTGGTCAACAATTCAGCTTCCCATCCCAGGTGAAGAGACCTGCAAGCCAGAGACTCATTAAAGCATACTAATTCAGGAAGCTGTGCACTGGATATTTCCTTGCCTGAGAAATTGACCATCATGCCATCCAGTGTCATTACAAGTTAACATCTGACATAAAAGAACTGATTACTTCAGGAACTGTGGGCTTAATAATGGGGAGTAGTCTGACTCTTAATAATCTTAAAAGGTTTTTGTTAACCTGGAAATTAGACTTTGACTATATTGGAGAAATAATAGTTCTTATTTCCATGCCTGCAGTTTGAACAAAGGTCTCTCCAGCTTATGAACAAAGATAAAAACATAGCTCAAGTATTATTGCTTCCTTATATTATGCCAGATCACCTCAGGGTCAGAGGTTTTGGAAGTTCAAATCCCCCCAATGCCTCTGTTAACCCTATAATAGACTTTGGTACTAAACAAAGAAGAGCACCCAATGTTGACCTTTGAAATTTAGGACAGATAATTTAAAGGTCTTTTGACTCAAATGCAGTGATATTTGTGATATTTTTACAACAATGGCCCTATAGTTGGGCCTTGCAAGATATATATTATGGCTTGGAGGTAATAAGTGGTGTTTTGTCTTAATCATCTGTTCGACAAAGTGCAAGACTTTTAAAATGTGTCAGACCAGAGGAACAACAAGCTGCTTTTCTCTCCAGAGACATGGCTTGTACAGACAGTGGGGCACTGAATACCTCATCCCTCACCCAACGCCCTCCCAAATCACCAGCTCAGACATTTTGCCTTCTTGCTTAACTCCCCTTTTGCCTACCAGCTCAGAGGTTTCACCTTTTTAATTGGGGCCACTAGGGTATAGCACCCAGAACATATTTTTATTTAATAGAAACCAAATGTTTCAATCTGTATACTCATCCCAGTGGCCCATGAACAATACAAAATTAGAGGCACTAAAAAACTTGAGAAACAGCTATAATTGTGACATCGAGAAATTCTCTGACGTATTCTCCTGTTTTTGTTATTCAAAAGAAGTCAGATAGCTGACGATTATTATCTTATTTGCAAGTTGTCAATGGGACTATAGTTCCTATTGGGGAAATTACAGAATAGACTACCCTCACTACAGAGAGTCATTTTGCAGACGCCAGACGGTCAAATCAAAGACCAACGTGGTGTCCGGGATTCAACACCCTCACCCTGAATATTTCTAAAGACATAAAAGGGACATGTATATCTCCTTTGTATATCTTAGATGTATTCACTTAACAGCTATGACTCTTTTTGAATATCCTCTTATATAGTGACAATTTTCCCCACTGTCTTTTTCTTTTCATTTTCTTTGTGATCTGTTCAAAAAGGATTTCTGGTAGAAGAGTCTCCTTTTTAGAGTTCATGTTAGAACCAAGTTACGGGGATTGTTGGATTTGTTCCCTCAGCCCCAGATGTACCAATAATATCTTTTGGCATTGTTCCTCTTTTGCATAGGCACATTAAAATGGGAAAATATTACATATGCAAACAAGTTCTTATCTAATCGAGATGGGAGCACAAATTTTGTGATACAATTAGGCCTTATACTCTGAACATTGGCATAATGACTTGGCTCAGGCCTCGGAAGAATAGGCATTGCCCTTACACCCCTGAACCATGGATACCATTTATGAAAACAACCACAATTGTCTATAACATCACCAGGAAGCAAACTTCTACCATGGAAGACCCTACTGCTGCTCTGGCACTGACTTACTCCAAAAAAGTGTTCTCTAAACACCCAGATGACTTAGCAACAGCAACAACCTGCTTGCAGGACAGGTCTCTCTGCATCTAATGATGAGATAAAACTAGAGGATGCTCCACATCATCCTGACTTCGATGAAGGAAATGCACAGAAACCAGAATCTTTAACTACAGAAACCTGACAGAAACAACAGCTAATGTGCGAAAAATTTCATTGGGACCACAGAGAATGACTCAGGGGTTGGACAACCTAGTATGCCTGAAGCCCAGAGTTGGTCTTATTTCAGAAAACTTCAGGGGGTAAGGTCTCCTTGTATTTATGCCAAGGCTTTCCCCCCCCCCCATTTTCTCCATATTTTGCTGGGCCTATGCAAATAACAACAATTGCCACTCTAACACCATTATCATTTTATTTTTTACCTCTTATCCTTTAAAAGAAAAGAAGAGCTTACTAAACTTAAAAAAAAAGTAACTGTAGTAAAATGCCTGTCTCGAATACAGGCAGGGGATGGAAAGAAGGGGGCCATTGGTGGTGGGAATGTTGCACTGGTGAAAAAGGGTATTCTGTTAATGACTGAATCTCAACTACAATCATGTTTGTAATCATGGTGCTTAAATAGTTTATATTAAAAATAATTAATTTTAAATAAAAAGAATAGCCTACCCTCACTGTAGGAATTTCAAAGACTGGCCTTTGATAGTTATTGACTTAAAGACTCTTTATAACATTTCCATATACCACAAGGACAAAAGGCATTTTGCTTTTTTAGTTCCTTTTTCAGCAGTTTCATGGCATGCAAACTCACCCTCTATGTGTCAATATTTTGTTGATGCCTAGGATCTTGATCCTCTTTGGCATACTTCCCTGAGGACTTGTCTTCTCTGGAGGTAAGTTATCCCACCCACAGACAGTGGAACTAGCTGATTTCTACCATGTGTTAGAAGCACGGCAGACATCTTGAGCCTTTTCTCTGTTCTACTTTGGCCTGGGATATTGATTCTCTTTGGCATCCTTCCCTGAGAGCTTGTCTTCTCCAGAGGTAATTCATCCCACCCACAGGCAGTGGAACTAGCTGATTTCTGCTGTGTTTTAGAAGCACAGCAGAAATCTTGGGCCTTCTCTCTGCTCTGCTTCAGCCTGGGATTTTTGATCCTCTTCAGCATTCTTCCCTGAGTGCTCATCTTCTTCAGAGGTGAGCATTCCCACCCACAAAGGGTGGAGCCAGAGGAGCATGACTGCTCTGCTTCACTTCCTGGCCTCGTGCATCATCTATCAATGAATACCACCACAACACGTAGAAAAATCCACAATACAAGCATGACAATGGGGAAACAACACAGGCCAATATCAAGCATAGAGAATGAAGATGGCAACTCTGATGTCCTAAAAGTGGCCAACCACATATTTAGTCTCTCAGATATGGAATTTAGAGAAGAAATATGGAGAATGTACACAGAACACAAAGAAAGCATAGGTCGAGTTGAATAGAACACTAGTAATAATCAAGAGGATATGAAGATAGAAAACAGAAAACTAGAAACTGAAAAAACAGGTCTGAAAAACTCAGTCGACTAATTGAAAACCTCAATAGAAAGCATCTCCAACAGGGTAACAGTAGCTGAGGATAGAATCAATGAGCTGGAAGTTGAGATGCATAACAATGCTATACAGCAGAAGAGATTGGAAAAAGGCCTTAAAGCAAATGGTCAGACAATGGAAAAATTACTCAAAGAATGTGAACAGATAAAAAAAATAGAAGTATTTAATAAGCTCAATAGAAACAACTTAAGAGGGGCTAAAGAGATAGCATGGAGGTAAGGCGTTTGCCTTTCATGCAGAAGGACGGTGGTTCAAATTCCGGCATCCCATATGGTCCCCTGTGCCTTCCAGGGGCGATTTCTGAGCATAGAGCCAGGAGTAACCCCTGAGTGCTGCCGTGTGTGACCCCCCCCCCAAAAAGAAACAACTTAAGAATCATTGGCGTCCCAGAGACCCAAGAAGAAAATCCCCAGGAAGAATCAACAGTCAAGGACATCATTACAGAGAAACTATGTGAGCTAAAGACTACATGCAAACCAAATCCTGCATGCCTGAAGAATACCAGCTAAAAGAGACCCAAGGAAAAGCACCCCAAGACACATGTTAGTCACAATGATAAATCCCACAGATAAGGATGGAACATTAAAAGCAGCAAGATCAAAAGGGAAATTGCTTGTTTGTTTGTTTGGTTTTGGTTTTTTGGGCCACACCCGGTGACGCTCAGGGGTTACTCCTGGCTATGCGCTCAGAAGTCGCTCCTGGCTTGGGGGACTATATGGGATGCCGGGGGATCGAACCGCGGTCTGTCCTAGGCTAGCGCAGGCAAGGCAGGCACCTTACCTCTAGTGCCACCGCCCGGCCCCACAAAAGGGAAATTGCATTCAAAGGAGCATCCTTAAGATTTACAGCAGACCTGTCGCAAGAAACCCTCAAGGCCAGATGGCAGTGGTGGTACATAATGACAAAACTCAATGAAATAAATGCTTTGCCTTGAATACTGCACCCAGCAAAACTCACTTTCAGGTTTGAAGGATAGCTTCATGGATAAACAACAGCTCAGAAACTTTGCAGACAAAATCAGCCTTAAAAGAAAAACTAAAAGATCTACTTTAAGACAAGACTGATCAACAGACACAACAAACTTCTATACAAAGATGACACTAAACCCCATAAAAATTATCTCTCTCAATGTAAATGACCAGTTAAAAGACACATAGTGGCTAAATGGATCAAAAAACAGAATCCAACCTTCTGCTGCCTACAAGAAACACACCTGAATAGTCAGAACAAACATAGACTCAAAATCAAAGGCTGGATAATATCCTTAAAAAAGCTGGAGTGATCATACTAAAATCAGATGACACAAACTTTAGACTCAGAAAAGTTGTAAGGGACAAAGTTGAACATTTTGTACTAATCAAGGGATATGTATAACAGGAAGAAAGCACACTCCTAAACATATACGCACCCAATGAAGAAACAGCAAAGCATTTAATACAATTGTTGACAAATCTGAAAAAAGATATCAACAACAGCACAATAAATGTGGGAGACCTCAACACGGTCCTGTCACCGCTTGATAGGACAAACAGACTGAAACCCAACAAAAATATACTAGTTCTGAAAAGAGAAATGGAAGAAAGTGGACTAGGAGATATATATAGGGCACTCCATTTCCAGAAACCTGGATACACATTCTTCTCCAAAGCACATGGGTTATTCTCCAGGATAGACTACATGCTAGCCCATAAAACATATCTCTATATAATCAAGAGGATAGAAATAGTGCAGACTACCTTCACTGATCACAAGGCACTGAAATTAGACGTGAAATACAAAGAGACACAGAAGAAAACAGCTCACAACTAGTGGGTCAGAGATGAAATCAAAGAGGAAATCAAAAAAATCTTGAAACAAATGACAATGAAAACAAAAATTATTAGAATTTATGGGGCATAGCAAAAGCAGCACTGAGAGAAAAATTTATAGCTTTGCAAGCACTCATCAGGAAGGGAGAAAGGGCCTACATGAATAGTTTAATGACATAGCTTATAAAATTAGAAAATGATCAACAAATGGAACAAACAATAGGTAGGCAGAAGGAAATACCATTGCTTAGAGCAGAAATCAATGAAGTGGAAAAACAGAAAAAAATTTGAAAGATCAATGAAAGCAAAAGTTGGTTCCTTGAAAAAATAAACAAGATTGATAAACCACTAGCAAAACTCAAAAAGAAATCGAGAGAGAAACTTGGTAAACCGGATTAGAAATGAAAAAGGGGAGATCATTACAGATATTGCAGAGATTCAAAGAGAGACTACTTTGAGAAACTTTATGCCATGAAACATGAGAACGTGGCAGAAATGGACAAATTCTTGAACTCTTATTCCTTCCACAATTAAATAAGAATGAGGTAGCATGTCTAAACAGCTCCATCACTATTGAGGAAATTAAAATGGTGATCAAAAATCTTCCCAAGAACAAAATGTCCAGGCCCAGATAGGTTTTCTAATAAATTCTTTCAAACCTTTCTAGAGGAATTATTACCAATCCTTTCAGGCTCTTTCATAAAATTGAAGAAAAAGGAACACTTCCAAATAGTTTCTATGATGCTAACAACACCTTGATACCAAAACCAGACAGAGATGTTGCCAAAAAAGAAAATTACAGACCAATATCCCTGATGAACACAGATGCAAAGATCCTCAACAAAATTCTGGCAAATAGAATTCAAGGCATCATCAAGAAGGTCATTCACCATGACCAAGTAGATTTCCACCCAGGAATACAAGGATGGGTTAACATCCATATATCAATCAAGATAATATACCATATCAACAAAAAGAAAAACAAATATCTGATGATCAGATCAATCAATCAGATCAGAGAAAACATTCAATAAGGTCCAATACCCATGCTTGATTTAAAAAACAAACTCATCAAGATGGAAATGAAAGGAATGAACTTTTCTCAATATAGTCAAGGCCATCTACCACAAGCCAATGGCAAATATTATCAATAATCTATATACTTTGTTGTTGTTTTTATTGTGGTGGTGGTGGTTGTTTGTGTGTGTGTGTGTGCAAGCTCACATGCATATGTGCACGCATGTGCCATAATATCAGGAATCAAGACCCAGGCCTCACACATGCAAGGCAAGTATTCCAACTCTGAGCTTCATTCCTACCTTTTAGCCTTGTCTAAGTTTTCCAAAAAGGAGGAAGAAAAAAAAAATCAGTGTGTCATTATCTTTTGTGGCTTTCCACTTACTGTTAAAAAGTCCAGTCCACCTCTCCACCCTGGCTCCCCAGTGGCCTACCTGTTTGTATCTTATGCACTAGCATCTCTTTGCCCTTTCTTTTTTTCCTCTCTTTTGGATTTTTGGGCCAAACCTAGTGACACTCAGTGGTTATGTCTAATCTTTGATAAAGGGGCAAGAAATCCAAAATGGACCAAGGAAAGCCTCTTCAACAAATGGTGTTGGCACAACTGGTTAGCTACTTGCAAAAAAGCAAACTCAGACCCCCTTCTAGCACCATGCACAAAGATCAAATCCAAATGATATCAGTACTAAAGCCATAAGGTATATAGAACAACATGTAGGTAAAACACTATATGACAATGAGGCTAAAGGCATTTCAAGGAGGAAACAGCACTCTCCAAACAAGTGGAAGCAGAGATAAACAAATGGGACTATAAACAGATGGGACTATATTAAGCTGAGAAGCTACTGCTCCTCAAAGGAAATAGTGCCCAAGATACAAAAGCCACCCACAGAATGGGAGAAACTATTCACCCAATACCCATTAGACAAAAGGCTAATATCCAAAATACAGAAGGTATTAACAGAACTTAATAAAAAAAACATAATCTCATCAAAAAATGGGGAGAGGAAATGAACAGACACTTTCTCAAAGAAGAAATGCAAATGACCGAAAGACACATGAAAAATGCTCCACATCACTAATCATCAGGGAGATGCAAATCAAAACAACAATAAGGTATCATCTCACACCACAGAGACTGACACACATCACAAAGAACAAGAACAATCAGTGCTGGCAGGGATGTGGAGAGAAAGGAACTCTTATTCACTGCTGGTGGGAATGCTGTCTAGTCCAGCCTTTATGGAAAACCATATGAAAATTCCTCAAGAAACTGGAAATTGAACTCCCATATGATCTAGCTATTCCATTCCTAGAGATATACCCTACAAACACAAAAATACAATTCAAAAATCCCTTCCTCATGCCTATATTCATTGCAGCGCTATTTACAATAGTCAGACTCTGGAAACAACTAAGATGCCCTTCAACAGATGAATGGCTAAAGAAACTGTGGGACATATACATAATGGAATATTTGCAGCCATCAGGAGATATGAAGTCGTGAAATTTTCCTATACATGGGAGAGAGATAGACACAGAATAGTGTCACTTATCTATGGGTTTTAAGCAAAATTAAAGACAATATTAGAGACAATAGAGTTAAGAGCTGGAAGAATCAGAAGAACCGGCTCACAATTTGAAGTTCACCACAAAGAGTGGTGAATGCTGTTAGGGAAATAACTACACTAACAACTAGCATGACAATGTTAAAGAATGAGAAAAATAGAATGCCTGTTGCGAATACAGGCAGGGGTGGGGGAAAAGTGGGGGCATTGATGGTGAGAATGTTGCACTGGTGAAGGGGGTATTCTGTTTATGACTGAAACCCAACTACAAACATGCTTGTAATCATGGTGCTTAAATAAAGATTTATATAAAAAATAAATAGATTGCTGGTAACATCCTCATTCAAGGAAAAGGATATGCTTATGTTTTCACAGATGGTGACCCTGCCAAGAAACTCTGGGCCCCACTATGCCTTATCAGAAATAAGGTTCTCACAAACGATGAAACTCAGACATGACTCATACATAATGAGGAACTCTCCAAACCAAAGACTGCATACCTCCCTTCAGACCCAACATAGACTACTCAAGAGGCCGAGAATAGGCAACTGACATCGACCTTAACAGGTAACCAGGACCAGAAGCTAACACCTCACATTGAGGCAGAGATTGGGATTGGAAATGACCAGTTTCAGAACTTCAGTTCTGTAGATGAGGTAATTGGTCTAGCTCTCACCATACTTTATAATTAAAGAAACACTTGTTACATGAATTCAATATTATAATGTTTGTGTAATATTCCAAGTTTTATTTATTATTATCAGAACCATTATTACTAGAACCATTAATGAGGAGAATATTAATAGATCAAATCTGTTAGGACATAAAGGCAGAAGTGGCAGAAGAATTTGGTAAAGCTATAAAAGCCTTATGGGCAGGACAACACTGGTATATCAACCCAAAAGGCTTTAAGATAACCATTGGGAAGCTAAATGACCATTTTACAGGGCACAGCCAACAAGATTCACATGAATTACTTCTATTTCTGATGAATGGTCTCCAGGAAGACCTGAACAACATTGATAGGCAAACAGACATAAAGGAGTAAATAATGATCACCTCATTGGCTTAAAAGCTGCAGAACAAGCTTGGCAAAGATACCAGCAGCTTAATGAGTCTATTATTGTTACACTTTCTCAAGGCCAATTCAAATCCACCAGTCACAATTAATCTTGGACATTTGAGATTTTTACACATTTAACTTTGCCTTTACATCTACAGATAAATGCACATTGCAAGATTGCCTTAAGTTATTTTTCAAAGAAGAACTGAGAGACAATGATAAGTTTTATTACAGTCACTGCAACACACAGCAGAATTCTTTTAAAAGGTCAGAAATTTAGAATTTGCCACCACCCATGATTCTAATACATCTAAAGCATTTTTCCTACAATGACAAGTGGATGAAAAACTAGATACCTACATGGATTTCCCTTTAGAAAACCTTGACTTGTGACAATACATTATGGATTCTAAGAACAACCCTGGCAAATACAACTTACTCTGTTTCAAACCATTATGGTGACACGGACAAAGGTTATTGCATGCCTATTGTGAAAATGCAGTAAGACAATTTGGTTTAAATTTGATGGTCACGAAGGTTCAAAAATCCCCACTTCATCTGTGAAGTTTTCAGCTACTTATGTTTTTTCTAGACCTCAGTGAGACCTGTAGTAATGGATGCAGCTGCTTAGATTAAAACAGGTGTTTGGAGGCCGGGAAGGTGGCGCTAGAGGTAAGGTGTCTGCCTTGCAAGCCGACGGACCACGGTTCGATCCCCTGGTGTCCCATATGGTCCCCCCAAGCCAGGGGCGATTTCTGAGTGCATAGCCAGGAGTAACCCCTGAGCATCAAATGGGTGTGGCCCCCCACCCAAAAAAAAGAAAAAGAAATCTTTTTTAGCTAGTCCTGCCTCCCAGTTAGAGGGGGAAATAAGGGAGGAACCAAGACCAAACAGGTGCAAGACTACTAAGTAGTAAGCTAGGTACAGAGGGGACCACATATTCTAGCAGCCCCGGGGGTGAGGGAGGAGGATTTGGGAAGTAGGACGAAAACAGAGGTGTAGGGAGGACAAATCGGTGATGGGAATCCCCCCTGATTTTATGTAAATAGTTACCTAAAATATTATTGTCAACAATATGTAAGCCACTATGATCAAAATAAAAATTATATTAAAAAACCACAGTCACTCACTACAAAAAAAACAGGTGTTTGACTAACTGCCCTTTATAATAATTACATAATAATATGCTAATGCTTTTGCCCATATAAACAGCCACAGAATTTGTTTGTTAAGCCACGAATCTCACTATAGTGCTCACTACAAAAGTTTTAGTGCCTTCATTTTAATACTAATATATTGATAATAACTTTCTAATTTTTTTATTCTCAGTGGTTCTTGGAGAAATAGCTTGGGTGCCCTAATTTCTCATTACAGTGCTCTACTATATCAGACTCCTAATACAGTACTAATACAGATTATAACAATGTCTTAACAAATATTATAAACTATTCACTTTCTTTTTTTTAAACTATTCATTTTCTATTTGATTCTCCCTGCTAATATGATCTCATGTTTCTGTCTATCCGCAGATGTCTTTGGAAAAGACATCTGATGCCATAGACTCTTGCTACAGTGCTCATTCATGAAAGTTGCTCATTCTTTGCAACTTATTTTCTTTTTTTGTTTTGTTTTGTTTGTTTGTTTGTTTTGTTTTTGGGTCACACCCAGCAGCACTCAGGGGTTATTCCTGGCTCTACACTCAGAAATCACCCCTGGCAGGCTCGGGGGACCATATGGGATACTGGGATTCAAACCACCATTCTTCTGCATGCAAGGCGAACACCCTATCTCCATGCTATCTCTCTGGCCCCAACAAGTTATTTTCAATTCAAGCTATTTTACTATCATACAATAATGCCTGTGTTCTCAGTTTGTCTCCAGGAATCTGGATGCTCCAATGGTCCTCAAACTACGGCCCGTGGGCCTCATATTGTATTTATTCCTATTTTATTTCTTCACTTCTAAATAAGATATATGCAGTGTGCATAGAAATTTGTTCATAATTTTTATTTTTACTCCAACACTCTGAAGGACAGTGAACTGGTCCCCTGTTTAAAAAGTTTGAGGACCCCTGCTAGACCCATAACATGATATTCCATGGTGTGTACTCCTTTTACAGTGCTTATTACCATACTTAATATTCTAAACTTGGAAAATACAATGGTTTGAGAATGTTCTATGAACAACCCTGTGATGCTTTTCCAGCCAAGTTTACCTTAACCAAATATGGTTTTCCTAGGAATTAGAAAGCTTTTCATCTGACCTGTAGGCTTTATGTTTTTTAAGCATTTTGACTCATTCCACCCTGATCAGTTTGACTGCTGCAACCTATTGATCAATCTTCTGTCTCTGTATGTGTGGCCACCTTTATGTCTGTCTAATGTCTGTCTAAAATTGCAAAATCATCCCCAACATGCCTTATTTCCAAGCCCAGGAAAACGAGTCTGAATCACGGTCGCACAAAAAACAATCCAGACAAGGCTAAGGTGAAACACATGTAATCTGACGGTCTTCTACCTAATATGGACCCCGCTGCCTGCCAGAACTACCGTTTTTATTGAGTTCAGAGATCACCCCTGGGTGGGGCAGTAAATCTACCCAGGTTTACAAGTAAGACAATCTTTGTTTTGAGTGGAACCAAGTTGTAAACAAACAGATACAAAGAAACCAGGATAACCTTTTATTAGATAAAATAAGGTGTAACCCAACGCATAATATTTGTCTATGTTGTATATAGTCCTTCCCTCTGTTGTATATAGCCCTTTCTACTTCCCCCTCCCTTGTTTACCACTTTAAAAATCCTTTTCTATCATTTCTCTTTATTCTCCCACCCCAGATTTGTTATTGCTCCCTGTTTACCTCAGTTCTTCACTCAGAAACTGGGACATTCTTTCCACTCCCATCCCTCCCACCTCTTTGCTATGGACTGCTACTCGCAACCAGAGTTGGCTTTGGAGAGAGCCTTGGCTTTAGGACATATCCTGATCCATGACTTCTGAAGCCACTTTTCAGACTGGCATGAGACCATGCACTGGCTGAAGCTGTGTTCTGAGTTCTATTCCTCTTGAACTATTCCAAAAGACTTAGGTGATATATATATTTCTTTAGTTGTATTTTCTTAATATTTATAATTCTTTATTGTGTATTTCCTTATATAGGTGTAGGTTTTCCCCTTTTTATTTGTTGAGTAAAAAATTCTAGTAGATATGTATCTCTTGGGTTCTGTGTTCTGCTAAAACCAGGTTATAGGGATATTTTAGCTTGTTATTTTTATCCCCTATGCACCAATAGGTCCTGTGGCATTGTTCCTTTTCATATAGAAACAATATACGGGAAAATCTTAGGTATAAAGTGAAGTTCCTAGTTAATAGGGATAGGAACTCCAAAATTTTTGTTATGGGGGGCCTTCCACATGAACATTTGTCATAGTAACTTGACTTGGGCTTTAGTTGTTCGGACATCAGCCATTCGTCTCTGAATCTTGAATCCCATTTTTGGAACTGGCATGGTCTGCACCATCACCAGGAATCCATTTTCTACTGGGGTAGAACCTAGTGTTGACTTGACACTGACTTGCTCCATGGTGAGCTCCTATGCTACCCTGACAACAACTTGGAAACAGCAAGACTTGCTTCTAGGGGGTTTCCTTGCCATGCCATGTAACAGTGAAATTGAAACCAGGAGACGCTTCATGACACTCTGACTTTGATGCAAGGATTTGTGCAAAACCAAGATCTCTAATTACTGAAGTCTGTTTGTAACAACTTGGGTGAAGATAACTTTTCATGGAACCATGAAAAAAGACCTTGGGGTTAGAAAAATTTAGCCTGCCTGTAGCAGGTAATTGATCTTAGGCAGGATGCATCATGAGTTAGTTCAAAAGATTTTTTTTTTTTTTTTTTTTTTGGTTTTTGGGAAACACTCAGCAGCGCTCCGGGGTTACTCCTGGCCCTGCACTCAGAAATTGCTTCTGGCATGCTCAGGGGACCATATGGAACACCGGGAATTGAACTGCCATAAGTCCTGACCCGAGATGGCTGTGTGCAAGGCAAATGCCCTACCACTGTGCTATCTCTCTGGCCCCCATTTCATTTCAACAACTTTTGCTGCACCTATGGAAAAAGCTGCCACCTTTTTATATCTTTCAGATAGGGAATACCACCTTTGCATACAACCTTGCAACATGAATTATTTTGTTTTACCTCATATTTCTGCATTTTCTCTAAAATCAAGAAAGAGAAGTTGTTGGAGTAGCCGGTTTTTACCCTATTTAGGATAATTATTTTTTGCTTGTGCTTGTCATTAATGGACTGAAATCATCTCTGAATTGGTCCCCTACCTGTTCTCCTCCCAGGGGGAGTGGCGAGATAGCACAATGCCTTGCACGTGGCCATCTTGAACCAGAGGATCTGCTTGTGGTTTTGGTTTTGGTTCAACAGCTAGCCTGTGTGCCTGCTTGCAGAGAGCTTGTGGTGAAAGTTTTCTCAACCTGTTTTATCTCCTTTGTTAGATTACACCTTATTTTACCCAAAACAAGATCATCTCTGATTCCTTTTTAGCTATTTGTTTACTACTTGGTTTTTCCCCAGAACAGATATTATCTTACATGTAAACCTGGGTGGGACTGGCTCAGAAGAACCTTATCTATCCATCCTTACTCCCCTACCTGGGGGGTGGTCTCTATATTCAATAAAAATGACAGTTCTGGCAGGCATCTCACTCTCAATATGAGGTAGAAAATTTCCAGACTACACATGTTTCACACTCAGTATGGTTTGTATTATTTCATTCAACGACTCCACTTCAGACCCACTCACCTAGGGTTGGAAATACGGTGCATGAGGTGATTTTACACTCTTTAATCTTCTGTGGAATATTTCCTGTGTTAGCATTTGCTTCCAGACCTGCATTCCCCAACTCACCTGAGATGGAGAGATGAGGGACCTGGGTCCAGAGTGTAAACCCAAGTGAATGTTCGAGAACAGAGGCTTCAAAAGTCTTCAACACTGACGACAGCATTAGTGCCTAAAGTATTTTTTAGCACAAAAAAATTTGTGTGGGGGGCCAGAGCACTGGCACAGCAGGGAAGGTATTTGCTTGGTGTAAAGCCGACCTGGGTTCAATCCCTGGCATCCCATATGGTCCCCCAACCTTACTGGGAGTGATTTCTGAACACAGAGTTGGGAATATAGCCTGAACATCCTTAGGTGTGGCCAAAAACCAAAAACAGAAAAAGAAATAAATCTGGACACATGATGCCACGTGCATAGAACATTTCATGCAATGTTCTGTCTTCCTTACCTTTCATTGCTTTTTAAATGAAATCTGCCCAAAGCTATACTTCTAAATGCATATGCTCTTCTCTTTAAAAAAAATGCAATTTTTCTTTACAATGTTTTGATTAAAATAACTGTTGCCCTTTTCTGACTGTGAGTACTGAAGGCCCAATTTTCATACCTACCCTTGGCTGCCAACCTGCCTACTCCCCAGGTGGGCTCACAGAAATCCTGTTTTGAGAAAACTCTGGGGACATGTTTCTTCTTTAAGATAATTGTTTGTAGGTTCTACTTATTGCCAGCTGTTTTATTGATGCCTTAAAAATGCAGATGCTCTTCATCATGGGCACATCGGGTATATTCATGAAAATGATATACTCAGGTTGAACAGAGCAGGTTGCTAAGTCACCTCCAGACCTTCCTTCAAAAAAAAAAAATTAAGTCATGCTAATTATAACTCCCGCAATCAGGCTGATGCTTTGTGTCCCCCATGGCCACCACCACATCAACATTTGTCTCAGCAGAAACTTTTCATGACTGTCATTTCATTAAGGCGTCTGATTGCCGTAATTAGGCCCCATTAGAACAACCAACTCAAGAGATAATATGGGCCAGATGAGCTGCCTCCCTCTGCTGCATTGTGAGTGAGATAAGTGGGTTCACAATGAGCAGGGATTGAAAAGAACCAGAAGGTCTGAAGACACCAGCTGACCACTGTGCTAGTTTAATTCTTAATTGTTTGGGGGTGGGTCCTTCTGAACAGATCTAGGGGAGATCTCAGGAAATTGCACCTGAACTTCAATGCAATAACCTAAGGCTGATTAAAGAATCTGGGGTACTTTCATGGGCTGGAGGTTGGGGTGGGATGTTGATTTGAGGGCCACACACTTGGCAGTGCTCAGGGCTTACTCTGGACCCTGCTCTGGAATCACTCCTGATGGGACCATATGTGGTGCTTGAGATTGAACCCATGTCATCCTTGGGCAAGGCAACTATACTACCCATTGTGTTATCTCTCTGGCCCACTACATCATGGTTTCTTTATTTGTTTATCTGCCATTGGCCACTTGGCTTCTTTTTATACCTCAATTGTACTAAGTGTTGTCATAAACAGATTTTCTAATTTGATTCTGTGTTGGAAGAACCCATACTAAGAAGTGAAATCTGGGGCTGGAGAGATAGCATGGAGGTAAGGCGTTTGCCTTTCATGCAGAAGGTCATCGGTTCGAATCCTGGCATCCCATAAGGTCCCCCCCCCTCGTGCCTGCCAGGAGCCATTTCTGAGCATGGAGCCAGAAATAACCCCTGAGCACTGCCGGGTGTGACCCAAAAACCACCAAAAAAAAAAAAAAAGTGAAATCACTGGGTGGCACAGGAGAGTGGTTCTTGTCTTTTCTGTTTTGGGTTTTGTTTTTTGAGACATGCCTGCACTGTGTTCCATAAAGGCTGCCCCAGGCATCCCTGTATATGGTGGATATAGCTTCCCATTCCCCTCCATCATAGCCAATATACATTGTTTACAACCTTTTCATTGTGTGATGGTAAATTCCATTGTGTCTTTCCCTTGGCATTCCCTGATACTGGGGAATGAAGAACACTTTTCACTAAAGCCAACACAGTTTGTCCTTGTGTCTTCTTGGAGGAGGATGTTCTCTCCATATTTCAATGGGGTCTTCAGCTTGTTGCTGAACTTTGAGGGAACTCTCTATAACTTGGCATGAAGCATTTAAGGGCGAAGGGCCAACACTCTAGCTAAGCCATGAGCATCAGTGCTCAGATATGAGCAATGATGCAAGGAGGAGGCTGACAGAAACCTGGAAGGAGAAATCAGGCAGAAAGCTAGTCTGCCCTCAGGAACAGAAGCCGGGACCCCTGGAAGTTCGCAGCTAGGAATGTGGGGTACTAGGGGCTGTGGTGGTCTGGAAAGCAGAAGAGGACAGAGAACATGAGAGGAGAGAGGCTGCTCTGAACTCTTTTTTACCTTCTGGACATCTGCTTTGTCTCTGCACATAGACAGATGCAAAGGTATTATTGTGTGATGAGGGAGTTTCTTTCTGGAAATGAGATGACATGAAAAGGCCATGTTTCTCTCAAGAAAACTGGCGTTAAAATGTCCCAGTGCGGCTGGTCCGATGGCAGTGGTTTATCAGAACTTATTACTGTTAGTATCACAAAAGTTGGTATATAATCTCCCCAATGCTCAATTTGACTGACTTTAAAAATAAATAAATAAATAAATAAATAAATAAATAAATAAATAATAATGTCCCAGTGCTCCAAAGGGCCATGACTCATTCAAGAAGGTCTGAGATGGGGAATAAACATTTTTTTTTTTTTTTGGTTTTTGGGCCACACCAGTTTGACGCTCAGGGGTTACTCCTGGCTATGAGCTCAGAAATCGCCCCTGGCTTGGGGGGACCATATGGGACACCGGGGGATCGAACCGCGGTCCGGTCCGTTCCTTGGCTAGCGCTTGTAAGGCAGACACCTTACCTCTAGCGCCACCTTCCTGGCCCCTGGAATAAACATTTTTAACCAGAAGCTCTGTGGGAGTTTCACTCAGTCTTTACAGCTTATTCAATCCTTGCTTTTACTAATCTAAATTCTTATTGTGTAAATAACTTTAGAACTAATTTAATTATGGTAAGGCACATGGACTAGAGAAGGGCTAATGGATTTACTAACATCTGGATGTTTTGTGGTCATTTAACAAGGAATCCCATCCTCACTGTCATCAATTTCTTGATTGAATATATCAATGAGTGTCCTATTTTGAGAGTAGCAGCAATCTTGAGAGTTATTGTTTTTGGAAAGATAAGCTGAAGAATAGGGATGATTTAGTGGGCAACAAAGAGCAGAGAAGGAGTTTTTCAGTGGAATATCTTTGGATATAGAATTTAAATGAATCAGTCAACTTCTAGAGGCAAGTGTCCTTCCAAAATAATTGAGTCCTAAATGCCAAGTCAAAAAAAAAAAAAATAGTCAAAGAAAATGTCCTGTTCTGAAGGATGTTCTGACTGGTAGTGAATTTAATCAAATGGAGAAATGTCAAGTTGAGTTTTAATTTCAAGACCATATCTCCTAGCATGTAATGCGTTATGAATTCAACAGATTGGGACCACCTTACTGGTTTTTAGATGTCAGCAATAAGATTTTCAAAGGATAAGCACAATCAGAACTCTTTTCTGCTTGTGTCCTTTAGAAGTTGAGGTGGCTGGTCTGAATTAGAAATCTTAAGGGTGCCAGGTTAAAATAAAGGAAATAACAGTGCTCAAATTCATAATCCCCAAATTAGGATTCTTCTTAGAATTTCAAATAAATTGGGTTAAATTTTAGCTTCTAAGATAACCATAGGATTAACAATAAAAGTAGATTGGAAAAAAATACCTGAACTGTATCATGGGACTATCTGCCCACTGTAAAAGATGGCATTTTTCAGCAAGTATTGAAATATTTTGGTGGAGGATAAAATAGTCACATGGTGGTTAATGCAAACAAATTAACAGGTTGATATTTAAATACCTAAAACAATTTTATATTCACAAATGCTATGAGTTTTAGGTAGATGAAACTGGTCTGACTATTAACTTAATTTTCAAATAAATTACACTTTATGTTTATCAAATTTAGCCTTCCTGGATATCTGCTCATGTGGTTACACCCTGTATGGGAAAAGGCTAAAACCCGGGTGTGATGTGATGTGAAAGCAGAGTGGGGAGGCTACTTGCTTTGCGGCATGGCCCACGTAGGTTCAATCCCAGACACCCAGATGGCTCCCCAAGTACTTGCAGGAGTAACCTCTGAACATCACCCCCCCCCCAAAGAAAATAAAACTAAAATCTGAAATGACTTTCTGGGTAGACTTCCTAAGCCTCGTAAATCTGCTTGGCTAACAGTCAAGCCTCTCCCACTCCTCCTATAATTGATTCTGAAGTCACTGAGCACTTAAGCATCCCCAGCCACAGAATCCAGCCTGTCTCTTTCGGCTATGCCTCTGATAAACAACAAGGCTCTTGGAGAAATTAAACATTACTTTAAAAGGTAACTGCAGGATGGGGCCAGAGAGAGAGCATGGAGGTAGGGCATTTGCCTTTCATGCAGAAGGTCATTGATTCAAATCCCGGCATCCCATATATTCCCCCTTGCCTGCTAGGAGCGATTTCTGAGCATGGAGCCAGGAGTAACCCCTGAGCACTGCCGGTGTGACCCAAAAACCAAAAAAAAAAAAGTAAGTAACTTCAGGGGCCAGAGAGATAACACAGCAGTAAGGCATTTGCTGTGCATGCAGCCGACCCAGGACAGACAGTGGTTTGAATCCTGGCATCCCATATGATCCCCCAGCCAGGAAGGATTTCTGAGCATAGAGCCAGGAGTAACCCCTAAGCACCGCCAAGTGTGACCCAAAAACCAAAAAAAAAAAAAAAAAAAAAGAACTGCTGCTTACATCCATGCCAGTTCTGTGCCATCCCAGAGTTCCAGATGTGTTGGCTTTAGTCAATCCTTTGGTGTGTGTGCCTTGTTAAGGGCTGGGTGGCCATGTCCATGTACCCTGCATCAGAAGTGATTGTGGGCTTGATGCTACATTGTAGGACATTTTATCTGAATCTGAGTTTTGACGTAAGTACTTTGTAATCTGTAGTTTCTTTTCCCTTTGAAAAAATTTGTTGCACCTAGCAGCTTTGAAGATGTATTTCCCACTAACTTTCCTCTGTACAGAAAAATTCAGATCTTCTGCTTTCCAATATTGATGCCTTCTACTTCTTTTCCCTGTGTTCACGTAGGGACCAGAATCTCCACTTTGTTGCCTTGGTCTTGATCCTAAGAGAACAGAACTGGTTAGGTGGCTGCTGGTGAAGGTGGGGGATTGTTGTTGTTTTTGTTTGCTTGTGGGGCCACACCCAGAAACTCTCAGGGTTTACTCCTGGCTCTGCTCAGGATTTACTCAGGATGCTTGGGGGACCAGAAGGGATACTGGGTTTAGAACTCAGGTTGGCCACATATAAAGCAAATGCCCTATCCTTTGTTCTATCACTCTGGCTCCAGACCAGGGTTTTAATGTTTAATATGATAATAATCTACATGCTATCTGCAGGCCCCTTTGATGAAGTTGAGGAGAGTCTAGGAAAATTCTGGGAGAAATGGATGTAGATTGCCATCATGCATCTGCTAAGCAGCTCTTGTGGATTTTCTTTGAGTTAGTGAACCAAAATTGAGACCTTGAGCTAATACTCTCCTGACTATGTACACTTCAAGACACAGTTTGTTAAAGTCCCTTTGCCCACATTTTTCTACAGTGTTTCCTCGACTTTCTTGATGATTGCTGGTCTTTGTCTTCTTCTTTTTTTTTTTTTTTTTTTTTTTTTGGTTTTTGGGCCACACCCTGTGACGCTCAGGGGTTACTCCTGGCTATGCGCTCAGAAGTTGCTCCTGGCTTCTTGGGGGACCATATGGGACGCTGGGGGATCGAACCGCGGTCCGTCCTAGGCTAGCGCAGGCAAGGCAGGCACCTTACCTCTTTGTCTTCTTAACTTCTCATTTATTGTGTGGTTTTACTACTGGGTAAGTGCTGTCCTCACTGAAGGGATGGAGACATTGGTTTCCTTAATTATTCTGAACAATAAAGACAAACTTTGGGCTAATGGAATTGAATAAGAAATCTAAAGACAGGACCTTAGGTATATGGGTTCATCCTCGATAAAATGGCAAAAAATCCGAGGAACAGCAAGGAAAGTTTCTTCGACAAATGGTGGTGGGAAAACTGATCAGTCACATACAAAATAATGAACTCACAACCCTTTCTAACACCAAGCACAAAAGCCCAATCAAAATGGATTAACAACCTCAGTGTCAGACCTGAATCCTTACATTATGACAATGATAGAGGCACTGAATCTCGAGGTATTGTCAATGACTCACTCAGACCCATTATATGGCTAAAAGAAGTGAATATAAATGGGACTACATCCCATTTCTAAAATTCTTCACTGGCTCAAATCAAAGAATGACCAGAATAAAAAGACACCGTATGGATTAGAAGAGAGTACTTACCCACTCACCACTCATTCTAAGAAAGGTTAATTTCCAAGATAGATAAAACATGGTAGAACTTCATCAGAAAAAAATTAAAGAAAATCCCTCAAAAGATGGGATGAGATGAACAGAACCTTCCTCAAAAAAAATATAGATTGTAAAGCAACCCTAAATTAAGACAGCATAAATTTCCATTTTATACACACTGGATGACCTCTCAGTCATCCCTGACCATGTCCTAAAACCCTCCCCTCTCCAGAACGAGGCGTTGTGTAAATCAGAGTGAGCTGACTTCGCAGCTATCTCCCAACCAAGTCTTGAACCTCCTGAACAAACATGTCCTGAACCAAGTGAAAATCAATCAAATAAACAGAGAAAAATTGGTGATCTGACAGTTCTCAAGAAAATATGAAGACTGTTTTTTCTTTTTCTTTTTTTTTTTTTTTTTTTTTAGTTTTTGGGCCACACCCGGCGGTGCTCAGGGGTTACTCCTGGCTGTCTGCTCAGAAATAGCTCCTGGCAGGCACGGGGGACCATATGGGACACCGGGATTCGAACCAACCACCTTTGGTCCTGGATTGGCTGCTTGCAAGGCAAACGCCGCTGTGCTATCTCTCCAGGCCCGAAGACTGTTTTTCCTCTGGGTGGATCTAACCAATCATTGTAAAGGGTAAAAGAAAACTATAGTATTGCTATTTTAGAGTCTATAAGGAAGCCCATACCGAGGTCAAGGTCACTCTCCTCCTAAGGGGATGGACCTGACCGCTCAGCTTCAGGACTCAACACTTGCTTGACTTGTTATTTGTGCATAATAAAATCTTTTTTTTTTTTTTAGTGGTTTGTGGTGGAGTAGTGGTGGTGGTGGTGGTGGATAAAATCTTTTAATACAAAGCTCATTGCTGTGTGTAATCTTTTGGATACTGGACCCTATCACAGATGATCAAAACATACACACAAAATTGCCTTGCATCACTTATTACTAAGGAAATGCAAATCAAAACAATGAGATATCATCTCACTCCAGGATGTAGAGAAGGGAACCCTCATTCCCTAGTGGTGGGAATGTCGACTGGTCCAGCTTTTTTTGGACAAAAATAAGGCTCCCAGCAATTCCACTTCTTGGAGTTAACCCCACAAGGTCCCAAAACCTCTATTCAGAAAAGCCCACTGAATGCTTTTATTTACTCTAGCACTATCCATAGCAGCCAGAGTCTGCAAACAACCAAGGGCAGGTGAGTGGAAACATAGACTATGGTACATCCACACAATGGAAGACTACTTGCCAGTAAGAAAAGAGGAAAGCTAGCTGCTACACAGATGTATTGGAGAGTATCATGCTGAGAATGATAATGAGGAGAGAGGCAGACACACAGTGATCTCTCTTCTGTAGGCTCTAAAGGAACAGTAGGGAACCACAAATCTCCAAAGGAACAACAGAGAAAACTGGTCTCCAGTAGGAAGCTCATCACTAAGTGAGGCATATGGGAATAGGAGGGGAGGTTTGGGTGGGTGGAAGACACTGGGGCATGGTGCAGAGCAGGAAACACGCTCCTAAGGGGTGTGATGCTGGAATGAGTTATGCAAGAATCCCAGCCATTAACAGTATTGTCAACCACGGTGCATAAAATAAAACTTAACAAATTTAAAACTAATCGTTCTCCTTGGATGTTCATCGGGGAGGCCACGTGGGCTTGTCATTTCTCTATAAAAATTAGTCTTATTAAGATCATAGTCATTGGGATGATGTCTTTCACATGGGGCAAGCTTTCCTAATTTGTGCTGCTCCGGCAGTAGAGTTTCTTGCCACACTAGCCCTCGGTTCCTCAGCTATATCTGTGGAACTTGGCTGTGGATACTTCCCAGCATTCCCCTGGGGCAGGCAGCTGGCTGAGGGTTTATCAATTAAACTGATCTTCTCAAAGAACCAGACCTGGGAGGGTTTATCTATAGCACTTTTTTAAAATTTATTTCGCTAGTTTCCAATCTAACATTTCTTCTGTTCAGCTGGGCTTTCCTCTACTTTAAGACTCTGTGGCAGCAGCTGCTTCATTCTCTGCTGCCCATGGCCCATCTGCTCTAGTTTCTCTCCGCTCCCATGAATGCTGCAACATCTCAGTCAGAAAAATAACTACCCAGAGCCAACGTCTACTACATCCATCCAAGGCCTGCACTTTTGTCTCTGGGCTCCTCCTCTACCCCTGCATGGCCGAGCTGGGCCAGTCTCATCTGGGTGGGGCCCTTTGGGACAAAGACTGGTCCCTGGCATGTCCCTATGTGTGAGAGCAGAAACATGAGACACACCCTGTATGGAACACAGTGTAGACCCAGGTAAGTGTCACCTGGCATTTTTGTAGTCTAGGACTTATTTGCAATAGTTTCCACATGAAAAGTTTTGTCATTTATTTGCCAAACCTCAAAGTGCCCAAGATCCTCAGCCTCTGTCCTTCCCTCTCCCATCCCATGTGCTGCCTGAGAGTCTGAGAGTTGGGGTCCCAGGTCAGGGCTGATCATTGTTCCCTTCTCTGTCCCTTTTCTTGAGCCTCTGCACTGCAAATGCATGAGATCAATTCTGTCCCCCCTTAGATGGCTGTCCCTTGATGTGGGGCCTCTGGCTCCATCCAGATTGTGCCAACAGCATGATTGGTTTGGTTTCCTCTTCTCTGGCCATTTCCTTTACCCCACTGTACTTCCAGACCACACGTGGCTTCACTGGGCTTGTAACCACCACCCGGCTGCTGTACCGAGTCCTGCAATGAACACCGGTGTGAATATTAGTGTTAAAATGATTGTTTCTGTGTTTGGACCTGCTGGGCCCAAGCCACAGAATTTACTGGCTAAAGGGCCTTTATTTATCTTCCGAATAAATCTCCAGACTGTTCTCCATAAAGGCCAATCTGGGTGATGTTCTCATCAACATGAATGGGGGCCTTCTTCATGGCATCCCAGCCAGCATGGGCTGTTTTCAGGCTTAGGGGTATATTTTGTTTGTCATTTGTTTGCAGTTTGGGAAGCCAAACTAGTGATGCTCAAGAGGTACACCTGGCTCTGCACTCTGGACTCACTCCTGGTGGGCTCAGGGACCATATGGGACGCTGGGGATCAATCCCACGTCAGCCTCCTGCAAGGCAAATGCTCTCTCTGCTGTGCTATGGTTCCAGCCCCCAGAACAGGGAGTTTTAATGGTCATCTAGAGGCTGGATCTGATTGTTCTTGGGTCTCTCCCTGCATATCCCACAAGGGCTCAAGAGTGCTGGTATGCACTGTCATGTCCAGATTATGACTTGTCGCCACTTCCTCCTCTTTTGCTGTCATAGTCACCCAGATTGATGAGAAATCTGCTTGCTCCACCTGTCCTCATCTATGTCCCTGTCTCCACTGCTGCTGAAGAAACTGAGAAATGACATCTCTCCTGCCTGAGTCCAGGAAAAGGACAATGAATTCCATTGATCCCTAACAGTACTTGTCAGAAAAAAAAAATAGATATCACCAAAATACTGGTTAATTCTATAAGTGTAATGGGTGTTACGCTCTGTATAAGTCCTGGGTATTCTGTTTATGTTACAGGAACTCACCAGGAAAGGCTAAGACCTGTCTGACTCATGTTTCCAATCAGTCAGCACAAGCTCCCACTTAAACCGTGATCCGCCGGTTAAGAAACAAACAGTCTTGAATGTGCATGTGTGCATTTGTGTGTGTGTATACACACACACACACACTTATCCATCAGAAACTGACAGAAATTTCTGGGGGAAGTGATTGTTTTATAAACAATAAACTCAAGATGCAGAGAGCTTCAGAGATGTTACTCTGCTGATAAGGCAGACACCCAGATTGTCAGGAAGCATTTAGCAGGAATGCTTGTAAACAGGAATGAATTAGGCCTGCGATGGAGGAGCAGGTCTGTACTGAGACTTACTTGGACCACATGGTTCTTGCCCAGGGTGGTAAGCCCTCTCCAGGTCTCTTTCCACCCCTCTCCTGCCAGACCCTGTTTCCATGTAAAAGGTGTGGAAGAGTAATAATGCCTATCTTGCCATCTGGTCTTGCTTCTGTCTTTTGCCCACCAGTTCCCAAAGCACATCTTCGTTCTCTTTGTTCTTCTGATGTTGAGCTGGAAATCAGAGACCATGTCTACAGCAAGATTGAACCACAGCCTGCCCAGGAGCCTTCTGAACATTGGCTCTGTTTTCCCTGGTTTTTGCTATTGTGTTAGAATTATTCCTAAAACCATCCATTAAAATCTATTTCATTTGATCCTTCAGGGAATCCGGTTTACTCTTAATAGATAAAAATATTTGCTAGCTTAATGGTGAGTCAGAGCCCAGTGAAGGAAATTGTGCACTAATATCTGACTCATCATAGCGACTGTTGCTTCTACTTTTAAAAAGTTTCATTCATAGGCGAGTTTTCAAAAAATGTCAGAAAGGTCCCTAGGCCTGGTCCTCTGACCCACAGGTACACTCAAAATGAGAAAAATAAATGTCATGTTAAGAGTTATGACTCAGTGAATAATATCTCCTTTTACCTTTGGCTCATTTCCTCTTGAATCCCTTTGACTAGAAATGTAGAAAAATTGACCCAAGCACAGAAAGGTTTCATCCTTGCCATGTTCCAAGTACTGGCAAAGCGTCCTTGTGCCCAAAGCCAAGAGTTCATCTCTGCAATGCAGTGAGGGGTGCCTGGGAGAAGCCCTGGCACACAGAGGAGGTGGCTTTGTGCTTGAATGAGGACAAGAAGTTGACAGTGAGGCCGGGACCTTGGCACTGAAGAGAATGGCAAGTACCCTGGTTCCGGCTGGGGGCAGAGGGATGGAGTAGGGAGGAGGTGCTGGGGCTGGGGTAGGTGGGAGTTGCCACCAAGGAGGACACAATGATGGCTGCACCTTCAGCTGCTTGAGGACAGGTCTGAGTGAGCTGACTTCCTGACACGCAGGTGGTGAATGTGCACTTACTATTGATGGCAGGGATGGGAGAGGGGCCTTTGGGCTCCAGGGATTCATACTGTGTTGGGAATGGAAGAGATGGGTAGTTAGGAACTAGTTAGGAACCAGAGAGAAGCTATTCACAGGTAGAAAAGGCTAGTCAAACAAAACCATACGGGGCCAGAGAAATAGCATGGAGGTAGGGTGTTTGCCTTTCATAAAGAAGGACGGTGGTTCGAATCCCGGCATCCCATATGGTCCCCCGAACCTGCCAGGAGCAATTTCTGAGCATAGAGCCAGGAATAACCCGAGTGCTGCCGGGTGTGACCCAAAAACAAAACAAAACAAAACAAATCAGACATGCATGCAGGCAATGACTACACCCTGACATGAGTCTTGCATGCAAATGACTATTACACTCAGACATACAACACTGGACATTCATGATACAATTCTACCCTGCCATAAGCCATGCTTGCATGTATACAACTAGTGCACTCTGAAATGTAAGTTAAACAGGTGGGGCCAGAGTGATAGCACAACAAAGAAAGTGTTTACCGTGCATATGGCCGACCCAGGTTTGATCCCCAGCATCCCATTTGGTCCCATGAGCCTGCCAGAAGTGATTTCTGAGTGCAGAGCTAGAGTAAGCCCTGAGCGCCACTGGACAAGGCCTCAAAACAGAACAAACAAAAAGGCTAAACATGCATACATATAACTGTAATACTCTGACATATAATATCAAATTATTACAAATATGTATTACAGTCTGAGTTTTAAGATCAGACATATAAGATCAAACATGCATACATATGGCTGTAATACTCTGACCCATAATCTCAAACATGTAACTATCACCTCTGACATATAAGATCAAACATGCATATATATAACTATCATATTCTGACCTAAGATCAAATATTCATACATATGTCCATTATACCCTGACATATCCATCAAATATGCAAACATGTAATGGTTTCACTCGGACATAAAGAACAAACATGCACATTTATGACTATTACACTGTAGCATATCAAACAAACATACAGACATGACAGGATAGGATATAAACTGAGAGCTCTAATTCATATGTTGGAGTTTGCCTTCCTACGCATGGCTATAATTGTAGATGACGCAAAAACTTTAATTCAGGTCCTGAACACGCCTGCAGGACCCTCTAGCTTCCACAGCAGGATGCATGCCGAACCCACTCACCTGCAGAGCTGGTACTGGTATCTTTTAAAGAAGGAGCTAGCCAGCTCCACAGACTCACTCTATGCTCAAAAGAGACATAAACCAAGCTGTGAAAAAGCATGGGTACACTAGCCATGCAGCTGAAAGCTTGCAGTCTGAAGAGGAGAGGACAGGCCAAGCCCACAAGGATGGGGCAGAAGTCACGCATGATAAATCTCTTCTAATAGCCACTTGGCCAGTGGCCCTGCTCCATCATTCCTCTATGACTCTCTGCAAAGACACCCATCTGACCAAACTCCAGGTTTGCTGGTATTTGAGTTGACATTACCAGAACATTTTTGGAGTGAGTGAGGGCATCTACCTCACCTTCTCCTACTGAGAGCTGTAACCACACTCACAAAAACCATAGTATCATTAATTATGGTTTGAATTCCTGGACCAACCACTTCATTTGTTTAATACTGTCATTCTCATAGGGACACACCAGTTTAGATGCCAAAGTGTAGCCGGAGTTGCTTAATGTTTAGAAACAAAAGAAGTAACAGAATAGCCAGCTAGCAACAAAAGCTTGCTAAATCTCTGACAATGACTTAATGACCTCATTGAAGATACAACAATTTTCACAAATTTGCTTATCACTGTACCGGAGAGATAGCGCAGTGGCGTTTGCCTTGCAAGCAGCCAATCCAGGACCTAAGGTGGTTGGTTCGAATCCCAGTGTCCCATATGGTCCTCCGTGCCTGCCAGGAGCTATTTCTGAGCAGACAGCCAGGAGTAACCCCTGAGCACCGCCAGGTGTGGCCCAAAAAAAAAAAAAAAGTTTTGCTCCCATTTCACTGGAAAGAAATGTATTATGATCAACTACATCAACTTTGTAATAGACACTCTTTTGTTTGTTTTTGTTTTGGGGGGTCACACCTGGCAACACTCAGGGGTTACTCTGGCTTTGTGCCCAGAAATCGCCCCTGGCAGGCTTAAGGGACCATACTGGATGCCAGGATTCGATCCACCATTGGTCCTGTGTTGGCCGCTTTCAAGGCAAATGCCCTACTGCTGTGCTATCTCTCTGACCCTGAAACACACTCTTTTAATAAAATTAAGGACCAAGGATAGAAAAGTGAGGAGGACATCTGCCTTGCACATGGCTGACCTGGGTTCAATCCCTGGCATGGCATATAGTCCCCCGAGCCTAAAAGGAGTGATTTCTGAGTGCAAAGCCGGTAGTAACTCCTGAGCACTCTGGATACAATCCCCCCCAAAGTAAAGTAAATTTAAAAAGAAGGGCAGAACCTTTGATATTACTAACCATCAAAGAATGCTTAAATAGGCTAGAATATAGTCATCTATAGGATAGCCATTATTCCTCCTATAGCTGGCACAGACTTTAATTGTTCTATTTAAAAAAATTATATAAATAGACAAAGTCCTAGGTTAAAGTATTTACAATTGAGACTCATTGAAAGAAATAGAAGTAGGTGATTTTTCATATTCATGTGACATTCTTTGAACAATACGTTGGGTACTTATAATTGTTTTAGATTTGGGGGGCTCATACAGCAGTGCTCAGTGCTTACTCACAGCTTTGTGATTAGGGACTGCTCCTTGCAGGACTCGGGGATGGCAGAGATCAAGCTAGCTGAGGGGAGGGCCACATACAAGGCAAGCACCCTCCCTACTGTACTATCTCTTGGACCTTCTACTTGTAGTATTTTTTTGTTTTGGTATTTTGGGGGGCCATACCTGGTGACGCTCAGGGGTTACTCCTGGCTATGCGCTCAGAAATTGCTCCTGCATATGGGACGCCAGGGGATCGAACCATGGTTCATCCTAGGCTAGCACTGGCAAGGCAGATGCCTTACCGCTCTTCGCCACCTCTCCAGTCCCTACTTGTAGTATTTTTACTAACATGGTCTTTAAAAGAGAAGGGAGATGCTACCAGACTGTCAAATTCAAAACAAATTACTTATTTTGCCAATGGGTCTTTTCTGTAAATTAGCTGCTAGAAAGAGAATTCTTTGGAAAACTTTCAACAATAAAGCAATTTGTACTAACAATGCCAAACATGCTAGCTCTGGAAATACATAAACTCTTCATCTGTAGGCTCATCTCACAACTTTCAGATTCCCAAATTAGGCAACTGGCTTCACAAATGCCCCTGTACTCAGGATGCTCCCATGGTGAGTGGTTATGTCTCTTTGCTGGACTCCGGGGGAATCTGAAGTCCTGTGGCCAATGGGCTCTTTGGAGACCTTAGTTTCTCACCAGCTGGGTCTCATCCACAGATGTCTTGTAGAGCTTGTGTTCACCGTCATGACCTTCTTGTCTGCTGTGGCTCATAACCCCAGTGCTCACCTACCTCAGTATCTGGCTCCTTTGCTGGCACCATCAAGCCAACAGTCAGTGACCCACAGGAGAGAAGCCAGCATGCACACCCTGGGCTGCCACAGCAACAAGCGCCCTCTATTGTCTCACTACTGATCTGTGTCTCCCTCCTCTTGGAGCCTGGCCAGAGATGTGGAGCCTGGCCAGAGAACTGCCTAGAGATGTGGAGACTTTTCTAGCTCCACTTACATTTATACGGTTCAAGCGCAATATACCAGCAGGCATTTATTTATTCAAGACTACTGTATGAGGGCCAGAGAGATTGCTCAGAGAGTAGAGCACATGCCTAGTATGCATGATGTGCTGATTTCCATGCCCAGCACTGGGGGAGCCAGAACTGTGAGACATGGACTCAGGCCTTCCGCAATGCTGCTGGTATCTCCCCTACCCCCAAAATTTAGGTCCATGCTATATGAAACTTAATCTTCTCTCATTTTATTTTTGTTTTGTTTTAGGGTCACATCCAGTGGTGCTCAGGGGTTATTCCTGGCTCTGCACTCAGGCATTATTTCTTTTCTTTTCTCTTTTTTGTTTGTTTTGTTTTGTTTTGGGGGGACCACACTCGGTGACATTCAGGGGTTACTTCTGGCTATACACTCAGAAATTGCTCCTGGCTTGGGGGACCATATGGGACGCCAGGGGATCAAACCACAGTCCACCCTAGGTTAGTGCCGGCAAGGCAAACGCCTTAGCACTCTGCGCCACTGCTCCAGCTCCCAGGGGTTATTTCTGGTGATGTTCAGGGGACCATATGGAATGCCAAGAACTGAACCTGGGTTGGCCACTTGCAAGGTAAATGCCATCCCCACTGTACTATCGCTCCAGCCCCTTCTCTCATTTTATTTTATTATCTCAAATTTTTTCTTATTTGAGCCAAATATTGAGCAAAATATTAAACACTTTTTAGTAAACATTTCTTATATAGCTATAATCAGTTATGAAATGGAAATAATGCCAATCAGGCATATGTATAGGAAATCTCCACAGAAACAAGAACCCCTTAAAAATCAATGTAATTTTAGAACTGAAGGGTATATATGAAACTTAAAATTCCCTGAACAGAGTGAAGGTAATAAGGAGCAGATTGTTTGCCTTGAAGCATGAGTTCCATCCAGATTGGCTATAACCTCTCCCAGGCCAAAATGCTAAAATCACCTGGAGAGAAACCTGAAGGTAACAAAGGGGTTGCCTGAGGGGTGTAAAAGGATTCAAAAAGAATGGCAGAGGAGCTGGCAGTATGGAGGGATAGGAAACAGGTTTGAGATGCTGGGCAGCTCAAGTAATCTGCTTAAAAGGTTAGCATAAAAGCCACACATGTGGCCTATTATTAATAAAGCTTCATGTCTCCTGAACATGATTGCCTGTGGATTATTTCCTCGCAGCTACACTGAACCCACAGACCTGCCGGATGGAAGGGGCTGCAGGAGACTGGCCCGGGCTGGCAGAGAAAGGCCTCACCATCCATCCACCATCATCCAGAACCATCCAGACTCTATATGTCATTCAACAATGGGCCTCCCAGTCTAGATAGTTACAAGGCATCTCTACTTCTCAAGTGCGTTGATTGCTTTGGCTATGATCATTTTCCTTACTGTTGTGTGTTGCAAAGCTCTGTATTCCTCCTTCAAATGTCAGTGGCAGCCTGGCTGGGCAACATCTTCCTGGTTGGAATTTGAGGCCATTTGCAAGCAACTCTTGGAATACATCATACTAAGTCCCTTCAGCCATGGAGCTTATGTCCAGAAACCTACCAGGTCTCATGAAGGCTTCTCCACAACAATTCTTTGCTTTCTCTTGCTGTGACTTTTGAACATCCTAGATTTGGGTACTGAACTCATGGAAGTTGTTAGCATCAAGAAAGGGTTTTTTTTCTCATCGTCTCTTCTCCTGGTGCCTAAGAATGTGACAGTTGTTAGCAGAATGCAGTTCCACATAGTTTTGTTTTGTTTTGTTTTGTTTTTTTCCACATAGTTTTGATTGGTTTGGATTTCTTTTCTTTTGGTCATTCCAGTGTTTTGGTTCAGGATCACTTACTTGATCTTCCTTCCTTCCTTCCTTCCTTCCTTCCTTCCTTCCTTCCTTCCTTCCTTCCTTCCTCCTTCTTCTTCTCTCTCTCTCTCTCTCTCTCTCTCTCTCTCTCTCTCTCTCTCTCTCTTTTTGGTTTTTGGGCCACACCCTTGATACTCAGGGGTTACTCCTGGCTATGAGCTCAGAAATCGCTCCTGGCTTGGGGGACCATATGGGACACCAGGGGATCAAACTGTAGTCCATCCTAGGCTAGCGCACACAAGGCAGATGCCTTACCACTTGTGCCACCCACTCTAGCCCACTTACTTGATTTTTAATTGTTCTGTCCTATTGAGTCCCTCTTGTGTTTTTGTTTTTGGTTTTGGTTTTCTTCAGCTATTATATTCCTTACTGACTTCTGTTTGGACTTTTCTCCGGTTGTTTCTCCCTCTTTTTCAGTCTCTGTTCAAGTCCTTTTTTCTCGAATCCTTATCCTAGTGGGGACTGCAGCCTGGAATCTTGTCTATCTTGCCTGTATAGCTCAGCAAAAGGAAAAAATCTTACTGCTTTAGTCACCTTCATCCACAGACGAGGACAGTCACTCCACCTCTCCACAGTGTGTGCTGTTGCCCAGGAACCTGTGTTCAATGTCTTGATAACCAGTGGTCTGTGATAGCAAGGACTTGGAGTCACCTGCACACTGAGATTCCAGTGTTTAGGCCACAATCAGCGCCAACCCTCACTCCACCTAAGTGATGTCAGACACGAGAGAAGCAAGAGACTTTATGTATGTGTCCTCACCAAAACTGAGGCCTGTCACCATATTGTATTCTTGTATGCTTGCTGTACCTGTCAGTCTCTGCTACACTCTTGCTGCGGAGGGAGTTGCTGGGATCGAGGGAACAGCTGGTTGGCCTCTGCTTTGCTGAAATTGTTCCTGCTGTCTGCAAGCACGGCTCTGGCTTCCTCTGCCAGTCTCCTCTCATCATCCTTCCAGAAATGTTGCTGCTCCCTGAGCTTCTTTCTCATTTGAGATACTTTGGACAGAGAGACTTAAAGCATCGTCATTAGGGGAAATAGTGACCTGATTATGCTGTGATCCTTTAATGTCTTCCAGGAAGAGAGAGCTCATTGGCGTGATGTGGTACTTGCTTCCCAGGAAGGACAAATTGAATCCAATTTGGACTCATCTAACCCTGTTGACAGAAAAAGTTTAGCTCCTCCCCACCCACCCATCCCTGTCTGTTGAGTACAATTAGAGTGTGCCCTTAGCTCTTAGAGGGAGTGGGGCTGGACTCTGGTCCAAGCAGGCTCTGGTCACAGTGACCTCTTGTTTGAGACTACCAAACCTGCCCCAGTCCCTGGTTCTTAAAGATGATGTTCTCCAAATTAAATTTGTATAAAGATAAAATCAATTTTCATTGAGAAGAGAAAACAGAAAGCTAATGCATTTCCTCTTCCTCACCTAGCTAAAAAAAATTAAAATTAAAAAATCCTCAACCAGTTTTCAGACACAGTCTCTGTGACATTTCTCTGGAGGTGGAAAACAAACATCTGAGAGTAGAGAGAAAAATACAACCCAGCATGCACAGAAACAGGTGGTCTCAGAAATGTCTGTTCAGAGATGATCTCCTCTCTCCATGCCCTGCTGCCCACAGTAGTTATAGGAGACATTGGATCCCAAAGCAGATTCCAGCCAACCAACTCACATTCAATCTGCAGAGTTGCTCTGACCCTGTGTCTCTGTGTGCTCTGACCGTGTGTGCTCTGACCTCACTGTCCCATCTGCAGAGTTGCACTGACCCTGACCTGTCACACTGCCACACAATTTATTGCAGAGGGACCCATGAGTCTCCTTCTTCTTGCCCCTTGTGTAATAGTTTTGCATGAATTAATTTTCTGGGTTCGCTTCTGAAAACAGTTAAGTTCACCTTAACTTGTAAGTTCTCTTACAAGCAAGTTATATCCAGACTCTGGTAGGTAACTAAAAATTGGAGGCATGACCAAAAACATGCTTTGTTTTTTATTTGGTTTTTGTTAGGAGGCTACACCTGCAGATTCCCAGGGCTTTGTGCTTACTTCTGGTGGGGCTCAGGGGATCATATGCATTTCTAGGCATTGTACCAGAGTCGGCAATATGCAAGACAAGTACCTTACCTGCTGCACTCTCTCTTTGCCTCCCAAACATACCCGTTAAAAAGTTTATATAAGTTGGGTAACTGCCCCCAGGATGGCCTGCACCAAAGGCCCCAGCCAGTGGAAAGAGCAGATCACCCCCACCTTGCTGTGCTGTTTGGTACAAGAATCTCTCAGTGGAGACAATCGCATTGGTGATAACAAGATTATGATCAAAATAAATTTAGTTTCCAGAAAAACACCTCTACAGAAGTGGCATTAGAAAGTTTTCAAATGTGTAAACAAACTTTCATTTTTCTAACAGTGAGGACTGCTTCTTTTTACATTATTGCATGAGTCTAAATATATAAAATACATAAAAAAAAAAAAACTTTTTTTAAGAAATGGCTCTGGAAGGAGACTGACCTGGCTGGGAGCCCAGCAGAGCAGAGACACCGAGGCAGGGCCAAGTTCAGGCCTGTATGGTCAGACAGGAGGCCCAGAACCTCAGGCCCACACCAGATACTTGGACATAAGCCCCCAACTCTGGGCTCACCTTGAACAAAAGGTCTGAGACATCAGGCTTGGCAAAGGGTCTTTACATCTGGATCTAGCAGTGAAGTCAACAAAGGGAAAAAATGAACAGAGAAGACCCAAGCAGGGGACGCCAGTAGCAGACTGAAATCCTGGAGTGAGTACCTCAGGCTCCTTACAAGAGTAGATACTGTTGGGTTCCACCTTATTTTACCTAAAACAAAGTTTATCCCTGGTTTCTTTGTATCTGTTTGTTTACAACTTGATTTCACCCAAAACAAAGATTGTCTGACTTGTAAACCTGGGTGGGTTTACTGCCCCATCCAGGGGTGATCTCTATACTCAATCAATCTGGCAGGCAGCGAGTGCCATAGTAGGTAGAAGACTGTCAGAGTACATGTGTTTCACCCTCGGCCTGTTCTGAATTCTTTCTTGTGCGACCCTCATTCAGACTCTTTCACCTAGGCTTGGAGATACAGCGGGTGGGTGGTTTTACAGATACTTTTCACCAGAGCCCTTCCGACCACGTGGCTGCCCTGAACAGGGTCTCAGAGCAGCCCTGGGCTCTCTGCCCACACACAGGTCTCTCTGCAGCCCCGATCATGGGTCAGAAGCCCTAGACCGCCAACCCACCTCTCAACCTGTCCCATCATCTTTAATAGATGATCCGCGCAAGAATGTGTTCTTTTTGTTTTCCTCGGGGAAGAAAGGGTTGTTTTGCTTGTTTGTTTCATTGGTAACAAAATTTCTATGTGCTGAAGTGGCAGGAGGGAGGCGTGTGCCCTTCAGAGGACAGAGCCTGGGTCTGGAAGGAGCAAGCTGGAATTGTGGTTCTGTTACCGTTACTTGGTGTTCATCGCCCCTTTTTGCCACCTTTCTGGAAAGAAGCAGAAAATGACTCAACAAATGTCTTCCGTACCTTTACTGAAGCAGAGCTATTGACTCCTGCCATCACACTGACCCAGACTTGGGTCTACACACATTCCATCCAAGGCTCGGAAAAGAAAAACAGTCATTACAGCCTGGTCGACCCACTTGTGGTCATCGTCACAGAAAGCTTCTGGGCCTGGAGACGACCGTGTGTAAGAACCGCTCTAGATGAGCTTTGGAGAGAGAGGCAATAGCCAGGGAGAAGCTGGCCGAAGCCGCCTTCTGCCTGCTGGGGAGGGCGGAGGAGTCTGTCTCCACTGCCTCCCCACTAGAGAGAGGTGGGGGGGGGGCCTGGTCACTGCATGCCTGCGCCTTGTCCTCTGGCCCTTTCGTGGAACCTGCAGGGAGCCTTTGAGCTGCGCTCGAGGCCCGCCTGTCCCGACAGCTGTCTGTCCGCTGGCTGCAGGGCAGAGTGGTGCGGTTGGGACTAAGGGTGTCGTCCACCTCCGTCCCTCAACCCTGCCATGGAGCCGGCGTGGAGAGGAAAGGGGGGACGGACGATGGGGCGGCCTGCGGAGAAGAGGGGGAAGCCGGAGGGAAACAGCCGTGCGCACCCCAGCATTCCCAGAGCCCAAGGAAGGCAGGCGGGGACGAGAGGGGAGAGGCGGCGCGCGCGGGTCCGGGCTGTCGGCGGCCGAGGGGTGCCGGGGCGGCGCGCCGGCCGCGGGGACCTGCGGTTGGTCAGCCGAGGTGCGGGGGTGGGGGTCCCCTGGCGTCAGCGGCGAGTCCGCGCGCGCCCCGACACCGCCCGCCAGCGCAGCCGGCGCAGCCCGCGCAGCGCCTCGCCTGCCTCGCCTGCCTCGCCTCGCCTCGCCTCGCCTCGCCTCCCTTCGCCTCCCCTCGCCTCCCCGCGCCTCGCCTCGCCTCCCCTCGCGGGGCTCCCCGGCCCGAGAGCGCAGCGGTGCGCGCGGCCCCGCGCCATGGCCGGAGCCAACGCGACCTCGGCGGCGGCGGGCGGCAACGCGTCGGGCCCCGCGCACCCGTTCGTGCAGCCGTCGTGGCGCATCGCGCTCTGGTCGCTGGCCTTCGGCGCCGTGGTGGCGGCCGCCGTGCTGGGCAACCTGGTGGTGGTGTGGATCGTGCTGGCGCACAAGCGCATGCGGACCGTCACCAACGGCTTCCTGGTCAACCTGGCGCTGGCCGACGCCGCCACGGCCGCCTTCAACGCGCTGGCCAACTTCGTCTACGGGCTGCACGGCGAGTGGTACTTCGGCGCCGGCTACTGCCGCTTCCAGAACTTCTTCCCCATCACCGCCATGTTCGCCAGCATCTACTCCATGACGGCCATCGCCGTGGACAGGTGAGCGGGCGCGAGGCGGCGGGCGGAGGGCGCGGCGCGGTGTCTGGCGCCGGGCAGCTCCCCGGTCCCCGCGTCCCGCCTCGGAGAGGAGAGGCCCGACCCCGACCGGGAACAAGAAGGAGAGAGGGCAGCGTCCCGCCCGTCCCGTCCTCGCCTCTCCCCCCCTCTCCCATCGTCGCCCCGCTTTCTTTCTGCCCAGGGACCCCCAGACGCGTTCCGGGGCTTGAGGTTCACTGGCAGCGACGGCGGCAACTTCAGTCAGTAGTGGAAGGTCGTACCCAACTGTCATTTTGAGACAGGGAGATAGATGCCTAGAAAGGATCCCAACTGTTATCATCGGGTTCCTATACCTTCGAGTTTCGCTCTCTGTGGTGCTGAATCCCACCGTTCTGGTCACCATGGGGGGCATTCCTGCGCTCTGTAGCCCTCCATATCCAGGGCACCCCCCCCCCAGCTCCTCAGTCCTGCTCTCCCCACTTTCTCCTGAGAACCTGTAGGAAGTGCCGCTTACGCTGCTGGGCGGAATGGAAGGGAAGGGCTGTACTGGGACCTACAGGGGTATGTTCCCTTCACTTCAGGTCTCCTCAGCTATGAGAGAAAAACAACAGCAACAACAAACATCCTTCCTGCACCCCCAAATGTGCTTCCAGACAGGGCAAGGTTTGAGCTACCCTTAGGGCAGTGAGTGCGGTCTGGGGAAGACACAGTCCCAGGTCAGCTTGGGCCAGTCCCAAGGGATGAACATGGTTGATCATCTCTGGGAACTACCCTTGCCTACCACTGCCCTAGGGTGCGATGGGTGAGCAGGTATTTTTGCTTCTAACCCAGACGATGAAGCACAAAAGCACATCCTTTGATCAGGGGCCACCGCTGGAAAAGCCACATGTTTTAAGCCCTCTGACATCCCAAGTTTTCCTCTTGCCATTCAGCTTTGACCTTCAGGAACAATGGCTCCCATAAGGAATTGGTGAAATGCCTCCAGTCTCGCACATACCAGGGGAAAAATAAAAGCAGCTTCGTTTGTTTGGTTCTCGGGGCTCTGTGCTCAGGTGGAGCTCCGGAGACCACATGGGGCATCGGGGATGGAATCCTGTCCCCCCCCCACACACACACACACACACACACGCAAAGGTATTGCCTTACATCTCTCGGCCCAGCATGTGGTTGTTATTGTCAGCATCTGGTGGCGTATTAAGTGTAAAAACTCAGTCTCCTTGGCTATTTCACAACACATTATGAAATTTGATGAAAATTAAGTATGTGTGGATTCTGAAGGGGGGGGGAATAAAAGTTATCTTTTCATTTCTTCTGGCCAAAATCTAAAATGGAATCTGGAGTTGTTTGAGTGAGTCACAGAGTGCATTTTCATTATGACCATGGGTTTGAAAATAAAGCTTCCTGCAGCCAGTGGCTATTTCTTTCCTGTGAACCAGCATCCAGTCACTAAGGTGATGTAGAATGCAGCAGCATGCAGCCTGGAGGGAGTTCTGAAGTCCATTCAGTTCAGCTAGTTATGTAGAGAAAAGGTTGGCTCAGATTGTTTTTGCAGCCAAAGACAGGGCACATGTGTTGTTGGAATTCTCTCCAACTTGGACTCATAAAATAAGTAATGAGAGAGTATAAGTCTGTCCTGCCCTGCCCTGTCCTACCTTGGCCCCTGGCTGGCTTTTGTGCCCACCATGCCTCTGACCCTGGTGGCCTGCCCCTGTGCTCACAGACATTAGATTTCACCGTACACTCATGCCTCCTTGATAGCCACAGCCATGGCTCAATTATATAAATCACTGCTGCCATTGACAGAGCAAGTGCATCGTTCCCAATACAGTCCAAACCCTTGTTTCCTGTGTCCTTTACTCTCAGTTCATTCACACCTCACTGTGACCTCCACAACCCACCCTATCTCTCTGCCTGAAACCAAAGGGTCCTCCTGGCTCTAGGGTGCAGCCTGCTCCAGGAAGTGGGTGATACCCTGCACTGGGGATACTGAGCTGACCCAGAGGGATGGAATAGCCTGGGATGCCATGGGGGGCACTTTCTGTTTTTTCACTTAAAGAAAGTTGGGGGGCCGGAGAGATAGCATGGAGGTAAGGCGTTTGCCTCTCATGCAGGAGGTCATCGGTTCGAATCCCGGCGTCCCATATATGGTCCTCCCGTGCCTGCCAGGAGCAATTTCTGAGCCTGGAGCCAGGAATAACCCCTGAGCACTGCCGGGTGTGACCCAAAAACCACAAAAAAAAAAAAAAAAAGAAAGTTGGTTTCTCGGGGCTGCTGAGAGTACTGGAGACCTAATTGGTCTCAAACACACACTGGCACAAAGCCCCCTGGCCTCGTGTGGTCCCTTAGGGACCTGTTTCTTGGGGAGTCTTGGTGCCTGTAAGGATGAGTGAAGTTGGTGGGCTTCAGCAGGCACCATTGAAAGCCTTCGGTTTCTTTTTTTTTTTTTTTTTTTTTTGGTTTTTGGTTTTTGGGCACACCCAGTGATGCTCAGGGGTTACTCCTGGCTGTCTGCTCAGAAATAGCTCCTGGCAGGCACGGGGGACCATATGGGACACCGGGATTCGAACCAACCACCTTTGGTCCTGGATCGGCTGCTTGCAAGGCAAACGCCACTGTCTCTCCGGGCCCATGGTTTCTTCTGTGTTTTCCTTCCCTTTGCCTGTGAAAACACAGGCTCAAGCTCCCAGTCCATTTTTTTTTTAATTTAAACTAAAATTCTCTAAAGTCATTAGTATATATCTTTTGTTTTTACTTTTTTGCAGTTCCATTGTACTTTTTTTTTTTTTTTTTTTTGGTTTTTGGGCCACACCCTGTGACGCTCAGGGGTTACTCCTGGCTATGCGCTCAGAAGTTGCTCCTGGCTTCTTGGGGGACCATATGGGACGCCGGGGGATCGAACCGCGGTCCGTCCTAGGCTAGCGCAGGCAAGGCAGGCACCTTACCTCCAGCGCCACCGCCCGGCCCCTCCATTGTACTTTTTGTAATTAATTACTTTAGTTAAACACTGTGGATAGGGGCCAGAGTGATGGCGCAGTGGTAGGGCATTTGCCTTGCACGTGGCTGACCCAGTACAGACTACTCACTGTTCGATCCCCCAGCATCCCTATGGTCCCCCAAGCCAGGAGCAATTTCTGAGCACATAGCCAGGAGTAGCCCCTGAGCATCACTGTGTGTTGCCCAAAAATAAAAATAAAAAACAAACACACAAAAAAACACTGTGGATACAAGGTTGTTCATATTGCAGTTGTTTTATTTTTCACAGTTAAAGTTATTCCTCATTGAGTTTCAGTCATACAATGGCCAACACATACAATGATCCTCACCAGTGCACCACCAATTTCTCACGTTTTCCCCCTCTCCCTGCCCACTTCTGGGGCTGACTCACTCTCTCTCTCTCTCTCTCTCTCTCTCTCTCTCTCTCTCTCTCTCTCTCTCTCTCTCATTTTCTTTCTTCCCACTGCAATGACGTCTTATGTCAGAGCTTAGGAGAGAAGAACCGAGTTTTAAACAGTTCAGACACCTCAAAGGTACCCAGTGTTGGGTAAAAAAATTATCTCTTGCCGGTGTGGATGACCTGTGTTACGCAGATACACAGACATTTGACAGCTTGTCTCTTTGCCATCTTCATGCTTTGTTCTTAGCTCCAGTGACAGATTTTCAAATCTGCCTCACATTTCAGAAGTTAGTCATAGGTAGTACCATGGAGATGAGCTCCTGCTTCCCACACCCTGCTTTTTCGGCTGTAGCTGTGACCTGAGTGTCTTAGGTTGGTCCTGGCCTCTGCTTGTCCCTCTCCTGAGCTCTGCTGTGATCAGAATCCTAACTTCATGCAGAGAGATGGTTGTGTTCCGTCCTGCACTTGCTGAGAGTCTGGTGAAGAATTGGTCCATTTTTCCTTTTTTTTTTTTTTTTTTTGGTTTTTGAGTCACACCCGGGAGTGCTCAGGGGCTGGGCTGCACCTGGCTCTAGGCTCAGAAATCGCTCCTGGCAGGCTTGGGGGACCCTATGGGATGCCGGGATTTGAACCACCGTCCTTCTGCATGCAAGGCAAATGCCCTACCTCCATGCTATCTCGCCAGCCCCTGGTTCACTTTTCTTCCTCAAATGTGAAGACAAATCCACCAATGAGTAAGTCTTGGTCTTTGTGAAATTTAATCTATCTTTTTACTTGTTAGAAGAAAATTCAGATGATTCTGTTATTCTTGAGTTTTTCAGTTCTTTTCTTTTCATTATTTTCTTAGATGCTTGGTTCTTTGGTATAAAGTTGTTCAAATTATTTCCTTGTGGTAAGGAAGGCCAGTATGTGATTTAGTTCTCTGGATTTAGTGGTTTAGGTCTGCTTGTTTTGTTTTGTTGCTCTTCAAGACATCTTGTTCTTTTAGCCAACCAGTTCTCACTGTGATTAATCTATATTGTCTCCTTTTTTTTTTTTTTTTTTGGAGGGAGGTGTCACACCTGGCAGTGCTCAGGAGTTACTCCTGGCTCTATGCTCAGAAATTGCTCCTGGCAGGCACGGGGGGGGGGGGGGGGGACGACACACCATATGGGATGCTAGGATTCAAACCACCATCCTTCTGCATGCAAGGCATACACCCTACATCCATGCTATCTCTCTGGCCCTAGTCTCCCTTTTTTTTTTTTAAGTAAAAACATTTTATGTGGAAATTCTGAGAAAAGGAGAGAGATAAAGAGAGAGAAAATAACATGCTCAAGAGATACCACAGGTTTTTTCCAGAGATAGAGTACATATTCCAGCAGGAAAGTAAGAAAACTCCCATCTCGAGAAGGGAAATGTGGGCACCATGTACCTGGGTTGGCAACACGCATGTCTCTTTATCTTGTCTCCATTTATCTGATTTCCCCTCCTCCTGCTTATTATTTATTTACTCTTGATTTGGGGCTAGTTTGATCTACTTTTATAAAGTTTTTCTTTTTTGGTGGGGGGGTCACACCCAGAAGTGCTCAGGGGTTACTCCTGGCTCTAGGCTCAGAAATCGCTCCTGGCAAGCTCAGGGGACCATATGGGATGCCGGGATTCGAACCACTGGCCTTCTGCATGCAAGGCAAACACCTTACCTTCATGCCATCTCTCCAGCCCTTATAAAGTTTCTTAAAGCTAAGTTTTAAATTATTATGCAAACCACTCTTTATCAATTTAGGCATGCCTAATTATCAGTTTCACACACACTACTTTTATATGAGCCCCTGTATCAGATAAATGTGATCTGATTTTTTTAATCCTCTATCACGAGAGATTGTATAAACAGCAGGAAATAATGTTTAGCAACAAGACAAATAGAGAAATTGTGTCTTAAAAAATGTCATTTCAAGAAAGATGATATTTCTCTTCAGTAATTTATGGAAGCAGAAAAAGCTTTTGAGCCAAAGGCCAGAGTTCCAGGCACAGTAGCCATGGTGTCTGATCTTCTATCTGCAGGCTCGCTCCAGACAACACTTTGTGTTTGGAATTTACAAAGACCCAAAAACTGCCTAGTTGGAAGACAGCAAAACTCTCCAATTCCAGGTCAATGCTCACTGCAGTAAATGAAACTTGTGGTTGTCTGCAAGCCGCATGCCCTGAGGGCCCTGAATCAGAACTTAGCAGAGGCCTCAGCACCAGGCAAAGTGATGAGACCAAAACCCATCACCAAAACAGAAAAGGCTCTAACAGTATGAAATGAGGTTCCCCCCAAAATAATTCTATTTTGCTAAAAGCATCACTTCAAAGTAAAAACTGAGCCCTAAGTTCTGTCAAGAGGGAGTTGAGGGCAGAGCAAGGTGGTCTAACAAGGAGACATCAGTGCTGGGCGAGTGAGTAACCACATGAGAGGCCAACTTCACATGGTGAGGGGTGTGCAGAAGGTGCCAGGGACCCCAGCGCACAAAGATGAGCCATAGCATGGAGCCAAGGACAGAGGCCAGCTCAGGCCCACTGGAGAGACAGTGAAGCTTGTTGGCAGTGCACCTCTGATTCCCCATGTGGTGCCTGGATGCCTCTCCCTGCCCAGTTGCTTGGCATCTCTGGGTCCCTCAGTGACCTGGCTAATGCCCCATCCAAACAACCTAGCCAGATTCACAGAACCACAGCCAGGCCAGGCCCCTTCGTGCCTTCATCCTGTTCAGGCCCCCACCCTCATGGGAAGGATGACTCTCCAGTGCAGGCTGTGTCTCTGAGAGCTCATGCCTCTAGTCCTGCTGGTTCTGCCACCCCGTCACCCTTCAGGACAGAGCCTGCCACTTGCCCCTGGCTCCTTTCAGCTGATCCCTAAGAAAGGACATTTCCACATCAGGGGAAAGGGCATACATGTCTGTCTGAGAAACAGTAACACCCTAACCATTTACCTGCCTTTATTCAGAAGCAGCCCCTCACACCTGGACCCCCATCTCTGTGGGTCCCCTGCTGCCCTAGACCTGCTTCCTCCCGAAGCTTCTGCTCTGAAGGACTTGACTGCAGAGGTCTGAAAGTCTCTGTAGCCCTGAGCCCCAGTGGGACCACAGCTTGGGAAAAAGCAAGTCTCCCCACTGACTTACTGCAGTGACGCAGGACCACAGGCAGGAACAATGCTAAAAGAAGGAGCGAAGGATGGGACCAGAAATTAGCCAAATCTCCTGTGAAGGGCTGCAGCAATAGCACAGCAGGGAGGGCAGTAGCCTTTCATCGGCCAACTGGGTTTGATCTCTGGCATTCCATATGGTACCGAAGCCTTCCAGGAGTGATTTCTGAGTATAGAGTCAAGAGTAATCCCTGAGTGCTATCAGGTGTGGCCCCAAAACCCAAAAGTGTTGCGTTCTGGAGAGTGTGTGTGCGTGCTCGTGCGTGTGCGTGCGTGCATGTGTGCGCACACGCCATGAAATTGCAAGATGCACCTTCATCTGGGTGAACACAGAAACAGACCATCTGCCTTTTATGTCCCTCATTTCAACCACTGACCTCAGCACTCAGTAGGACTCACGGCGCATCTGGAACTGCCCCTATGGCACTGACTGCTTCTACCAGTCCCTGGTCCTGCTCACATCAGCGTCTCAATTGAATCCCAAAGCATAACTGGCGTGGCAAGGCAGAGGGTGGAGTGAGGAGCACATGACCCATACACACCAGGACCAGGTTTAAACCAATTCCCACCAGATCTCTCCAGGGATAACATCTGGCTCTGCACTCAAGCATCACTCTGGGAGGTTGTCAAGAGATCGTATGAGATGCCAGGAATTAAACCAGGGCTAGCTGCATGCGAGACAAATGCCCTACCCACTGGCTTTCTCTCCAACTCCAGAGAAATGATTGTAAGCCATAGTTATGCATAAAAATTACAAATAGTTCACATGACTAAATAGAACACATGACTAAAACGGATACATTGGAATTTATCTACTAGTGGGAATATCTGCTGACGATCTGACTCTACCTACTTATAAGATCATAGTACAATAAGTAAACGGATGCATTCCCTTTATTTTCAAATACTTATGGTTTGGGTTCAAGTGTTTGGAGCTTAAGTCATTCTCATTCTTTGGAATGCTAGAAAATTTTGCTTCAGTCAAACTACATTTGATAAACACAAATGCCAACAGTTAAAGCCATTTAAATAATGTTTTTCCATTACAACTGAAGGGGGGAATATAACATCAGTATGGTGGATAGCAGATGCCAACAGTTAAAGCCATTTAAATAATGTTTTTCCATTACAACTGAGGGGGGGAATATAACATCAGTCTGGTGAATACCAGTTTCTCCTAAGAATATTCATCAGAATTTGGCAGTTTGCCACAAATTGATCTGTTTAAAACTTGAGGTAGAGCCCCAGGTTTTGTATGACTACTTCAGCTGGAAGGGAGTTTGCCTTGCACACAGCCGACCTAGATTCGACAGCCTTCCAACCTCTGACCCCTAACCCCCATGTCCCAGATGGTTCTCCAACCTGCCAGGAGTGATTCCTGAGTGCAGAACCGCGAGTAAGCCCTCTGCACCCCCTGGTGTGGCCCATAAAATAAACCAAACCGAAAAAGCAGGCAGGTCCCCTAGGGCTGCATGGGTGCCTGCAAGGTGCACTGTGTCCTGGAACCAGGACCCTCTGCCACTACATAGGTCCTCCTCGAAAGGATGCCTTCTCTTTGCCCCTTGCCAAGGTCTCATTAGCATCAGTCCATAGAACTTGCTTTGGACACATGAAGCCTTTGCTCAGACCCAACCTTAGAGGCACAGCAGCACACCTATGTGGATTCCCCTGCGAGTGGGTCTGACCAGGTTCATGGTTGGCTCTGGCCCCACACAGGGTCATCATGTTTGTCACTTTGACCCGGATGCTGTCTACATTCCATTTCTTTGTTTGAAACATGGAAGTTGCAGTGCAGTGTGGCACTGGGATGTGTCCCCACGACATACGCCTGCAGTGCAGGATACCCCCATTTCCTTGCATGCTGATTGCATCAGGCTATTTCTGCAAAGCCCAAGTCACAGTCCTGGCTTGTGGACTTGACTCTGCAAAAAGGGGGACAGACCAGCGACAACCACTGTGTCTAAAAGCGGGGAATTTGAAAAAAGGAACAGGAGCCAGAGTGATAGCACAGTGGGGAGGTCATTTGCCTTGCACTCGGTTGAATCTCTGGCATCCCATATGGTCCCTGGAGCCTTCCAGGAGTAACTTCTGAACACAGAACCAAGAGTAACCCCCGAGCACCATCGTTTGTGGCCCAAAAACCAAAAAGAAAAGAATAGGGGGAGAGAGAGAGAGAGAGAATGCCTGCCCCAAAGGCAGGGAGGATGGAGGGAAACTAGGGACATTGGTGATGAGAAATGTGCCCTGGTAAAGGGTATGGTACATTGTATGACTAGGAATTCAATCATGAACAGCTTTGTATCTTTGGTGGGGGGAGCCAACTGTATTATGAATAACCAGTATCCACTGTGTCTAAATAAAATAATTAATTTTAAAAACACCTTTGTATTTGCACAGGTACATGGCCATCATAGAGCCCCTAAAGCCTCGGCTGTCAGCCACAGCCGCCAAGGTGGTCATTGGGAGCATCTGGGTGCTGGCCCTCCTGCTCGCCCTCCCCCAGTATCTCTACTCCACGACCAAGGTCATGCCCAGCCGAACGCTGTGTTATGTGCAGTGGCCAAAAGGCCAGACACAGCATTTCACGTATGTATATTCTCTTTCTGTTTTTAACCATGGCCTGAAGGTGGTTTGGGGACACACACAGTGGTGTTCAGGGCTTTCTCCTTGCACTTTGCTCAGGGATCATCTGAGGTATCAGGGATAAAACCCAGCTCAGCCATGTGCAAGGCCAGTGCCTCCCTCCCTTCTGGACTAGGGCTCCGACCTCTCTGTTCTGGATTTCAATTGAGTTCATGGAGTGTTTAAGTAATGACAGAAGAAACCCTGAGGAAAGAGGGTGTAGTTATTCCCCTCCTGGGCTCACATGTGGAGAAAGAGGCAAGAGAAAATGCTAGGAATATACTAAGGTCCGGTTGGGAAGTTCATATAAGTTCTAAACTGTCCTAACTGGGAACACAGGATGACCACTAACTCCCTTGGACCAGGGGAAGAAGGAGGGAGTAGCCAAGGGCTGCCTAGAGGAGAAAGAAAGTTACCTGGAGAAGAAAAGCAGAGTGGGAAGCTGTGCTCTCACTGCAGAGCCAAGCTGACACAAAGGGGGTCTTGGTCCCTGCTCTTCTGTATGCCACTCAAGAAACCTGCGCACAGACTTAGACCACAAAAGTTAGGGTAGAACTTAGTCTTTCTTATTTTGGACCCTCTTGAAGGAAAACCAAAGGGGAAATTGAGCAGAACTGTACAATTGTCTGCATATCACTTTGCTATTCTTGTCTTCTAAACTGTCTGTTGATGATTCTCATTTTTGACTCAAAGCAAATACAAACATCATCTTGGAAAATCACATTTTGATCTACTTCTGGTATAAGTTAGGTTCTAGAAGGGGAAAATGTTAGTGCAGAAACACATGTCAGAGGTCACACTATCCAACCAGCCACTGTCCTCTAATTGGGAAGATGAATGACCATGTGAGTGCCACAGCTCTCGCTGCAGTTCCCCACAGGGTAGCTGGTAGGGGTCTGCCGGAAGGGGCTCTGACCATGGCCACAGGCTACATGGCCACGGATGCTGTTCCTGTACTCAGCTGGGCACCCTATCTCTGCAGCTACCATGTCACGGTCATCGTCCTGGTTTACTTCCTGCCCCTGCTCGTCATGGGTATCACCTACACCATCATAGGGCTCACCCTGTGGGGCGGAGAGATCCCAGGAGATACCTGTGACAAGTACCACGAGCAGCTCAAGGCCAAAAGAAAGGTACCGTTACTCCCTCCATCCCCACTACTTTATGACTCCCTGTATCCCCAGTACTTTACTCTCTCCCATTCCCAGTCCCTTCATTTCCTGTCCCCTCTCAGCCACCATCCCATGCTGTACCAACTGGCCCTCACAGCAGGATTTGCCCATCACCTTTTCTGTCCTCATCCCTCTGACCCCCCACCCCCAAACCCTGCATTCCTGCAGCTTAGCTGCTTTTTCTCATTTCTGGAACTGATGCCTCTAATTTCTGGGCTGGAACACTTGCCCAGAACTTATGGGACCCTGGGGTCGATCCCTGCACCCTTTCTGGTCTCTGAGCCAGTCAGACAGAGCCAGGAGTAAACCTTGAGCATCACTGGGTGTGGCCCACCCACCCCTGCCAAAAGCAATCATTTCTAGTAATCATGTCATTTGTTTTGGCTTTAAAGACATAAATCCAACCTTGGGCCATTTAATTGCATGCTGTCTCCTCAAGTACACACAGCTGATATTACAGATTAGACTTGAGAGGAAAAAATGAGCCAGTCATAGCCGTGCAAAATTCATCACAGCTGTGGGGAAAGGAGCTCCTTAAGCAGCTCTGGGGGAGCCGCCCCCAAACACACACAAGCAAGAAAGAAGAAAAACGTGAAACCTGGGGCCGGAGCGATAGCACCATGGGGCGGGCTTTTGCCTGGGATGTGGCTGACCTGGTTTCGTCCCCAGCATCCCCTATGGCTCCCTGAGTGTACCAGAAGGGATTCCTGAGCACAGAGCCAGGAGTAACTCCTGAACACTGCCAGGTGGGTCTATCCCAAAAACAAACAATGGAAACATTTTAATGAAACCAAGGGCATTTTTATGGATACTGAGAAACATTGCTTCCAACTCCTCTCCCTCACTCTCCTCCTTTCACTTTTCTTCTCTCTCTCCCTCTCCCTCTCTCTCTACCAATTTCTCTCACTCCCATTCTCCCCCTTCTTCCTCTCCCTCACTCTGCTGTCTTCTTTGGAGCTGTGCTCCATGCCAAGACTCATGGATGTCCTGTCCCACCTCCGTCCCTCCCTCTGCCCCGTTCCACCCACCCAGGTGGTAAAGATGATGGTGGTGGTGGTGGTGACCTTCGCCGTGTGCTGGCTCCCCTACCACGTCTACTTCATCCTCACGGCTGTCTACCAGCAGCTCAACAGATGGAAGTACATCCAGCAGGTCTACCTGGGCAGCTTCTGGCTGGCCATGAGCTCCACCATGTACAACCCCATCATCTACTGCTGCCTCAACAAGAGGTGAGATCCGAGAGTGCAGACCCTTTGCCCAGCAGGAGGCACTGGCCTTGCGTTCGACCATCATCCCCAACATCCCAGATGGTCTCCCAAACACTGCCAGGAGCGAGTTCTGAAGGAAGAGTCAAGAGTCACCCCTAAGCACCACTAGGTGTGGCCCGCAGGGCTGAGACAGGCTGGCCATTCACCTTGCTCACTCAAAGGAGTCCTGGCTTGGGGCGCAGCTTCCAGCACAGATGAGAAGGGGTGGGGGACCCATAGCACTCCACTCCTCCTGTACTCACCTCACAAGTCCTCAAACCATGTTCTGGGGGGCCCCAGGCTGCTGCCACATGAGCCCCATCTCCCTCCACACCACACGAGGCTGTATCTTTGAGAGAAAAAGCTGAACCCTTTCAAGGCAGGACTGAGGCGACTGGGCACTGGGTGTTGCCCTGAGGGGTGGGGTGTGAGGAAGCCTCGAGTTACATAGGTTACTAGGTGGCCCGAGTGAATGGGTGCTCAGGTAAAGCAGGTCCTTGGGTGTCAAACAGCAAGGGCATCTCAAATGAATTTAAGAAAGGACAGCCCTTTAGGCGGGTCTGGCTGGAATTTCTGTGCTAATGCTGGTGCACTGGGCAGGCTCAAGAAGGGAGATTCTTGGCCTGGTGTCCTGAGATCAGCAGAAGTGAAACTGGACCTAAGGGCTGCCAGGTTCTTGGGGTCTCTCTTCACTGTGAGGCCCCTCCAGTTTCTGGATGCCTATCCCTAGTGTTCCCAGGCCTCATTCCACCCTGCAAAGGGCTTGGGGGCCCCTGTCTGGTGCCAGGCACTTGCCTACCTAGCCCCACCCACACCTCTTCCTAATGGGCTTTCCCTCCCAGTTCCCAAAGCCTAATGCCAGGAGCTCCCACCGGTGTTTAGAGAACAGGCATCAGGTAGGCCTGGCCATAGCAGCACGGCTGGGGGACTGAGACAGCTGAGCCCCCACAGCTGTGTCCACTGTGCCAGCAGCCCTGACCCGCACTCTGTCCACAGGTTCCGAGCTGGCTTCAAGCAGGCTTTCCGATGGTGCCCCTTCATCCATATGTCCAACTATGACGAGCTAGAGCTGAGGGCCACCCGGCTGCATCCTGCCCAGCCCAGCAGCCTGTACACGGTGACCAGGATGGAGTCCATGCTGGGGCACAGGGACAAGGGCCAGCCCAGCGGTTCTTCCCAGGTTGCCTCTACCCGCTCCCTGAGCTCCCGGCACACCTTCCTGGAGGAATGTGCCTGAGCCCCCATGACACCCAGAGGTGCCCCTGGAAGCTCTGTGTTCCTGAGACTGACACCTTTGTGATATGAGTGCCCAGAGGGCCAGATGTGATGCTTCTGGAGCAGAGACAGGGAGTCGCAGGTGGAACTTTGCAGCCCTGTGGGCAGTGAGGAGCTAAAGGAGCTCTTACTCCACAGTAGAGTGGGAGTCCCGGTAAGCCTCACTCCAGAAACTCTGGGGGCAGGAAGCTATTGACAGGCTGTTATGTGAACCCAGGGATCACAGAGTCATGGGTGGAACCACCAAATGGCCCATGCATGATGCTGGGAGTGGCCCCAAGCACTGGGTACCCAAACACCCCCCAAAAAAGGGAAAACTTTTTGTAAAACAGACTTGAACAATCAACGAAATTTTCAATGTAAAAAGAAATAATGTGATTTGTCCTAATGTGTCAGATTACTAGACTGCTGTATCTGTCGTCATATGTATTATCTTCTCTGAGGAATGGTTTTCAAATTTTAAAAATCACTGTCTTTGGGGCACAGTGGTAGGACCTTTCCCTTGCAATCCAGGACGGACCTTGGTTTGATTCCTGGCATCCCACATGGTCCCCCAAGTCAGGAGTGATTTCTGTGCACTTTATGGGTGTGGCCCAAAAAGAAAAAAAAATCACTGTCTTTTTTATTATTGTATATATTACAATGGCAGTCCAAGAAACTTGTAAGATCTTAAAAAAGATTTTAAAGAATGCCTATGTCAAAAAAAAAAAAAAATGTGGGGCTGGAGAGATAGCATGGAGGTGAGGCGTTTGCCTTTCATGCAAGAGGTCATCGGTTCGAATCCCAGCGTCCCATATGGTCCCCCGTGCCTGCCAGGAGCAATTTCTGAGCATGGAGCCAGGAGTAACCCCTGAGCACTGCCGGGTATGACCCAAAAACCACAAAAAAAAAAAAAAAAAAAAAAAAAAATGAATGCCTAGGTCTCCTGAGTTTGACTTTACAAGGCACAGGGGAGGGGAGAGGAAAGGAGGGCCCATGACAAACAAGGAGAGAGGAGAGATAAAACAAAACATTGTTTAATTAAAAATCATATGAAAAATCAAGGCAGTAGATCCAAAACAAAACTTTTCTGCAGCACAGCAGGCGGGTCGTTCTTGGTGGGTGCTCATGACCCTGGGCTTCACTTCCTGCCTGTCAGAGCAGGTCCCCACACTCCAGGCCACAAGCCCTGTGCTGCTGCATGAAGACATGTGTCACAGGAGGCCCTGGAGCCCATGCTGGGTCACCTTCAGGGCCATCTCCAGGACTGACTCAGCACAGTGCTCCTGAGGTTTTGCCCACTGGGCCCGGGGGAGGGGGCAAGGGGGACCTCCTCAGACTCTGCACCTACAAAACTGCAAAGGACATTGGGCCTCTCCCCACCTCTCCAACTCCCAGCCTGCCCTCAGCAGCTCTCTGCACACAGCCCAGGGTCTCTCCCATCTCATGGGGGTCCCTGCATGCTGGAAACTTCTTGCCCCGCCCCCAGCCACTGTGTAGACCGGAACAGATGAACCTCAGAGGCTGATGGCAGGGGGTGAAGAGTCCTGGGAGCTCCCTGGCAGCCCAACCCTGTAGCTGGACACCCACAGGCCAAGCCGCTCTCAAGACCCCCAGAAGAGTTGTGACCCCAAGATGCATTGAGGGCAGGGCTGTGAGTCAGTCAGGGACCTGCTCTAGAGCTGGGCCTCCTCCAGTTCCACAGCAGAGACACTCCTCAGGCATGCCACCTGCTTAGCATTGTCTCTTGGGGTCTGCCTCTTCTCTCCCTAAACTTTCGAGCACATGAGGGTCAGACTTGGACGCTTTCCCGAAAGATGCTGTTCCCAGTGCAGCACTTTGGATTTGAGTTGGAATCCCTTACAGGCAAGTCCCTCTGCTCCTGCTCACACCTTGCAAACGACACAGACAGTTGCTGGGTTCCTTAAAGGTTAAGCTGCTCAGCCCTAGACAGGCAGACAGCATCGTAATCAAGGGAATTAGCATAATTGCTTCTGGTCTAATGTTGCATCCCAAAGAAGGAGGAGGGGTTTGGGGGTGCTGAACAGCTCACCAGCACAGTCATGAATCTTTGTCTGCTGATAAATTTTTCTTTGGAAAACTTTACTGAAGGGACCAGAGAGCACAGCAAGAAGAGCCTTTCACTCACACACAGTCAACTTGGTGTCAATTCTCCACTTCCCATATTGTCCCCTCAAGCACCACCTGGAGTGATTCCAGAATAAAGAGCCAGGATTCAGGGCCTGGAGAGATAGCACAGCGGCGTTTGCCTTGCAAGCAGCCGATCCAGGACCTAAGGTGGTTGGTTCGAATCCCAGTGTCCCATAGGGTCCCCCGTGCCTGCCAGGAGCTATTTCTGAGCAGGCAGCCAGGAGTAACCCCTGAGCACCACCGGGTGTGGCCCAAAAACAAAAACAAAAACAAAAGAAAAAAAAAGAGCCAGGATTCAGCCCTGAGTATCACCAGGTGTAGCCCAAAAACTAGAGGGGCAGGTTAGAGGCAAGCTCTGGATGTTGCCTTCCGATGGCTCAGTATGCTGCGACTGAGTTCACAGTTGTAGGCTACAAACATTTGTGTCAAGACGGAGAATGCAGAGAAGCAGGTAGTTCTGACTAGGACATTCTTAGAGTCTGAGAATAAGCAAGTTCCTAGGCTTCAAGGACTGTGCACTTGAATAATGGGGGTTTCTTTTTTGTTTGTTTTGGAGCCACACCGGCGACGCTCAGGAGTTACTCCAGGCTCTGCACTCAGAAATAACTCCTGGCAGGCTCGGGGGACCACATAGGATACCAGGAATTGAACCAGGGTCAGTCCCAGGTTGGCCACTTGCTATTGCCCTACCTCTGTGCTATCACTCAGGCCCCATTCCCCATATTTTTTCTTATCATTTCCAAAACAGAGTTTGCACTCAGTGCTGACAAGGAAATCCAAAAGCATGAAAGTGATCAGAAATATTTGCAAATCCATAAGAGAACATGTCAGAGTAAATGGTGGGGATGGATTTACTTGGTTGTATCACAGGTCACTTTCCAAGAGCCTTCCAGTACTGTGAGCCTGGCCATTAGGCTTCTATGAAGCTCTTCTTAAAACTCAACATGTGCCCCCCAAAAATATGGACAAAAACATGTTATAACATGGCTTCCCTGTAAAGTGAGAGTTTTGGAAGGGAACAGAAATAGGTAGTTGTTGTTGGTTTGTTTTGTGGCCACACCTGGCAGCATTCAGAGGTTACTCCTGGCTCTGTGCTTAGAAATTATTCCAGGCAGGCTCGGGACCATATGGGATGTCAAGGATCAGACTGGGTCAGCTGCACGCAAAGTAAACTCTCTCCCTGCAGACACAGGTAGTTTGCAAAAGGAGAAATCATGGAAGCAGAAAACCACCACTAGAGACATGCTGGCTGGGAAGTACACTCCTTCCAAGAACAGCACCCAGGCCTGTGGAAAGAACCTTTTCAGAACTGTCAGTCTAGGAAACCATGTGTGCAGTGAGGCAGGGAACCATCGGTAGCAGAGGGGCAGGGCTTGAGGCAACCGGGGGCAGTCAGGACCCCCACCCTATCGCATCCCCCCAAGCAGGACCTGGGTGGTGCAATGTGAGAATCCCTGAACCCACCCATGGACACTGGGCAGCAGTGAGAAACCATGTGGGGACACTCGGCTGTCGTGCACTCCCTCCTGTGCTGTAACCAGCCTGGCCATATTCACCGGGGAACTCGGAGAAGCCACAAAGGAAGTCAGCCTCCAGAGGACACACTGGGACATGAGGGCAAAGAGGCAGCTTGGAGGACAAGAGCCATCACCTCCTAGCCTTTCTAATTGTCCTCATGAATTTCTCCATCACTGTCAGTCCTGACCAACACCCCTGCTCCCCTGTCCCCACTCCAGAGGTGAGACCGGCTGGAGACTTCATCCCTACGCTGTGTCCCACAGCCCAACCTGGCTGAGTTTTCTTCCTCACCATGGACTCAGACTTGGGAAGGCTCTGCACCCCCTCCCCATTCTCTCTTTTCCACTCCTCACCTCCCAAGGACCCTGTTCTTACCCCATCCAAATCCTCCCCCATGACCCCAGAGGAGTTTGCTCACAGCCACACACTATAAGCAGATGCACACAGGCAAAATGGCCCAGGTCATCATGCCCACCTCTCGTAATTTTAGTCCCCTCCATTATTTTGACTCTATTTGTTGTGCAAAATATGTATCAGGGGCCAGAGCCATAGCACAGTGGAGAGGGCTTATGCCTTGCAAGCAACTGAGCCAAGTGTGATCCCTAGCATCCCACAGGCTCCTGTGAGCCTGCCTGGAGGATTCCTGAGTGCAGAGTCAGGAGGAACCCCTAAGCATTGTCAGGTGTGGCCCCAAAAAAACCTATACATATATATACATATATAAGACTTCCCTAAACTGCCAGCATCACCCTGTCTCCTTTTCTGTCCATTGGCTCAGATGCTTTCCACTTGCAGTCTCAGGCCCCCTCACACTGTCCCCTAACTCCCCTGCAGCCTCCCAGGGACTCCCAGGAAGAGGCACACTTTCCCATCCTCTTGGCTTCCTTCACATGAACCAGGCAGCTCCCATTCCTACACAGACACACACACACACACACACACACACACACACACACACACACAGACACACACACACACACACACACACACAAAACCTTCCCAATAGGTGTGGGATTTCTCCCATGGAAGAAGTAATTTCAGCTCCTCATTAGGCAGCATTATTATTTCATTTCCTGAGTATGATTCCCCAAATCATAAAATCACCAGCCAATAAGGGCAGGATGAAAATGAAGTAGCCCTCGACCTCCCAGCACCTGGAGATTTTTGATCCTCACAGGCCATCAAGCCCCCCATTGGCTAGGGCCCTGCTCCTTCTGGAGTGAGAGGCCCACAGACCAGATCCCTTCATCCATCATCTTAAAGACTTTTCTGTGGGCTTGAGCACACTGGACACAGGGGGAGGCAAGGGATGACACAAGGATGAGAAAACCAGGTGCTATTTTATTGGTCCTTATCCTACTTCTTTTTTCCAGTAAAAAATAACTCATTCTCACAATGAATCATCAGCAATAGGAGAACATAAATGAAACTGACTGAGGGTAAACTCAAAGTTCTCTTAAAAACAAGACATCTGTTTGGGGAAAACAATCTAATCTCTAATGTTGAAATGATACCAGCATTCACCTATTTTACATAATCAAATCACACTTCAGTGATTAATGAGCTATGTATTCTATAAATTTAATAAATTCAACTTGCCCATTTTAGTCGAAGACATCTCGAAATAGCATGATTGTGGTTTGCTCATTTAAGTGAACTTTTTCATTTAAGGGGCCAGAGAGATAGCACAGCAGGGAAGGTTTGCCTTATACATGGCCAATTTAAGTTTGATCCCCTGCATCCCATATAGATCCCTGAGCCTGCCAGGAGTGTTTATTAACTTCAAAGCCAGGAGTAACCCCTGAGCATTGTTGGGTGTGACCCAAAAGAAAACATATGCAGACTCTTCCACTGTGAAGATTTGTTTCTTTAAACCCTTGACTTTAAATAGACCACAGCTGTGGCCACATGGCAACTGCTCAGAGAGACCTCGTCTCAGGGCCAGGCAGTGCCTTAGTGTCCCTGATGCTCTGAGCCCTGTGGCTCCCAGCAGTGGAGGAGGGAAAGAGATGAAGGACGTGCACACGAGGATCCTGAGCGGGAAGAATCTCCTATACCATTTAGTAACAGTGACTCTGTTACTAAATGCCACCGTCTCTGAGCACCCGTTGCTCTGCACAGTGATGGGGTCATGTGACCATTGGGAATTCTGGTTCCGGTGGGAGGCCAAAACTACCCCCATACTGGAGTGAGAAACAGGCTCATGGTCCTCACACCTTATAGGAAGCAGGGCTGACCCCATCAGCTGCAGGTTCACCCCCCACTGACTTAATGCCCGTCATCTGGGGAGCATACAAGGCCGAGTAGCTGCCTGTTTTTCTGTCTCTGCACAGGACAACAAAAATATTCCCCAAACCCCTCGCCTCCATGATGAAGCGCACTTGCTCTCTGTCTCTCTCTTTCCTTCTCTCTTTTCTCTCTTCCCCACCACTTTCTTCTTTCTCTTTACTCTCTCCCTTTTCCCTCTCTCCTGCTGACTGGAGCTTTCTCCCCCTCTATCTCTTCTCTCACTCTTTTCTCTATTTGTCTCTCTCTCCCTCTCCCAATTGGAGCTCTTTCTCCCCCCCCTTCTCTATCTCTACCCAACTTCTCTCTCTCTCTCTCACTCACTTACTCTCTCTCTCTCCCTCTTCCACCTTCTGCTGTCCAGTAGTTTCCACCACACTTAGTCAAATTAATCATTAATCGTATTCAAACTGCAGACGGGGCCCTGGCAGGCTGGAGGTAGTACAGCTGAGTGGTTCTGTAACCAGAGAGCTGCAGGCAGGCTGGCAGGGACTTGGGGGTCTCAGGAGTACACGTGGGCCTCTGAGGAGCCACTGTACCCACTGTGGAGGAAGTAGCCTCGACCCTCAAGAGGCTGCATGCCAAGCCTTCATGTCCCAGAGTTTGATGAGGGTGGATGCAGGAAGAGACCACACAGATGTGCCACACGACCCCCGAGCATCAGTGTTCAGAGCCAGACACCTATCCTAATCTGATTTCAAAGAAATTACCCCTGAGGGTCCTCCCACCCCAAATGACTGAAACAACAGGAACTTTGCATCAAAGTTGGGGGAAAAAAATCTCAGTTTTCAGAAGAGAAGGGGACCTGCAGGTCAGAGCTGAGAGATGCTGCCCTGTCCAATCCCCTCCCCACCATCACCATCACCATCATCCCAGAGAGTGAGCAAGGTCAGAATGCCCCAAAACACGACACCCCACACTTGGGGGAGATTCTCTGTGTTCTAGTGATTTTCACCAAGCATTCCTGGGGATTGGGAAGCAGGAAGCACCTTGGCTTCAAGACCAATGATTTAAAATTAAATATAAGTTTAAAATGATTCAAGGTGATTATTTAAATTCCACCTGCTTCCAAGGAGGAAGGACAGAGAATTTGATAGATAGATAGATAGATAGATAGATAGATAGATAGATAGATAGATAGATAGATAGATAGATAGATAGATAGATAGGTAGGTAGGTAGGTAGGTAGGTAGGTAGGTAGGTAGGTAGGTAGGTAGGTAGGTAGGTAACAGGACAGTATGGTAATAAATTCTAAAGACAATAGAAACAAGATCCAGGAGGACCAGTCTATGGGAGGAAGCTTGTCACAAAGAGCAGGGACTGCATTTAAGGCAGAGAAGGGACCACTAGGACAAGGAGCATCTGGAATGATCACTCTAGACAGGAACTGGGTGCTGAAAGGGGGGAAAGTAATATGCATGATGCCCCTTCAGTAATCATATTGCAAACCAGTGTCTAAAAGGAAAATGGAAAATAGAGAGAAGAAAAAATAGCTGCCAAAGAAGCAGAAATGACTGAAACTCAATCAGAAACAACCTTGTAACTATAACTCCTGGTAATTCAGTTTTGTTAAAATAAAATTCACCTGCTTCTTCTCATCTCATTGCCGACCAGGTCCTTCCCCAGCACCTGCCAACTTGGGTCACCTCCCAGGCAGTGTCAGGAGGGACTCCTGACAGGAGCAGCCCCTGAGCTCTACAAAACTCCAAGAAACACAACAAAAAACTAAACACCCCACATGCCAGGAACTCTAAAGCACCTAAGCCCTGCAGGCCAAAGACAGATTTCATGATGCTGTGATCTTCTGTTGTCCCCTTTGATGCTTCCCCCAACTTCCTGGCAGATGGAACCCATGGAGCAACAGTTCTGGGATATCCCATAAAGCAACTGCTCCAGGGATTCTACTTGAAGTGAAAGATTTGGAGACACCGCTCCAGAGATGGGGAAGGACGGCAGAAAGAGGGGCACCATCCTCCCTGGCTTGACTCCAGGTCGTCCCTCCTCCCTCACAGAGAGCTCTGGTTAATGGAAAAATAAACCACTTCTATTGTCCATTGTTTTACTCCCAAGACATACCTAAATCCCAATTTTATGCTCATCTTCTTCCTGGCACCTCACTTTCCCTTGGCTATCTTTCTGCTATTCACATGGCCCTACCACCCTGCATGTATCCCAGCTCCTCTTGTCCTATATAAGCATTGTTGGAATTTAATAAAGTGTCATTGGTCATTAGCCTGAGACCCCTTCTTTCCCAGTCATTGGCTAAGAGGAACGTCCTCAGTCCTGAACACACCAGGAGGATGGAAGTTAACCCTCGCTGGCCAAGACAATCAACACAACCTTCTTTTCTGAACTTTTGTTTTTCTCTCAACTTTATACAAAGTGTGGCAAAACCTGGAGAATAAGTAAATAAAACCTTCTCTTCCCGGGGTCATGCAGGGACAGAGGCTGGCCAGCTGCAAAGGGAAGCAGACCCACCTGAACTATCTCTGAGAGGAACGAGCATTTTGAGCTGGTTCTGTCCCCTGAAGGTGCTCTTCACGTGACACTCTCCTGTCACAGACCCCCACATGTGACACGCCAGAGCAGGCCACACACATCTACTCACAGTTCTGACATGCAGAGAGTTATAGGAGCAAAGGTCCTGATGCAGTCACGTTGAGACCATTTTTTCTGTCTGACGAGTGAGTGACCACTGATAAGGCCATTCTCAAAAGGCCAGCACAAGAATTTGAAAAGATTTAACTCATAGCTTCAATACTATACATCAGGCCAGAGCCATTACTTGAAAATACTAGAGATGAAATTAAAATATATAACCCCAAATTATTCAGGCTTATTTCTTAAAACTACCTGAGAAAACAATACACAAAACTTGTGTGGGGAAGAAAGAGACTTTGGGGGGCCGGCGAGGTGGCGCTAGAGGTAAGGTGTCTGTCTGCCTTACAAGCGCTAGCCAAGGAAGGACCGTGGTTCGATCCCCCAGCATCACATATGGTCCCCCCAAGCCAGGGGCAATTTCTGAGCGCTCAGCCAAGAGTAACCCCTGAGCATCAAATGGGTGTGGTCCGAAAAACCCCCCAAAAAAAAGAAAGAGACTTTGGTAAGAAACCCCTCAAATGTTTCTTCTGATTGCTAGTGCGACTCTGTTCAACATTCAGAAGAAAATTTAAAACAGGTCAAGTATATGTCAAAGAACAGAGACTCTACAAAACTCTGGCACCTGCCTAAGTTAAGGAAAATGGCTCAGAGACTCCACAACCATCCACATATGCAAAAGAGCTCACAAAGTAGAAACCTCATGTTTCAGAGATAAACTATAGAGTTTATGCCAAATAAAAGATTACTTTTTCAAATATTCACGAAAGCCAATCTAACAAAGCACAACAACAACAGCAAAAGAGAATAAAATGAAAATTAATGCTAAAGATTAGGTACATGTAAATGTTCCAACAAGCTACCAAATTAAATCCACATCATGCAGTCTCGCTGCAAAAGCTCAGGCTCCACTGACCTTTGATAATATTAATGTTTCAACAATATGTGTGATAATATTTGCTAACTTTGAACCATACTTCAAACTTTTCAATAGTCAAACCACCTCAGAGAGCAAGCCTGAACCCTAATGTCATCATCCATGGGAATTAGAACCTCCAGTCGTTCCTGATAGTAAACACCATCTGGATTTACAAATGAAGTTGAGGTACTCTTTGGGGTGATGTGATGGAGACTGTCAGCTCAGCCTATGAGGCGCTGGCCAGCTCAGGGCCCCCCACAGGGAAACAATAGGACAGGTGTGAGGTTGATTTAAGCCTTCCTTGCCTGCCCTCCCAGCACCTCTGCCACTCATATGCTGGCTGCATCTGTCCAGAGGAAACAACTGGAACCATTCGGCTAACAAGATGTCTCAGGCACTGCTCTGTTGCAAGTCAGCCCCTGAATAGGTTGACTGATGGAGGGATGGAGGATGAGGTCTTTCCCCTCCAGCTCGGAGCACGCATCTGCCACCCTGTCCAGCCGAAGGTTCTGAGGTGAAACGGCGGGTAAACAGCTTGCAGACAGTCAGGCTTGTGGAAATATTAGCTTTATTCGGTGGACAAGACTGAAGTCCAAAGACTCAGCATAAGTTCCAGCCAAAAGCCTCTCACCTTCCACAGACCCTTGTTTTTATCCCCCAGAATCAGGTACCACCCAATGGTGGGATCAGATACCACCCAATGGTGGAAGCAGAATCAGGTACCACCCTAGGGTGGGGGCAGAATGCCAGGTCACACCCTAGGGTAGGGCACAATCACGATCAGGGTGATTATAAAATATTTACATAACAACACTGCTCTACCACTTTTCCACTAGTTACATCTTACCAACTGCTCTTGCCATGCCTCAGCTTGCCTCTGCACCCTGGGTTTGCCCCTGGTTCTGGGTTCAGGACTCTCCGCTAGCTCCGTGCTCTGGGTCTGTGCTCAAATCCTCCTGACAGTGTTTGGGGATCAAGTGGGATGCTGGGAAATCCCATGCCAGCTGTGTGCAAGGCAAACACCTTACAATTTACTACTTCTCCATTTCAGACTGTCCATTGACATGAAACTATTCTCACACACCCTGTCAGATAGAATTTTGTGTGTCCAGGGCTAGGAGCAATAGCACAGTGGTGGGGCATTTGTCTTGCACATGGCCAATCCAGGACCTACTTTGGTTCAGTCCCTGACATCCCACATGGTCCCCCGAGCCATGGGCAATTTCTGAGCACATAGCCAGGAGTAATCCCTGAGAGTCACTGAGTGTGGCCCAAAGAGAAAAAAAATAATTGTATGTGTCCAAATCATACTTAATAAGTTCTTTAAGTTACAAAACTTTAGTTAGTAGGAACCTTTGATAATTTCCAAAAAAAACTAAACACTGTGATTACAAATAGGACTGTAGTTGAGCTATGGTCACCAAAAGAACACCACCTTCACCAGGGCAACATTCCCACAACCAATGCCCCTCATCTCCCTCCTTCCACACCCCCTGCCTCTATTCAAAACAGGCATTCTACTTATTCTACTCATTCTCATTAACATTGTCATGGTAGTTGTTAGTGTATCATTTCTCTAACTACACTCACTCCTCTTTGAGGTGAGTTTCATATTGTGAGCTGGTCCTTCCAGCCCTCATCTCTAGGCATTATCACAATAATGTCTTTAATTTTTCTTAAAACCCATAGATAAGCAAAACTAATCTGTGTGTCTCTCTCTCCCTTTGACATATTTCTCTCAGCACAATAGTTTCCATGTCCATCCATGTATAGGAAATTTCATGTCTTCATCTCTCCTAATGGCTGCATAATATTCCATTGTGTATATGTACCACCATTTCTTTAGACATTTATCTTTTGAAGGGCATCTTGGTTGTTGCCAGACTATGGCTATTGTAAACAGTGCTACATTGAATATAGGTGTGAAGAAGGGATTTTTGTATTGCATTTTTGTGTTCCCAGGGTATATCCCTAGAAGTGGTATAGCTGGATCATATGGGAGCTCAATTTCCAGTTTTTTGAGAAATCTCCATGTTGTTTTCCATAAAGGCTGGACTAGGCAACATTCCCACCAGCAGTGAATGAGAGTTCCTTTCTCCCCACATTCCTGCCAGCACTTATTGTTCTTGTTCTTTGTGATGTGTGCCAGTCTCTATGGCATAAGATGGTACCTCATTGTAGTTTTGATTTGACTCTCCCTGATAATTAGTTATGTGGAACATTTTTCTATGTGCCTTTTCGCCATTTATATTTCTTCTTTGAGAAATTGCCTGTTCATTTATTCTTCCTGTTTTTTTGGATGGGGTTAGATTTCTTTTTTTTTGCTAAGTTGTCAGTAACTTGTATATCTTAGATATGAGCCCCTTGTCTGACGGGTATTGGGAGAAAATTTTCTCGAATTCTGTGAGTGGCTTTTGTATCCTAGGCACTACTTCCTTTGAGATGCAGAAGCTTTGAAGCTTAATATAATCTCATCTGTTTATCTCTTCTAAGGAGAGTGCTGTTTCTGCCTTGAAGATGCCTTTAGTCTCGTTGTCATGGAGTGTTTTACCTATGTGTTGTTCAATATACCTTATAGTTTCAAGTTTGATATCCAGGTTCTTAATCCATTTGAATTTGGACTTTGTGCATGGTGTTAGGTGGAGGTCTGAGTTTGCTTTTTTGCAAGGGGCTGACCAGTCACCCCAACACCAATTGTTGAAGAGGCTTTTCTTGCTTCATATTGCATTTCTTACCCCCTTATCAAAGATTAATTGATTTTATGTCTAGGGAACATTTTCTGAATACTCAAGGTCTATTCCATTTATTTGAGGGTTTGTCTTTATTCCAATACCATGATGTTTTAATGGCTATAGCTTGGTAATACAATTTAAAGTTGGGGAAGGAAATGCCTCCCATACTCCTTTTCCCAAGGGTTGCTCTAACTATGCATGGGTGTCTATTGTTCCAAATGAATTTCAGGAGAGTTTGATCCACTTCTTTGAAGAATGTCCTGGGTATCCTTAGAGGGATTGTATTAAATCTGTATAATGCTTTGGGGAGTATTACCATTTTAATAATGTTCATCCTGCCAATCCAGGAGCAGCATATGTGTCTTCATTTCCTTATGTACTCTTATTTCTTGAAACAGTGTTTTGTAGTTTTCTTTGTATAGGTCCTTCACATCTTTAGTTAAGTTGACTCCGAGATATTTGAGTTTCTTTGACACTAATGTGAATGGGATTGTTTGTTTAATGTCCATTTCTTCTCTACCATTATTGGTGCATAAGAAGGTCATTGATTTCTGAGTGCTAATTTTGTAGCCTGCCACTTTGATACATGCATCTATTGTTTCTAGAAATTTTTTGGTAAAGTGTTTAGGTTTTTTTATATATATTATCATGTCATGTGCAAACAGTGAGATCTTTTTTTTTTTTTTTTTTTTTTTTTTTTGGTTTTTGGGCCACACCCGTTTGACGCTCAGGGGTTACTCCTGGCTATGTGCTCAGAAATCGCCCCTGGCTTGGGGGGACCATATGGGACGCCGGGGGATCGAACCGCGGTCCTTCCTTGGCTAGCGCTTGCAAGGCAGACACCTTACCTCCAGCGCCACCTACCCGGCCCAAATTTCTTTTTTTTTTTTTTTTTTTTTTTTTTTTTTTGGGCCACACCCGTTCGACGCTCAGGGGTTACTCCTGGCTATGTGCTCAGAAATCGCCCCTGGCTTGGGGGGACCATATGGGACGCCGGGGGATCGAACCGCGGTCCTGATCCTTGGCTAGCGCTTGCAAGGCAGACACCTTACCTCCAGCGCCACCTACCCGGCCCCAAACAGTGAGATCTTGACTTCTTCCTTACCTTTCTGGATGCCCTTGATATCTTTTTCTTGCTCTATGGCAAGAACTTTCAGCACTATGTTGAATAGGAGTGGTGAGAGAGGGCAGCCTTGTCTTATACTAGATTTTAGAGGAAAGGCTTTTAGTTTATCTCCATTGAGAATAATATTTGCTCTTAACTTGTGGTAAATGGCCTTGAGTATATTGAGAAAAGTTCCTTCCATTCCCATCTTGATGAGAGTTTTTATCTTCCAGCTCGATGATTTTGTCCTCAGCTGCTCTTACTCTGTTGGAAAGGCTTTCCATTGAGTTTTTCGTTTCATCTAATGAGTTTTTTTCAGTCCTGTTATTTCAGTTTGGAGTTTTCTAAATTCTATCTTTGTGTTCTGTTCAGCTTGATCTATTCTTTCTTGTTCTATGAGCATCCTCCACATTACTAATTTAAACTCCTTGTCTGAGAAGCTAACTATGTGGTTGGGACTTTTTGGGTCATCAGAGCTGCCATCTTCATTCTCTATGCATGTTGTTGTCCTGCATTGTTTCCCCATTGACACACTTGTAGCGTGGCTTTTACTGTGTATCATGATAGAGTTCATGGGCTAGGTGATGCACAGCCATGTAGCAAAGTGGAGTGATGTGGCCACATTCCTCCCTGCTTCTTCATTTCCTGGCCAGCAAACCCTGATAGGATTAAGTTTGATGGGATCTTCCTTAGTAGCCTCCAGCAGGAATCAGAAAACCAAGAATGGAGGAATGCAGAAGTTTCTTTTGTTTTTGGTTTTGGTTTTGGTTTTGGTTTTTGGTTTTTGGGCCACACCCATTTGACGCTCAGGGGTTACTCCTGGCTATGCGCTCAGAAATCGCCCCTGGCTTGGGGGGACCATATGGGACACTGGGGGATCAAACGAGGTCCGTCCTATGCTAGCGCTTGCAAGGCAGACACTTTACCTCTAGCGCCATGTTCCCGGCCCCGCAGAAGTTTTTTTAAAGGCTCCAGGCAGGAGTCAGGTCCCGCCTTGTGGGCTGGTACTGCCTACCTGGCCAGCAAACCTTGAACCTTGATGGGATTAAGTTCATTAAGGTCTTCCTCAGGGATCATGTAGCCCAGAGCAGACAATTTTATAAGTCAAACACTACCAAAAAAGATCCATCAATCTCAGCTATGATTTTTTTTGTTTGTTTTTGGGTCACACCCAGCAGCACTCAGGTGTTACTCCTGGTTCTATGCTCATAAATGGCTCCTGGCAGGCTCGGGGGACCATATGGGATGCTGGGATTTAAACACCATCCTTCTGCATGCAAGGCAAATGCCTTACCTCTGTGCTATCTCTCTGGCCCCAAGAAACAATTTTATAAGTCAAATACTACCTACTAAAAGATCTCATCACCCCAGAATATGATATATAGAAGAATATTTGCTGCATTAATTCAAAGACTTAGTGTTGTGAGAGGGTAAAAAAAAAAAAAAAAGAACTGTGGCAATGTTTTGAAAATAGAACATTGGGGCCGAAGAGATAGCATGGAGGTAGGGTGTTTGCCTCGCATGCAGAAGGACTGTGGTTCTAATCCCGGCATCCCCTATGGTCCCCCGAGCCTGCCAGGAGTGATTTCTGAGCGTGGAGCCAGGAGGAACCCCTGAGCACTGCCAGGTGTGATCCCCCTCAAAAAGAAAAAAAAGAAAAAGAAAATAGAACATGTTTTAACAGAACATTAAAAGTCCATGGGGGGATAGATTAATTCTTAACATATTTGGGGATTCTGGTTATATCTTTATTACATACCAACATCTAATATGCTGAATCTCATTTGCTTTTAGAAAGTATAAACAAAAATAAAAGTTGTTACCCCTCCCCAAAGCCAAATGCTAATCTTTTTTTTTTTTTTGGGGTCACACCCGGCGGTGCTCAGGGGTTACTCCTGGCTGTCTGCTCAGAAATAGCTCCTGGCAGGCACGGGGGACCATACGGGACACCGGGATTCGAACCAACCACCTTTGGTCCTGGATAGGCTGCTTGCAAGGCAAATGCCGCTGTGCTATCTCTCCGGGCCCCCAAATGCTAATCTTACCTGGATTGTGAGAGTCTCACACAGCTGGGAGGGGTCTGTGGTTGGTAAGTAGGAGTTGCCACCTGGAGGGAGGGGTGAGAGAGAGATGCAGCAAGCGGACAGACGCAGATGAAGCAGGGAGAGATGAGAGATAACATGGATGCAGAGAGGCTGCTTAACTTAGAGGCCATGTGAAAAATATGCACATAGCGGTTAGGGCCTTGTAATAAAGCTAAATTTCTCCTGAAATTTCATCTGACTGCCTGTGTATCATTTCCTCACTGTTATCCTGAAGCCACAGACCCGTGGTCCAAAGGAGCTATAGGCGCTGGGCCAGGCTGAAAAGGGCCTCACCATCCATCACCCACCACTACTAGAACTTAATAATTAATCATGAATTTAACAAAAAGTCAGAGAAGAAAATGGCAAAAATCACTCTGTTTATACACACCTCCACCCTAGCAATGTCTGACAAGAATGGCAGAGTAGAAAATTGTGAGGCCCTGGTGACATGTTCTTGGCCCAATGACCCAAGAAGCCTGTGTCCCCAGTAACAAACCAACAGCCAGAGCCACCCATTGAACTCTAGCGACCAAACAGCTTCCATCTGGGCTCCCACAACAGGCACTGGGAGACAGCCTGGGCCACTTCTGACAGTGACAGGATGCTTGATGGCCGCCAGGGTCACTCACGGAGCCAGAGTCAGTGTCTGAGGGTAACACAGAGCCTTATGCTCCCAAGAGAAAATAAAGTATCTTTTTGCCAGTGCCACAGAGACAGGAATTTTGGAATGCCACGTGAAAAAGTGTATGAAATCAGCCTCCAGACTCTATTTTATTTGGCTTCTCACCTTTAAAAAACGGACTCTTTTGTGCCATCCTATTCATTTAGGTATCTCATGGACTGTAATGAGATGCTCTTTGGGCATTGGGTTGAGTTTGATTGTCCCACAGTTCCCAGAAGGGAAAGAGTATGGCATACCCACTCTCCAGGGATGATAGGAAACCCTCTTCTCCCAAGAATCATAACCCAGCTATCATCTCTGCAGACTCAGAGTCTGAGAATGGCTCAACCAAAGATACCTCTGTGCCCCAAGCACTGAGTCAGGTAGACAAGCCAGTGCGGCCTTCCAATCCTGGGCACTGTCAAATGGTTCCATGTCCGAATGGTTATGGATTTATCAACAGAAATGACACCAAAGAAGATGTCTTTGTTCACTGGGCAGCTATTAAGAGAACAATCCCAGGAAGTTTCCGTGTCGCGTCAGAGAGGGGGAGACTGCGGAGTTTGATGTTGTGAGAGGAGAGGAGACCAAAAGCTGCTCACGTATGTGGAATGCCAGTGAAAAGTAGCAGATGTGCTCCCAATTGACATAGGTTCTGTCGATTCATTCCCCAGCCTCACTCAGCCGGCCCACCACCTATGGTGACAGAGGCCCCCTCAGGTGAGGCAGAAGTAGGCAGTGAAGGGGAAAGAGTTGAAGACTCTGGGCAATGTCCCAAATGCCACCATCTACCATCTTTCCACTACCAGAGGTGCCTTTTGTGAGGACCTCAGACCCCCTAACCTTAAGCAGCTTATTGAGGAGACCCCAGCAGCCTAACACAGAAGAGGAAGATTGAGAAGATGTAGGATCTAAGACCATTTGACGATCAACAAAGGAGATGCTACTTTCAGAACTTCCTGCACCTGGGTTACCTCCAAATATTTAACTTTCTTCGAGGCTAATCTCTTGACCCTATTTGTGTTGGTCATTATATTGCTGGTTAAATTGTGTTTTATCTGGATGGATATTATTGTTTTGTTCTAAGCCCCCTTGCAAACAGAAAATTTTGTATCTAACTTTAGTGCTTTAATATTTGTTTGCACAATTCTGGGGAAATGCATGTTAGCTTTTTTAAAGTGCTCCACTATCCTAGTGAATGTTTCCCAATTGCTACGATGTTATTTTGTATATCTTAGGTAGCAGCTTATTTTCAAACTGTACTATCTGCGGGAATGTTCTTGTGATTTTGTTTAGAGAAGATTATGGAAAGAAACTTGGGGCCCGGAGAGATAGCACAGTGGTGATTGCCTTGCAAGCAGCCGATCCAGGACCAAAGGTGGTTGGTTCGAATCCCGGTGTCCCATAGGGTCCCCCATGACTGCCAGGAGCTATTTCTGAGCAGACAGCCAGGAGTAACCCCTGAGCAATGCCGGGTGTGGCCCAAAAACCAAAAAAAAAAGAAAAGAAAAGAAAAGAAACTTGGATTTTCTAGACTTATCAATAGTGCTTCTGTAATAATATAAAATGGTGGAGAATGTGGGTATCCCCACCCCCAACTTCTTGTTTATCCCACCTGAATGATCAGAACCATCCACACCTGGAATGGGTGGGAAGAGGAGTCTGCTTGGAGGGAGAGAAGGAATAAGAAGGAGAATTTGGAGAGAGAAGGGAGAATTCGCAGAGAGAATCAACAAGGAGAATCAGCAAAGGGGAGTCAGTCAGCAACAAAGCCTGAAAAGCAGCTGAAAAGGAGACAGAGGCAAAAAGAGCCAGAAAAGGAGCAGAGAAGTGGCTGCTAGGAAAAGGCTGAGCATAGAAGCCATGTGAGGAAATGAGCATGGTGATTAGGACCGGGAAATAAAGTTGGCTGACTCCTGGAACTTCATCTGACTGCTTTGGAAATTTCTCTGCCAACAACCTTCAGCCCTGCCAGGTCATAGGGGCTGCAGGAGCCGGGCCTAGACGAGAAAGGCCTCACCATTGTCCTCCCAACACATGTGAACTGGACAGACTCTGGGCTGTCTTTATATATAAAAACAACAATGAGCAAATTTTAGTTGGGTGTTGCTAACACCTGACTCTAATAGTGGGCAAGTTTCAGTATGTCAATATATAGAAATTGACTCGAGTTCAATATCAAAAAAATAGGTTTGTCAGGGGCCAGAGTGGTGGCACAGCAGGTAGGGCACTTGCCTTGCATACAGCTGACCGGGTTCAATCCCCGGCATCTCAGAGGGTCCCCTGAGCCTGCCAGAAGTGATTCCTGAGTGTAGAGCCAGGAAATAACCCCTGAGCACAGCCGGGTGTGACCCAAAAACCCATAAATAAAAAATAAAAAAATTAATTACAAATAATTGTCTATGAGATTTATCTATGCTTGATCTTATTCTAAATTTCACTTCTTACATTCTGGCCTACCATTGCAATTCACCTTACAAGGCAGCTACTGACATCTTGTTTGGACCAAGTCTCGGATGTGCTCCATATGAGATAGTGACAGGAACTCATGAATCAAAGAGGAATCAGATCTTCACAATCCACTGGGCAGGCTCTGTCCTGTCTCTCTGGCTGCTCCCAATGGATGCCCTACTCAAAAGGTTCAGATACTCAGTGCTCTGCTCAGACAGATCAGACCCTCACTGGCCTTGCTCAGAGAATTCATGGGCCATTTCATGCTCTCGAAGCCCTGAGGAGGTGCTGACTGAAGGTCAAGGACTCTTGATGACGTGCTCTGTCTGATTTCACAGCCTCTCTCCCAAGGAGCCGCCTCTCACCATCATTCCCACCCTTCCTGTTCTTAACTCTCTTGCTCTCTAAATAGCAGAGTGATCTGAGAACTGGGGTTTCAATGCTGCATATTTTGGAGGCCGCATGTTTCATTTGTGCCAAGGGAAGCTCAGTTCACATGTGAAGCAGGGCATACTGAAACGAATGGCTTGTGTGCAATCTAGAAAGGGAGCTGAGGACAGCCCGAGATGAAAGTCACCGTCACACACAGGACCCCACTCCAGCTCCACAGCAGAGACCCCCAAGGCTGTGAGTGTAGGGTGGGAGAATTTTCCCTGTCTGGTGCAAACAGAACAAAACTGAACACGGGGAAAAGACTCACCAGTGAGGAAAAGTCTCTGAAACAAAGGCCTCCCAGCAGAGTAACTAATGGCCAACAGGAAATGTGTGAAGAATCACTCAAAAACAAGAAAGTCAAATGACTATTTACAATAAATATGCCCAAAAGGAAAATTTCTTACAGAAGCTGAACTCAAATGCGGGGTCCAAGTAATCATAATGTGAGTGAAATACCACAAACAAGATTCATGAGTTGTTCTTAGTTCACGGAGGAGCCGTGTTTGCAGGAGGGAACTTCAGCTCTGTTGGGTGGCCCAGAGGGCCCCTAGTGACATTCAATTGACCAGGCCATGGGAGCCACAGCTGAGGAACTGTGGCTTCTGTACAGAAGCAAATTGGTGGGCTGCTCGCCAACTGCCTGAGGCATAGGTTCATCCCAGATGTGCAATCAGGGTGCAGTAGAATAACCTTTGGGCAGTCCTTTCTGGTCCCAAGCTTCACAACAGACTGGGGAGAAACATCGACTAATGTGGAGTCTAGTGGAGTCAATGCTCATTGAAATGGTGCAAAGCTTGACCTACAAGGTAAAGCTATGGACCTGGTCTGGAAAATGTCTAGAATCACCTCACAGCACCTCACAGCTGAGACTTTCGCTGCACCATCTGCCTAGCTAGTAAAAAAGATTCTGATTTGCCAGCCCATTTCCTCTGAGGCTAATTTTTGTTTGATGATAGCTCTGTTCATTGAGGAAACCAGATCCTCCCCTGCATGGAAGAAAGAGCCACTGTTCTCCCACGCAGGCATTTTCAGGGCCCTCTTGGTAAGATATTCTGGGTCCTCTCTGAAATATCCAAGTAGGAGACAAGTTGTTAAGGAAATTTCCTTTCCTGAGACTAAATCTTTGAAGGGAAATAAAGTGATCTCACTTTCAGAGAGTTTTCATTCCCAGTGGTGCCATTGGTGCTTCCCCAGTGCCTCCCAGAAACTGGGGAAGACTCATTTCTTTCACGATAAAAGGGGGTGCCAGGAATCATTGAGGTGGGTGCTGCAAGGCTGTCACAGTACAAACGGCTGCAACCCTCTCAGGAAACTACTTCCACCTTTCAGATGGCTGGAAGGGTATGCTATTTGCTCTGTTTCCCCTTGGAGGTGACCAGCAGTTACAATTACCCTGCCACTGAGGCAGGGTCAGTTCAGGGGGTCAGGAGACACTGTGAGGTCACCCCTCCCTCATGCCCTATGTTAACACCTGAATGGTCAGACCCATCCACACCTGGGAGGAGTCTGTGGTTTGGAATAAAGAAGAGAAGGTGTTGCCTGGGGGGAAGAGGAGGCAGAGAGAAAAGCAGCAAGGAAGCATGGGCACAGCTGAAAGAGAGAAAGAAATGAATTAGGCAGACATGGCACAGAGTCTGCACATGGAGGATAGGGCCATGGAATAAACCGAGATGACTCCGATGACACTTTGACTGCTTGTGATTATTTCTATTCTGTTATCTGTGC